>NC_090928.1:556895523-557198553 GCF_040938575.1 Ambystoma mexicanum
TTGGAATATTCATGACGTGCTGTTGTTGCATACACTGCCTACCAATAGTTTGCACTGAGGTAACTGAGGGATGTACGAAGGGATGTATGCCTATGATGACAAGAAAAAACAAAACTCATGGTCGAGCTGAGCAAGACACAAATGAGATGAAAACAGTAAAAGAGTTGATGGCTATAGATATTGATGAAGATGATGATGTTTACGATAGCATGCAAAATTCAGACATGAGTACTTCAGACTTATCATCATTAGAGGAGGTTTCAATAAATAGATGAGACGTTTGGCATACGGCCAAAGGAGGGTTTGTCAGTCTAGAAAAATGGATACCTCTCATATGTGACCGCAAATGTATTTTGATGGCCGTGGGCCAACCGTCTCATGCACGATATGACAGAATATAGGTTTCCGAGTTTGCCAATGAACGGCCATTTTGATGTAACAAGAATCGCCATTTTGTTTTCTAACCATTGCTCATTGCTTTCTGTTCTTATTGCTTTGCAGTACATTTTCTGCTTACACTGCCCGACTGTAAAACATTGTTGTCTGCACGTGAAAGGACAAGGCCGCAGGGCCGCAAGGATAACAAGAGTTTGTTGAAACACAACATAGGCAGCGCCAGGAAGAATGCCCAGCTCCCTCCCGAATGTAGCCTTGAAGCAGAGCTGCAGGGCATTTAATAATTTCGCAGCTGCCAGCCATTCTCGTTATATGGTAGAATATGTTAGAATAAAGCAGCTAATGGCTTGAATTATGCTATTCTTACGGCCCCCCTTTGCTGAGCCCCATTAGAGCGTGTCAGCTCCCAGGACACGAATAGCACCTCATAGATAACAAGGTCTAGAATGCAACTCTCCCCCCGTATGTTGCTCGCTTCCAAGAACAGAAGCGCTGTGTTCTGTTCAACAACTGAAAGATGCCTCTGCATGCACAAATTACAAATTGTTACTAGAATATATATTTGAGGGTGTCATAGCTGTTGAAAGTGTCCATCATCACACCAAGTTCAAAGAAACCCAATAAAGGGGGGTGTTTAACATGTCATAGCTGATTGTTTGATATGCATTTTGTATATATGTAACTGATGTACGTAATTCACTCTCTTGCGTCCTTCGAGGTCTAGAGATACACGTCGCGGGGCGTGAGACTGAGTTGGCCAAATGAGACTTTTGCTTTGCAATAAACCCTAGCTTTGGGAATACAACCTCGTTTCTGGCGTACCTATTGTATGTGGTGACTCGCCTTGTTTCCATAGGCGTAAGGGACACCTAGGGGCCCCTTTCACAGACAACTGCATGAATGTATATATTTTATAATTCTACATGTTATGGCTAGTCGGCGAATATTAATTTTATGTTGGCGGGCCATTCCTGTTTGGAGCCACCATTATGTGTGCATTTTGTGGCTGCCCCATAATAGTTACAACTCTGACACTACACACTTCCAACATTAATTTCGCCGTCTACCACTCTATCAATTTTTCAAGTTCCTCAGATATATGAAAATTTCAGAAACACAATTTGGATCAAAACCTAAATTACATCCATCACACAAATTCTGGTTTTATATGGTCCCGACTGGCTCTTTATACCTTTTAATATGAATCAGAGCTGGCTCACTGGGACACACGGTTTTCTTTTTAATATGCAAAAAGGAGTCCAATGTTAATCAATGGCACTGCATAATAGGTGCTCCTAGTTTCACTCCTATGGCCTCCAACATTTCTTCGCTTAAGTTGCATTTATCTCTAAACATGTGACCAGGCCATCTGCTGGGGCCAATGTTTATCCTACCCTCTTCCTCCTTGGCTTCAAAGGTCTTTGTCCAGAGCTAATGCACAATGTATGGGAAGGTTTGACCTTAAGGTTCATTTCTGTTGGTCATGTTCTCTGTAAATCCCATTATTTTGATCTCTCTCTCATTATTCTTTGTATTTTTACAGAACCAGGCCTGCTTTTTCTGGGGGGGCAGCAAAAGGTCTTGAGTTCAAATTTTCAAAGGCACATACCTTTTAGTTCTGTGGGGAAAACACCAGCTGCAAGCACACTTCAGAAAATAAAGGTTTAAATCAACAAGACGTGCTTACATGTAACATGTTAGCATTATATCTGGGCATGGGATTTAAAATACAATCTTTCTACTCTACTATATTAGAACAGAGGTAGATTCATTCTTAATCTAATGCACACAAATAGGCCGTAGTTAAAATAAGAAACCAAATAGGCCTTTCGCTTTACAGGCTGTCATTATAGATGATGAATATGAAGTCTCTTTATTCCTAATAAACACAATCTGTCACTTGACTTTATTCCTTAAATGTCAGGCATGATTCCTCCTTTTCATCTTCCAAATGTGCAGTATTTCCAATTAGTATTTTCTTTTCACGTGCACTGCTGCAGTTATACATTGTAGAGGAGGTCCCAAATAAAACCTGCACTCCAATCGTCCATTTTGAAGTTCCAGGAACGTTCACACTGAGATATGTGACGTATGATGAGCAAATAAACCAGCAGAGAGCCGCAGTAGGGCTCTGCTCAGTGCCTATCAGAAAAGCAGCACCTATTGAAGTACCAATACGAAGAAAACCATGGACAGTAAGGTATCCATTAAGAAAACCCTACCAACAAATGAAACAAAATGAAGATTGCCTTAGTACAGTCCCGGAAGAAACCAAAAAGGTCTTGATGGAAGATGAATGGTGATGTCACAAGGACCCGTACAGACTCACAGATAGAAGAAATGACAACCCAAGGAATGACACACAGAGACGAAACGACATGAGAAAAGAGATTGTGAACTTAAAGTGAAAGAATGACATCAAAACGTAAGAGAATTAAGCTTTAAGCAAATTGAAGATCGTCAACCAATTTACACCTTTAAATATGCTTGGAACTGCAAGAAGGCTAAGAAAACAGTGTGGCTTGCTATGCTTAGTAGAAGAATTGTGCGGCAAGCGCCATTATACAAAATCTACCTCAAACGAAGCACAGTATTATAAGTGTATTTCTACTTTGCACAAAAAGCAGAATCAACCCAGGTTACTAGAGGCCAAATGAGAAAAGATTCATATTCTAGCAAAACGAAAAGGGACGGCTCAATCGAAAGTCAGCAGAGGCAACTCGTGCCAGGAAAGCCAAGGTCATACCAATAGAAGAGGCGAACAGTAGCTACATTTAATTGAAACTAAGAACAGAATATCCTGCCTCTGAAAGGTCGAGATAAGAAGATATAGCCAGGTAGCGGGCTAAATGAGAATCAAATACACAAATTGAGAGAAAAGAGACAAATTCACGATGTGTGAAGCATGTGACCAGCCAAGTAAGGGGAAGCGAGGGTTCACACCTACGCTTGGCACCTGACCAGGCAGGAGATATCAGAACTTTTCCAGATAGAAGATGCAGCCTCGAGGCCAACCACAGTGAACTAATTGACAAATGGATACTGAAGAGATGATTGATTGTAACCATAATTGGAGGAAGGCTGGGTAACTAAGGGGCACACCACACCTGGCTGACCATTCTGCGTGCTGATAAGCAAAGTGGAAAGGTTTGCATGGGGTTGGTGCCAACCCAATCACAATGGACCAAATAATCCAGGTTCCTACAGTTAGTAGAACCAATGAGAGGTTGTACTTTTAGTGATGTCTACAGTAGTCATTCTTGAAGGAATAGCTTATATGCCCACCTGACAGTATTCACCCAATCCCCTCAGATATAATACCTATAGTAAAGTTACCTTTTCCTAACCAATAGAATTGCATGTTAAATTTTGAGTGTTACACATCAATGATGATGACTTTTGAGTATAAATGTTACTGCTTGTGTGAAGTACATTGGAGTTTGAAGCGAGAAGGACGATCGCATCACTGTTGATATCCATGACTCCCCATTTTCTGTACTTGTCATTAAACAGACTCCCTTTGCCAAACCAGTGAGTTGTCCTTATTGATTGGTGTTGGAGTAATGAATCTGCACTCCCACCCATCTCAAGGGTGCAGCTATTTTGTCTTAAAGTACTTCTGAGCAAACCTCGGCTCTATGAGCCGGCCGGGGGTCTCAGAGTACAACACAATGTATTTCCATTTCACTAGGCCTTATGTCAAAATCACTGTTTTGTACTGGCTTTTATATTTCAATGGAACTCCACATCAGCCAGCTTCATTCGCACAATAGGGACCTAGCATGGCCTCTCCATCTCTGTCACTCTGGGGCTGTCTTTTTATCCCACATGCCCCACCTCCCTCTTTCTTGTTATCATCCACCACTACCCTTACCTCAAATATCTATCTATCTATCTATCTATCTATCTATCTATCTATCTATCTATCTATCTATCTATCTATCTATCTAAGTTCTTGTATTGCGCCACTAACCCAAAGGCCTCAGGGTGCCACACAAGAGAAACAGGAAAAAAGAGTACAGACAACATAGAACAAAATAGTCATAGATAGGAAGACAAGAACAAGCCAAGAAGCAACCTACAAAACCTACAAAAATGTCAGTAGATGGTACAGGAAGGCAATGTAGGGGTAAATATCAGAGACAAGTCTCAGAAGATTACGTGTGACTTACATCGAATAAGAAGGTTTTTAACTGTTTTTAAAAGACAGTTAGTGAGTTACTTTCCACCAGATATCTGGGCATTGAGTTCCATAGGACAGGAGCCCACAGATTGAAACTGGCACCACCAATTCTCTTCAATAAGGACAGGGGTTGAACCAAGGAGATATTGCAGCTGAATCATAATATATGTCCAATGGGTTTCTTTTTAATCCTAGTAATAAGGTATGAGGAGACATCAGCCCGCAGACATTTGAACACAATGGATAGACCCTTGTGCTGCAGCTGCTGTTGAATAGGCAGCCAATGCAGGTTGTTTCTTGCCTCAGGGACGTGCATATTACACTTGAGGCCAAGCACAGCACGCACAGCACTATTGTGAACCACCTGCAAGGATTTAAGATTATCCTGAGATTTGCCAATGAAGAGGCTGTTGCAGTAATCCAACGTACACTTCTCAATTGCTGCTGCAATCAGAGCAAGATATTCTTTAGACATATAAGGCCGTATCTGCCAGAGAAGCTGAATATAAAAATGGCAGGAAGATTTCAAATCGCTATTCTGCCGGTTAAAAGACAGTTGGGGGTCAAAAAAGATGCCAAGGGTTTTAAAACTGTTTTTGAATCTTGGATAGTATGTTGGCCGATCAAGAAGTTCTCATATCTTGGGTCGAGTTTCTTTAGCTGTTGTACGGTGCCCAAAACAAGCAATTCAGTTTTGGTATTGTTAAGAGCCAGGGAATTCATGGCCATCCAGTTCTGGATTTCCTTGAAAATGTAGTTGATACGCTCCTGATCTTTGAGATACTGGCCAGTTAATTTAATAACAATCTGCGTATCGTCGGCATAATTGGCAAAATATATGCCCATAGCTGACAGAAGGACACAGAGAAGTTGTGAGTAAATGTGAAAGAGTAAAGGTGAGAGACACAATCCCTGGGGGAAACCACATAACAGAGTAGAGATAATGGAGAAAGCATTGTCGCATGTCACTCTCATATTCCACAGCCCAGAAAGGATTTGAACCATACAGTTGCCTCTTTAGAACATTTGCCAACTGAAATTAATCTGTCGCCAGAAGTTGGTGATCAACAAAATCGAATGCGGCGGACAGATCCAAAAGTAACAGTAATGCTGTGTTACCCTCATCCACAAAACCAGCGATGTATGAGTTAAAGTCTAACAGGGTGGTATCGGTCCCATAATTCGGTTGAAAGCCAGACTGTTGAGCAGCCAATATATCAGGTTCTTCAACAAAGGTCTGATATTGACAATAAGCAATCTTATCTAGAATCTTTAGGATGAAGGAAACATTGTAATCAGGTGATAATTCCCAGCCTCTGCAGGATCCAAGTTTTTCTTCTTCAGCAGGGGCGTTACCCATGCCTCTTTAATGCTTTCAGGAATGTATGACTTGCAGAAGGATCGATTGATGAAAGTAGTCACACATGGAAAGAGAGTTGAAATATATTCTTTAAATAGTGCTGCAGGGAAAATATCCTCTTTGCATGAAGTAGATTTAAGCTTAGAGACTACATCAATGACCTCCTCTATGGAAACTGTACTAAAGGAAAAGACAGGAGAATCACTAACGCATTCTGCACCACTTATGGTTGGATTGGTATGGCCAGATAATAATTTAACCTGAGCATCAATGTTGTTTTGATGAGTTAGGGTTTTATTGATAAAACTTTTATGAATATTTTTACACCAAGAGCTATCGGCTAGAGGTAGATCAGGTGTAATACAGCCCTTCAGTTCTCGAAGGATTGTAAAAAGCTCCTTTGGCCTATATTTTGCCTTTAGAAATCCAAATGTTTAAGTGTGTCTCTTTGATCTGAGAATTAAGAATTTTATAACATCTAACAGCAAGCCTATAAATATTAAGGTTTGCCTCAGACGGATGCTTCAGCCATTATCCTTCCAATTTGCGTTTTTGCGCACAACTTCAATTATCTTGGGTGTAAAAGGGGTATGGGATGTATTAATTCTTTTGTTAATGGAGGATTTGATAGGAGCAAGTATCTCAAATGCTTGATCTACTGCAGATCTTATGTTAGCTGCAAAGGCTCCAAGAGGCATTGGTTCTTCAAGTGATGCTAACAATGGAAGAACCGTAGCATCAAATGCATCTTGCGAGACTTTTCGTATGTTCCTGGTCATACAAGGTATGGAAGACTGCTGATCAACAGGGATAATATGGTAATTAATCTCAAAACATAAAAGATGATGGTCCGACCAGATGCAGTTTTCTATCTGGATACTTGTAATGGGAAGGTTTTTGGATAATACCCAATCTAAGGTGGTGCCACCTGTATGTGTATGAGCCTTAATGTGCCTTAATATGCTGCTCGAAAAGACTCACCAAGAGTGGTGGCAGTTCCAGCTGTTGGGTCATTGGCCCAAAGATTAATATCACCCAAAATAATAGTAGGGGAGTGTAACTTACAAGAGTTGCCTAAAAAAGCCAGCAACTATTCTTCAAAGAGAGGAGTAAGAATAGGGGGTCTATAAAGTAGCAATACATTGAGAGAAGATACTGGGTTACAGCTGAATTTAACAAAAAGAGCCTCACAATAATACACTCAAGGTCGACTTGATACATGCAATTTAAGAATAGATTTGTAAATGAAAGCTACTCCACCACCCCATTTTTCCAACGTATTTGAGTAAAAAAAGAATAGCCAGTAGGGGTAGCAGTTTGCAGGGAGAGGAAAGCAGCATCATGGACCCACGTTTCTGTCAAAGCACAGATATCCATTTGGGTTTGCACAATAAGATCAGCCACCTCATGACATTGCTTGACTAGTTAGTGAACGTGTATTCAGTCGCATGCATTTTAATGTAGTGTCATTGGGAACTGATTTGCTCAATAATGGAGAAACCTCAATTACAGACTGAGATTTGGGCTCAAATAACATGATCTGCTCAGATGAACTGAGAATAGGATTCACATATGTGATAGAGGTATTCATGGGTTTTGAGTCAGTTGGGAAGTTTTCCGTTTTGTTATCAAGTAGCACAGTTTTAGCCTGCTTCTACAGTTTTGTTGAATGGCAGATACAAGGTCACACTGGGATGCCATAATTGAGAGAAAAGGACTGTAGGAAATGCAGATAAAAATCAACAAATATGGATAGCTAGTGGCAGGTATTAGGTACTCACCTCCACAAACCACCACAAACCATCACAGATGTGCCGGCACCGACGCACCTGACGTGTCTAGAAATACGGTAAAGGACTACAATCCCAAAGGGAATTGAAGTTTTTAAGGATGCCGCGTGTTAACAGTATATGCACGCTGATGAAAATAAAGCAAGTAGCCAAGCCCCCAGGAGTCACAAAACACTTACCTGCGGTATGTCTGATTTTAGTTAAAAGAGAGGGTGCAGTATTAAAATATATTATCCAAAATTCGGACAAGAAAATGCTTTTGATACTATTCAAATGAGAACAGCTGAAATGCTGCAACTAACAACAATGTCTTGACTACAACAAGTGTATAGATACACTAACAATCTATATACAGGTGATTACAATTTTTAATTGCCTCTCTCTTCTGCTTCACAGTCTCCTATTGACCCCACCTCACTTTTCCTTATCACAGTCCCCATCACAGTCCCCCACTATTCCCACCTCACTCTTCCTTTTCACAGTTTCGCATTACCATCACCTCACTCTTCCTCATCACAGTCCCCCACTACCCTCACCACACTCTTTCACATCACAGTCCCCACTTCCCCACTGCACTCTTCCTCTTCACAGCCCCCCACTAATCCGCCTCACTCTTTCTCATCACAGTCCCTCACTCTTCCTCATCACAGTCATCCACGACACCCACCATAATCTTCCTTGTCACTGTTCATACCACCACACCTCAATCTTCCGTGACAAAGTCCACCACTATCCCACCCCACTCTTCCTTGTCAGAGTGTTCCTCTACCCCAACTCAATGTTCCTCATCAAAGTCCCCCACAACCTCACCTCACTCTTTCTTTTCACAGTCCCTCACTACTGCTCACCACACTCTCCCTCATCACAGTCCCCCACTTCCCGAACTCTCTCTTCCTTGTTACATTCCCCCCAAACCCACCTCACTATTCCTCATAACAGTCCCCCACTACTCCTAATGTACAATCCCTGATCACAGTCTACCACTAGCCCACCTCACTCTACCTCAGCATACTCCTCCATATGCTCACAACACTCATCCTTATCACAGTCCCCTACTGCTATCACCTCCCTCTTTCCCCATCACTGTCCCACACACACCTCACTCTTCCTTTTCACAGCACCCAAATAGTAATCACTAGCATTATCCCCACATCCCACTTCCTCATTCCAATACCTAATTATTAATTCTCCCTGTACAATTACCCCCACATCCCTCTTCCTCGTCCCAGTACCCAACAGTAATCTTACCTTTAACCCATATGCCTCTTCCCTGTCCCAGTAACCAATAGTATTCTTACCTTTACCCCCACATCCTTCTTCCTTGTAACAGTCCCTCACTGCTCCACCTCACCCTTTTTTTGGCCACTAGATAAGAATGGATTACTAATGTTGTACTCCCTGGAGGAAGAGGTTAGTGGTGTAATGCACCACATTAATATTGGGATACTGGTATGAGGAAGGGAGTTGTGGGAGTAATGCAACACACTGAGATGAGGAAAAGGGAGTTGAGTAGTAGAGGACATGAGGAAGAGTGAGATGTGGTAGTAGGGGACAGTGATGAGGAAGAGTGATGTGTGAGTAATGGGGGACTGTGATGAGGAAGAATGAGTTGGGCTTAGTGGGGGGGCTGTGGCTAGGTAGAGGGAGGTGGGGTTAGTGGGGGACTGTGATGAGTAAGAGTGAATTAGGGGCATTTGGGGACTGTGACAAGGAAGAATGAGTTAGGGTTAGTGGGGGAATGTGACTAGGTAGAGTGAGGTGGGGTTAGTAGTGCATTGTGATGAGGAAGACTAAATTGGGTGTATTGGGGGATTGTGATGAAGAAGTGGGAGTTGGATATAGTGGAGGACTGTGATAAGGAAGAATGATGTGGGATTGGTAGGGGACTGCGATGAGGAAGAGTGAAGTCAGGGTCGTGGGGGACTGTGATGATGTAGAGAGAGGTGGGTCAGTGGGCGACTGTGATGAGGAAGATGCAGGTGGTGGCAGTGGGGGACAGTGACGGGGAAGAGTTAGGTAGGGTAGTAGGTAAGGTAATAAGGAGCTGTGTGTTGAGGACGAGTGGGGCAGACTAGTGGGGGACTGTGATGAAAAAGAGTGGGGTGGTGTAGTGGGGACTGTGATGAGAGAGACTGTGGTGTGAGTAGTATGGGGCTGATGCAAAGAAGGTGCTGTTTGGTAGGGTATTCTGTGATGAGGAAGAGTGAGGTGGGCATAGTGGCACACTGTGATGAGGAAGAGTGAGGTAGGGGAGGTGGGGGACTGTGATGAGGAAGGGTGAGGCGGTTTAGTGGGGTACTGTGATCAGGAAGAGTGAGGTGGGGTAGTAGAGGATTGGACAAGGAAGAGTGAGGTGGGGTAATGGGAGGCTGGGGCAACAAAGAGTGAGGTCTGTTGGGACTGTTATGATGTAGAGTGAGGTGGATGTAATGAGGTACTGTGAGAAGGAAGACACAGGTGGGAGCAATGGTGGATGGTGATGCAGAAGAGTGAAGTGACAGTAGGGGAGGATTGTGAAAAGGAAGAGTGAGGTGAGGGTAGTGGCTGATTGTGATGTAAAAGAGTGAACTGGGTGAAGTGGTGGACTGTGATGAGGAAGAGTGAGGCCAATGTAGTTGGGGACTGTGGTGAGGAAACATGAGGTGAGGATAGTGCGAAGAAGTGACAGGGAATATTGATTTGGGG
Organism: Ambystoma mexicanum; assembly: GCF_040938575.1. Taxonomy (NCBI): domain Eukaryota; kingdom Metazoa; phylum Chordata; class Amphibia; order Caudata; family Ambystomatidae; genus Ambystoma; species Ambystoma mexicanum. Next base: position 556,905,938 of record NC_090928.1, read on the forward strand.
TAGCTGGGGTGTGATGAGGAAGAGTAAGGTGGAGCTAGTAGGGGACTGTGATGAGGAAGAATGAGGTGAGGTTATGGGAGGACTGTGATGAGGTAGAGTGAGGGGGTTAGTAGGGGACTATGAGCAGCAAGATGCAGGTTGGAGCATGACTGGTGACGAGGAAGAGTCAGGTGGGGTAGTAGGGGACTGTGACTAATAGGAGTGAGTTGTTAGTAGTGAAGTAGTGTCATAGGGGACATTGATTAGAAATAGTCAGGTGGTGTGGTTGGGGGCTGTGAAAAAGAAAAGTGAGGTGGGGATAGTGGGGGGTTGTGACAAGGATGAGTGAGGTGGGGCTAGCAAGAAACATTGGTGAGGATGAGTGAGGTGTGGCTAGAGGGGACTGTGATAGTGTATAGCTTTGTGGATGTAGTGGGGCACTGTGATAAGGAAGACGCAGGTTTGGGCAGTGGGGGATGGTGATGAGGATGAGTGAGGTGGGATAGTCAGGAACTGTGATGAGGAAGAGGGAGTTGGGATTAGTAGAGGACTGTGACAAGGAAGAGTGAGGTTGGATACTTGGGGACTGTGATGAGGAAGAGTGAGGTTGTGATAGTGGGCCACTGTAACGAGGAAGAGTCAGGTGTGGGTGGTAGGGGACTGTGAGGAGGAAGAGGGATGCAGGGGAAAATACATGATTACTATTGGGTACTGGATTGAGGAACTGGTATATGAGGCAAAGGTAAGATTAATTTAAGATACTAGAACAAGGAAGAGGGGTGTGGTTTTAAAGGTAAAATCACTATTGGGTACTGGGCTGAGGAAGAGGGGTGTGGGGTAAATGTGAGATTACTAATGGGTAGTGGGACGAGGAAGAAGGATGTCATATTAAAGGTACTATTTCCATTGGGTACTGGGCTGAGGAAGAGGTATGTGGGGAAAAGGTAACATTACTATTGAGTACTGGGATGAGTATGAGGGATGTGGGGTAAAGGTAACATTACTATTGGGTACTGGGACGAGAAAAAGGGATGTAGGTGTAAAGGTAAGATTACTATTGAGTAATGTGACGAGGAAGAAGGATGTTGGGTAAAGGTACGTTTACTAATGAGTACTGTGATGAGAAAGAGGGATGTGTGAGTAAATGTAGATTTACTTGTTAGGTACCTTGATGAGAAAGAGGGTTGTAGGGGTTATGGTAGAATTACTGATTAGGTACTGTGATGAAGAAGAATGAGGAGCAGTAATGTAGGAATGTTCACTGCTGACCTCAGGAGAAGGTCTAGATCTTCAATGTAAACTCACGTGACACACTAATCCAATCAAATAAAAGTTTATTGTAAACATACATTGGCACAACTTGCCCTTCAGTGACACAGTTTAAATTGAATGTCATTAAACAAATAAAAGCTTTTTAGAGAAATCCAAGTCAACCAAACTGTAAAAGCCCTCTAATGCCCCCTCCCACACTTGTTATATTAATTTAGGAAGCAATCCCTGTATTTCTTTTTTATTAAAATCACAAACTGCTTCCTAAATTAACTTAAAATACTCATAGTCCATTAACTAGCAATCGTTGTGATTATTATTATAGTTTTGAAGTATTTACGCTTTTCTTTTGCCATTGTCAGATCTCAATCTCGGCAAAACACTTGAAATAAAAAAATAAATTAAAAAACTACACTATCACCAATCCCCCAATATTTAGAAATCATCGTTGCTTACACCGCCCACATGCTGCCAGACCTCAAAACGACCCTATGTACACCCATTATTTAATTTTAGGGCAGTTAAAAAAAGAAAATTGAGACATTGAATCTCAAACTGCGTCATGGCATATTTCCAGAAATTAAAAGCCTTGACAAATGATATCAAATATAACTAACCTTTTGGGTACAGAGATACCCCATTCTATGCCAACATTAAAAAAAATAACTACTGGACATTTACCTCAATCCAACATTGGTTTTCCTTTAAGAATTTTTTGCCTAGCTTGTTTCTTATTTGGCTAAAATCCGTCCAGTAGTTTGGGATGTGCATTTGAACAATAATTGGACCATTTCCCCATGGGAAATGAATGCAAAAGTTAAAAACATACCCTTTTTTGACCTTTTAGATCTTTTGAACCATGACAAAGATTTTCATGAAAGTGTCCAGTTTCTTCGGGTCTGGCCCAGAAATTGCGTTTGTAAAATGTCATGCGGATCCCTTCTACGGCTCACAAGTTATTAGACATCGAATTTTCGAATTTCCTACGGATGACCGGTTTTCACCTTAACTAAAGGATCCATAGGATCTATTGTTCACTAAAAGTACACATTTTGCAACAGTACAGATCTATCAGAAACAAAAGAAGATACCAATTACCCACTGTCAATCCCTTTGTAGAACAATAGAATAGTAATCCTTCACAAATCCTTGTTTGGGAAGTGTATGTTACAGAACACATCAGAAAAGCAAATGGGATCCGAAAACTCATTCCTTTACAATCCATATTAATAGTAGGATTTAAAACAGTAAGGGCCTCATTACGAGAATCCTGCTAAAAACGGGCCCATTACCGGCATGGAGTAAGTAGCAGGTCTGTGCTCATTTGACGCCGCTAATAACGGCTGATTCCGAGTGCGCGAGCACGCGCGAACCCCCATGCGGGTAGTGAACATACCGCCATGCCGCTAAAGGCCCTCCAACCCCCGATAGCGGCATCACGGGACCCGCTGATACCGCCTCCGCCTATGAGGCACCCCTTAATACCGACTCAGTAATAACATCATGGGCTCGTAATACCGGACCCGGAAGTAACGTTCCTGTGTCGGAATGGGAAATGCGCCGGCTGCCATCTTTAAAAACACAATCCATTCCAATCCTCCCAAACCACCAGTGTTGCACAGGAGAGACCAGGGCCTTTCAAAACAACATGTCTAAGACAACCTGAAAATCCAACCCCTGCCTACGCAAGAAGCGTATCTCTGATGAGGAACTTAACATGTTGGCGGACAACTTTGCTGCCCATACTGATGAGATTAACACCCATAACCTCAAAAGGGAGGCGCCGCAGAGGAAGAAGGAGATATGGGAGGAGGTAGCCCGCAAGGTATCTGCAGTCGGCACCACCCCATGGACAGTCAAAGACTGCAAGAAAAGGTGGGATGACCTCCGCCTTAGGGTCCGCAACATTCTGGCCAGCAATCGGAGGGAGCACATGGCCACAGGCGGGGTGCCCACTCCCTAACCAAACTAATGCGCTGGGAGGAGACATGCAGTGCTACCATCCAGATGGAGTCTATCGAGGGCTTCGGGGAGATGGAGACGGGTGCCGCAACATCTGGAGATGGAGGTGAGTGACCCTACAGACCCCAGTAGGGCAAACCATGACGTAGCACAAGCGATCTGGAATAGAGCCTAGTCAAGGCAATGCATGTCCCAACACATACACATCAACATATCCATGTCCAGATGGATGCCCAAACCCTGCCACTCTGAAATGCATGCTGAGTGCCAGTCCCATTATCAACAGACAGCCAACACACAGGGACCATTCCCAGGTCATACATCACACAAACCCCAATACAACGGCATGACACCTGGCATGCAGCATTTCTGAATTGAGACGTCACGGCTAATGCCAAAATGCCCCCCTTCAAACTACCCTGTGTGACACACCTGTAAGATATGAATGCATGATAAATGAAAAACTCCACAGCACCATATAATGCATCTTGCATGTAACACCATCACTGATGACCTGCATCTCTTCTACCCCCCCCAGGCACCGATGGAGAAGATGGCAGTGAAGATCCAGCCGCAAGGGCATCCACGTCCCGGGCCAAACCACCTGCCACTGGCAAAATCACCTGACAGCATATGAGGGCCCCACAGCTACGGATGAGACCGGAACCACAGAGCTGGCAACACCAGCGGAAGGGGATGCCAGTGGCACCCATTCTGCTGCAACAAGTTCCGTGGGTGAGGCAGCAGCCACAGCCCCACTGAGCGACATTGACATAGGAGCGGAGGAGTACGTGGACCAGGAAGGCCTAATCCATTTGGTATGTCCACACACCCCAAGCCCCCTGTCCACCGCCCAACCCCACACTCAGGCCACACTCTCCAGCCCCATTGCGGATCCTGCACTGCAGAGTTCCGACCTCAGCACCATCCCCGAGGCCAACCCTGCAATTGCACGCCCGGCAGCAGCACCCTCAACCTCTGCTTCTCCCACTGACTTTGAGGCACAGCCATCAAGGGTGGAGGCAAGGCAGGACTCCATGTTGGAACTTGTTCGCCAATATGTGACTGAGGGAGAGGACACAAGGCGAGAGATTGCGCAGGCCATTGCAGGGAACACTGCCGCAATACTGCAACATATGCAGCAGAAACAACTGGCGCCAGCCGTGCCAATCACTACAGCATCCACCCATCCACCACACCCGCATCCTCGGCACCCTCCAGCCCTGTGCAACTGACTAGGCGGAGTGCGAGGCAGTCCAAAATGCTGCCCCTGGACACAAAGAAAACACGAAAATAGTTTGGGTCAAAAATGTGAGTTGGGGAGATGGTGTCGGTGGTGTATAGGTGAATAAGGGGGTGTTCATTAAGGGGTATGGGGAGTTCATTGGGGGGTATGGGGAGTTTTTGTGTGTTGGGGGATGTGGGAGTGGGGAGGCACTTGTCTGTAGTTTACATGAATACACCCGTTGTGTAAAACAATAATTTAATGCCTGGACATTGTTAATTTCGTGTGTATTCATTTTATTCATGACAGTGCACAGTGCCCAACTCCCCACATACCCTGTGTGCATGTCCACATGGACCCAGTGCTCAGTGTAGCACTGACACATATCCATCAACGTCCCTGTGATTCAGAAGCATTCATAAATCAGTGATTGGCGTACAGCACGGCCATCTTGTGCATCACGTACTGGCATTGTTGCTGCTTCTCCTCCGTCTTCATCCTCATCATTCACCCGGTGCATGCATGTCAATGTCAGGTGGTGGTGGTACATTTCTCTGGACACACATGTTGTGCAGCATGACACAAACCATGGTGATCTTTGCCACCTTCTCAGGCCTATAAAGGAGAGATCCACCAGACCTGCTTATGCAGCGTAACCGCACCTTCAACAGGCCAAAGGTCTGCTCAATCATGACACGGGTACGGGTACGGGTATGAACACGATTATACTCCTCTTCATGGCTGTTCCGTGGATTCTTCACAGGGGTAAGTAGCCACGGCTTCAAGGGATATCCTCCATCACCTGCATGGGAGTACAAAGAGGTCTGTGTGAGTCACTCTGAGCTGCCACCTTCAGGATTCACAGCCATGGCCGCAGCTATTTGCTGTTGATATGCACATGTCCCTGTACCTATGCACAAAGATTATTTAGATGCATTGTATACTGCAATATGGTGTGCTAGTTGGGATAGCGTTGCAAAGATGATGAAGGATGATTGCTTGCATGCTGAGGCGGATGTACTGTGGATGCAGAACAATGTCTTGCCTCCCATGATTGCAGTGTATACTACTCTGTGCATAATCACACTAGCCACATTGGCACAGTTGCAATCATGTTTGGTCATGCATTGCTTGACATACCCATGGTGGCCTGGTTGTGCATCTTACATGTTGTCATTGATGTACTGCATTGGTCCAATGTGTGGCAGTGATGTGTCATGTTCAAATTGGGAGGTTCAGGTCAGGAGTATTTAGCTCTGAGTGCATTGTCCACTCACCGCCCATTCCCACCCTGGTGGAGTATGCATCCCCCCACCTCACAACCCCGATGCAATGCTATGGGCCAGTCAGACAACTCACCAAGCAGCCAGGCACGTCGTCCAGCATGTTGCTCCATGTGACGGGGTAGCGTGGAGTTACGCAGCACCATGGCATCATGTGTAGATCCGGGATATCGGGCGCAACAATCTATGATGATCTTGCTGGAGTCACATGCCATCTGCACATTGATGGAGTGGTATTGCTTGTGATCGCGGTACACCACCTCTATGGCATGAGGGACTACCAATTCGACATGGGTGCAGTCGAGGGCACCAACACAATTGGGCATGCCTGCCAGTGCATGGAAGCCTACTTTGATGTCGGCAATCTCCTGGGCAGTCCGTGGTAGGGATATGTGGGTGCTAGAGTGCTTCAGGAGGTCATCCACCACTTGGGTCAGCAGAGTGGTTGTGATATGCCATGCAGCTGGCCCACTGTGTGCTGGTAGGTGCCTGTGGCTAGGAAATGAAGCACAGACACCACCTTTAGTAGCGGGGGATGGCAGTGCGTATTACGATGAGGCTTACAATGTCGTCATGTATCATGTCCACAATGGTGGTGATGATGGCCCAGTCCAATCGGTACAGGGTGTGGATCTGCTCAGGGGTTAGATTAAATGGACTGGGTCTGATGCAAGCAATTGATGGCTGCCTACGAGGTACTACTGGCTGCACTGGTGGTAATTGCTGGGCCTATCTCACCCTCCTTCTCCTCCTGCATCTCCTCTGTGCTGCCTGTGGCTGTGGTTGTTGTTGTAGTTGGTGTTGTTGCTGTAGTTGTAGCAGTATAGTTATGTCCTCCAGCCCCATGATTGCAACAGCTAGTGGTATCATGTTGGTGTGGGAAGGGGTGTGGTGTGTGGGTGTACTCTTTTTATATTGGCACAGGCTCCATTGACTCCACCTGTGGTGATTGTGTGCACCTGTGGCAGTTGCCTTCACTGCAGGTTGCTGTTTACGGGTGGTCCGCGATGCCTGTATGGCCGCCGTCATGCAAGCCCTATTTACCACCTTTGGGATGCCGGTAAGTGCATGCCCGCGTAACTTGTGATGTCCTCCTATTACCGGCATCTCAGTATTCCCTCCGCGAATGGGCGCATGTACGCGCGCAAGCCGGTATGGAGTGGCATGCCGGTATGGAGGGGCACGGTACAGGTGGTGGCGGTATTGGCGGGTGATGGGGTGGCCCGGACCCATTAAAGTTGCCGGTAATACCATTCCACCTACCTATTTTCATTACCTCCATTCTCGCAATGAGGCCCTAAAACTCAATGGCTACGATTCAGTTGAAGAATTTTGTGTCTTTTTTAAATTGACTAATTAACTAATATTAATTATTTGTTTAAATATGTTTTTTGTAATTTATGACACACAGTCTGATGATTGATGTTTTTAGATGCATATCGAGAGTGATAATAATGTGGCTCTTTTTTTGTAATGTAATAAGTATGTGTATTTTGGGGGAACATTAATGATTATAATTTGTATTCCCAGTTCCGCATAATTTATGAATTTAAGGTGTCATGAAATATCAATGCTGATGATCTCCTGTCCATCCAGTACACAAGAACAGTCACAAAATATATGCTTGATTTTGCATTGTTATTATTTTTTTGTTGCTGCACTGGCTCTAAATTAATTTTTCAAGTAATAATCATTAGTATTTACTTCTGGCATTGAAAGACCTTTAGTTAATTGATTCCCGTTAACGGTAAGATTCTAACCACAAATATAAGCCTGAGGGACACTAATTCTGCATGATACATTTACTCAGATCACTTGAAAAGGTATTTTTCTAAGGCCCCAGAAGTAAAGGCTGAATCATCATTAAGCTGATAGGTGTTACGTAAACTTGCCTGGTGAAGTCCCAGGGAGGGTCGTAATGAGTAACAGTATTGTGTTTCAGTGATATTACTCTTCACCTTTGTTCTCTGTGAAATATTTTGGACGATTTTAAATCAACAAATGGTTATGCACTTGCACTTTATAAGAACGTGTACCTGGCATTTGTTTACCTTCATGGTGTTCGTTGGTAATTTGTGTGGAGCACTTTAGTAGGTCAGTGTGTGCACATTATGTGTAGAATAGCTTCATTCACTCACCCGCAGGCACACACTACTCATGCAGAAGAGAAATCTAGGTGTTACAGAGTGTCTTATACAGGAAGAGAAAGCAAGTATGAAGATGCAGTTTCAGGCAAATGTGCCTTCCATATTAGGTAACAGAAATCAGCTGTTTTTACAGTTCCATTTGCTTGTTAATATTAGTACCTTACAATACAATTTTTGAAATGCACAGTTCTGCTGAGTGTCCAAAGATTAACAGCATCTCGTTTCCCATATATTATTAATCAGTTAATTAATATGTATTTGGTCAATATTGGTCGTGTATAAGAAGTTCTTGAGTATTTCTGTAAGGATCTGTTATTTAGAAACCTATGGTTTGAGAAAGCATGCATTGCATTTCCGGGTTCACATTGGCTTGGGCTGGTAATCACTACCATCTTTTGTTTTAAGGAAACAATCTCCAGTTATCTATTTGTTGTGATTTATATGGGGGCACATTCAAACACAGTTCGATTCAGGCTACAATTAGAATGTATTGACGGGAAACAGTGATGGGGTAGAAAGGAAATACAATGCTATCATTGACAGCATTTTTCTGATCGCATTCAGGGGAATCAATAAAGTACTATTTGATAAACAGCAGATGTTTGGTTTTAACAAAATGTAATCACAGGATTTTCATCTTGCAGCCTTCAGAATTCAATTGGTAACTTCTTCAAAGGTTCTCTTAGCATGTCTCTTTCTATGTATCTTTTCAATGTTGTGATCTTTGGATGTTCACACAATTCTAGTGGAATCTTATTGCAAAGACAAGGGCCCTGGGCTGAGTAACCTAGAGCCAAGCCTTGTACTTTTAAGTTGTCTGGATGGTTTAAAGTTTCTTCTCTGTTGATGGTTTATCGTATTTCATAGTGTTGTAGAGATTTGGAAATACTGACGGGTCCTATACTCCAATGGGTTTTACGAGTGGATCAAAGTGTTTTCATATGAATACTTTTCTTGCTCAACAGCAATTTAAGGAACATCAATTCTAATGAGATGTGGTCATGTTTTTTAAGCCAAAAAATAGTCTGGCTACCCATATTGTACACGTTTCAGTTGCTGGATAAGGTAGTGCTTTTACACATGCAATGCTGTGGCTTATTCTGTGAAATTGAATGATTGTTTTCAAAATATACTTTTCGTTTTATATCCATTTACAAAGTTCATTAAAGGAGATAATCGTGCCATTTTATGTTATTTTACTGCGTTTAAGCAATGCACGTTACTATTGTTTTATAATGTCGTAATGTTGTGGACTGGTTTTATATGCTTATTTGTATGCTATGTGTATACACTGTGATGGCATTTTTCAAATAAAGTGATACCTAGATTCATTTATCATATTTTCAAGATTCTTTTCAATGGGGGGGGGTCCGTTATCAGCCTAGAGTGCCTGGAAGACACAGTGGCCCTCATTACGACCCTGGCGAAAAGTGACTGACCGGACCGCCACAGCGTAAATAGCGTTTCCGCCATTGCACGAAGGAGCAAAGTGCGGCCCATTCCGACCCATCGGGCACGAGCACCACGCCATGGCGGAAGTGCAAAGTCCGCGATGGCGGAAATGACCCCAAAACGGCCCACACCGCCGCCGTACGGCGCCCTAGGTGCAATACCGCCACCCCTCTTAGCGGTCACCGCAGTGTGCGCCTACCGGAAAGTACGGTGACCGGAAATATACGGAAACGGAAGCAAAAACATGGGCCCGGAACGGGAAACATCCCGCCGTACACCTATAAAACCACTAAAACCACACAACCACTAAAATCACTACCCTGAAACACACCCCAACCCGTCATCCACCCTAGCGAAACCAAGAAAAATGGGAAAAGTAGCGAAGAAAGCGTGCGACCGCAAGCGGCAGGTCCACTTCTCCCGTGAGGAACTCACCGTGCTAACAGAGACCCTCCAGGAGAATGCTGCCGTCGTCTTCTCCACGCAAATGACCAGAACGGCACTTGCAAACAAGAAGGCCATATGGGCTCTGGTGGCACAGCGGGTAAGTGCGGTGGGGACCGCACCCCGCACCCCACAGCAATGCCGCAAGCGATGGGACGACCTGCGGATACGCGTCCGCAGCATACTCTCTGCCAACCGCAACATTGCCACAGCCACCGGGGGAGGTCCTGAATCACCCATCAAGTTGACCCCCTGGGAAGAAATCTGTGCCTCCACCATCGGAATGGAGAGCATAGAGGGAGTCGGAGGGATGGAGAAAGGAGTGCAGACATCCGAAGATTCAGGTAGGTGGGCCAAATAAAACAATGCCAAATCCACACAGTCCATCCATGTGAAGTACCATGCGTCCACATAGTGCAACAGAAACACATGTCCAGGAGAACGTCCACACACATCGGCCTGATAGCGCACGTTAAAACCCACAATAAATACATAAATAATTAAAAACCCCTAAAACACGCACTACACGTGCAGCAGGCACACCCTAACTGCAGGCTGCCAAACAACTGCACCCTCACTCCACACACAAATGAAAGCACCTCCAAGGCCCCGACCCAAATCACCCTCAGGTACCACCCCAATGCATGTGATACAATGCCATTCCAATTCCCACAGACCCATCAATAACCCTCGCCCTCCTTTACTCCACCACAGGGTCCGATCCAAACGACGAGCTACAGGACACCCCTACCAGCACACCTGCAAAGAGGGCCAAGACCAACGGCCAGAGACCCTCCACCTCAGCTGCACGCATCAAGACACGGCAGCAGCACAAATCAGGTGGCAGCACAGAGGAGGGAACATCAACAGGCACCCCAGCAGCTAGCATGCCCACACCACCACCACCACAGGTCCCCCCAATGGATGCCACAGAAGGCACTGCCTCTGGTGGCAGCAGCACCATAGGTGACACCCCATTGATGGCAGCATGCTCGGACACAGAAAACGGGGATGTCGAAGTCAGATCCATCCATGACCTGTCCCAATCCCCCTGTCTGTCCCATCCCGTACAACATGAGGATACCACGCAGGGGCACCCACAAGACGACGACTGGCCATCCCCCACAAGCCCTGTGGCAAGGCAACATGAGGACAACAGCCCCTCTGTGACACCCCCGCAAATGGCCATGGCCCAGCAGAGGCAACAGTCCCTCGACCAGTTAATCGTGCAACAGCAGCAACTGGCCACGCTCCTCAAGGACCATGCCGATGAATGTGGGGGCACTAAGGCAGACATAGAAACATCAACTGAGACACTTAGGGCAGAAATGGAGAGAGGTACAGAGACGCTAAGGGCACAAATGGAGAGTAGCACCGAGAGCCTGAGAGTCCAAATGGAGAGTAGCACCGAGAGCCTGAGAGTCCAAATGGAGAGCAGCACCGAGAGCCTGAGGGGGGAACTGCATGCGACGTCCAAAGACGTATGTGCCGAACTTGCCGCAGTGCGCCGTGTGCTCACTGAGCTCTCGCAAACCCTTAGGGACATGCATGGACGTGAGCAGGCAGACACATCATCCGTTGCAAGTTCCGTCCAGGGCAGCCCCCAACGTAGATCTGGGAGGAACCTGCACTCCACAGGCAGGGGTGCCCCTGATACCCGCAGAGGGGGCTTGCAATAGCGACAGCCCACTGACAATGAGCATCTTTGGACACTGGTGTTCGGGGGGGAGGTAGGAGGGTGGAGGGGGTGTGTTGGGCTCACTTGGGTGGCGGGTCGATAGGGTGTTCAACATGATATCACATATGCCATAAACAGTGCACGATCAACCAATGAGATGTGTGGACATTGATCTTTGTGTACTAGGCCATCATAGGCGTACAGTCCATATTGTGCATGTCCCAGACACACACAGTGCCACGAGTCCCGTGTCCATGTATCAGCCACCAGGCGTGAGTGCTAGAAGCATGCATCAATGAGATGCTGACGAATGTTACGGGCCTCCGGTGCCTCGCAGACTCCATGAGGTGCTGCCACATCCCCACCCTCATCATGACCATCATCAGGTGCTTGCAGTTCTGCGTCAGGGGGCATGGGCACATTTCTACGTACGCACATGTTGTGGAGCATGACACATGCCATCACCATCTTTGCAACCTTCTCATGGCGGTACAGGAGTGCCCCGCCAGACCTGCTGAGGCAGCGGAAACGACCCTTCAGTAGGCCGAATGCCTGTTCAATGACTACACGGGTACGTGAGTGGGCATGGTTGTAGTCCTCCTCATGCTGGTCCCGTGGGTTCCGGACTGGTGTGAGGAGCCATCTCTTCAGTGGATATCCAGCATCACCTGTATGTGGACGAGAAACGTATGATGTGGAATGCCATTGCTACGTACGCACACCCCCCCCCTTCCTGCCAGGTCATTGCCAAATCACATTCCCCACATAATCATGCATGTAATGAGACTCACCGAGTAGCCAGGATCTGTTCCCTGCGTGTCGCTCCATGTAGCGTGGTATTGTAGAGTTCCTCAAGACCATAGAATCATGGGTTGATCCAGGGAATCGGGCACAACAATGTGTAATGATCCTGTTGGAGTCACACACCATTTGTACATTCAGGGAATGAAATTGTTTTCGGTTGCGGTACTGGGCCTCCATGGCATGTGGGACGACCAATTCCACATGGGTGCAGTCGATGGCACCAATGCAACCCGGTATGCCGGCAAGTGCATGGAATCCCACTTTTGTGTTGGTAATTTCCTGCTCCGAGCGTGGTAGAGAGATGTAGTCGTCTGCGTGCTGCAGGAGGGCATCGAGCACTTGCAATAGTGTCCGTGAGAACAGTGGCTGAGAAATGCCATGCAACTGTCCGACTGTGTGCTGGTAGGTGCCTGTGGCCAGGAAGTGGAGTACAGACACCACCTTCAGTAGGGGTGGGATGGCGGTTGGGCTATCTATCATGCTGACAAGGTCAGCCTGTGTCATGTCCACAATGGCGGTTATGGTGTCCCGGTCCAAACGGTAGAGGGTGTGGATCTGCTCATCAGTGAGGTTGAACGGATGTGCTCGGAGGCGTGGGATTGCGGGCTGCCTGCGTGGTGGTAGTGGCTGTGCTGGCGGCCCTTGCTGGCCCTGCCTTGGCCTCCTCCTCCTCCTGCGTCTCCTCCGTGCGGCCGGTTGTAGTTGGTGTTCGTCTTCTTCTTGGAGTTGGAGTACTTGCAGTGCTATCAGGTCCCCCAGGGCCAACATCGCGAGTCCTGCCGGTAGCATTTCGGTGTGGTTGTGGGAGGAGACTGGCTGTGCAATTTATGTGTTTTCAGGCTGTATGGCCTCCACCTGTGGTGATTAATTCCACCTGTGCAAACTGCTCTCCCCTTTGGCCGAGCACGTCCCGCGCACAACGCTGCAATTCGTGGAATGGCATCTTGCTATTGCAATCATGTATTTGTACCCGATGGCCGTGTAAGATTGGTTGATATGTTCATTCTGCTGTGGTCCCATTGTTTCACATACTATCTGTGCAGTCGCGAACAGACTTGTGAAGGGTCAGTGGAACGTAGTACTCGAGTAACGGTGGGCCCTCATGCATCACTGTACCGAGTTGCAACGACGGGCGGGGCGTCCCATTTGTGGGTGAAGGCAGTTGCCATTTTCACACACAGCCGCACTCGATGGAATAATTAGTGATTTCAAACGGCCACAGATGCCTCTTCGACGTGATGTTGCAAATGAGGAATTCGAAGGGCGGCGCTTTCGGTTTTCAGCTAGCGGCGAGGAAATGCCCACAGGTCTGACTGCAAATATAACGTACTATTGTTCAATGTCCTTGAGACAGGGGCCATGGCGAGGATGCAATGATTGATATGAATAGTTTGGGATGCGCAATTGCGACGTGGGCGATGAGGCCGGACGTTCCCAAATACATGTTACTTCACTACACTGGAATTACGGGCTGGGGCACTGTGGATTTTGCAGGCTGCATAACGCACAGACTCAATGGATATTTCTAATGTTATGTGAGTAAATATTCAGGCGTTTTAATCCCGGGATGAGGGAATGATGAATGGATGCATGGGCAGGTGATTTGATACAGAGTTTGCCATGTACAGGGCTTCTTGGGATCTATCCGCCTCCCCTACGCTATGTGATGCAGGGCTGCCATAGTGGGACCATCGTCTATCTGGCCTTGTTGAGCCCTCCCTGTCTCGAGGCGCCCTCAGACACTTGTGTCCATGCACGTTAACATTCCCATCTGATGGATTCTGTTTTGACAGACGCATGCACAGGTACACTCGTTTGTGATGGTGTTTGCACCTCGATATAGATGGTTATGAGTCGCAAGTGGTTTTGGGGTGGTGATGATCCTTTGGAGTGGGCTAGCATGCATATGGCTGTGGATTTAGTGTGATCATTGAAGTGAGTTGTTCGAATGTAGTTCTGATGGCCATTCTGTTCTTTTTCTTTTCTTTTGGTTGACAGGTATCTCCTCCCCTTTTGCCACTGCCATCTGTATGCCACTCCTGCAGATGGGTTTTACTCCCGACACCTGCTGCTTCGTGTTAATCAGTGGAGCAGCATTACGATCTTATGGGACGATCGCCAATGGCCCACATGCCCTTACGCAGTACTGGTGGCTCGGAGCAACATTTCGGCCTTTCAGCTGGACTAGTGCCTCCCCATTGGGACGGCCCTGCGGTTCTGTGCGCTTCCATGTTGCCTTTTCGTACGTGAATGTGGCTCTGTGTACCATGAAGGAACAGGGCGTCACACAAGTAGTGGCTGGTCATTTCTTGCGGATGCAGCCCACAATGGTGAAAAGTGTTTTGGAGTTCATGGCCTGATGGCTGTATGGGCTTGGTGATTTTGATGTGCATTAAATTTCTATTCTGATTTGGCCCGTGTAGCGTTTTTCTTTGCAAGTGATGTGGCATATGCCTATTTGGGGGGCGATGTATTGTGAGGAGATCTGCATTGGGTTCCAGCTTCGGAGTTTAGTTGCGTGGTACTGTACTGGGCGCGTTTGCCTACGAAGCCCGTGAGGTCAGGGATGGGGGCTGCCAATATGACAGTTTGAATGTTGTCATGCTCAGGGGCGGGGGATTGGGTTTTGTGTAACAGATGCCGGTCAGCCAGGTGGACTGGTGGAATGATGTGATTCTCGGAATATTGCTGGTCACAGGTGCCTGAGTTTGCGTGCGTTTCTTGGTGGGGGACTGTGGTCATGTCCATTGGGATGGCTTCTGTATTCGTGCCATCTGTGCCCTGCAGCTCCCATTGGCCCCTGTTGTGTTTCTTTTGTTCGTTGGCATGCATGGGTGACTTGTACATTTCACTGGTTGCATTGTGACTTCATTGCACCTACGGGGAGTTGTACTTTGTGGGCAGGGAGCGGTGTACAGGCACTCAGTGGGGCCGTTTACGGTTGATTCGCGATGCCGTACTTCTCACCATGGCGGAATGGTACATTCCGCCATGCTTGATGGCGTTAGGTACATGTCCGCTAGGGTCGGAATTGGCGTACCCTTGCGCCATGGTGGTGTTTGCGGTGTGGCATGGCGCGCGCGCGCGTGCTTGGTGCAGTTAGCGTTGGCGTTCACTACGGTGTCGCTAATGGCTTCGT
The DNA here is from genome assembly GCF_040938575.1 of Ambystoma mexicanum. Lineage (NCBI taxonomy): Eukaryota > Metazoa > Chordata > Amphibia > Caudata > Ambystomatidae > Ambystoma > Ambystoma mexicanum. The sequence continues at coordinate 556,921,320 of NC_090928.1, forward strand.
ACTTTGCGGTGACGGGTCATAGTCGCACCGAGCGCTATTCGATGGCGGTATTGCATTTCCGCCATCGTTTTCCGAATTCCGCCAGGGTCGTAATGAGGGCCAGTAACATTAAGGTACACAGCGATGGTTGTTGAAGATGTTCATAATCTGACACACCTACCCAGAACAGGTTATTTTGCTGGCACACTGTTTTTTTTCACTAAGATGAGAGAGGTGTTAGATTTAGAAGCACAGGTTCCCCTGCCAGTGCCCCCTAGTTTAAATTGAACTAAGAAGGATATATTCTATATTTAGAGCCATGAAATGTTTTGTTCACACCAGTGGGCTAAATGGAAAACGATTAAGCTAATGTGATGAAACTGCTCCCGCAGGTCATAAGGGGGTACGCACTGTCTAGGTTAACAGTCTATGCTAGAGTTTGTTTGACCATTATTTCGGAAGTTCTATCTTTCTACAGGAGTCCACAAATGTTTCCTCTAGCCATCTCACTGTCCGGTATTACTTTACCTAAACAGATGGAAATATGAAGTCCCTTAGAGATAGTCCAGACCCACAGCCTACAGTGGATACAGCTTTTATTGTAGTTCTTGATCACTATGGTTAATGTAGATAACTTTTCCAATATGGTACATTATACTTTTTAGAGAAGTAGTTATTTGCCGTGGAGTAGGCTTGTTTTAATCTGTTGAAGTAGTCTGTCCTCATAATGTTATATGAAGAACATCTCTGAAAGAGGCTACTAGCATTTAAAATCTTGTGGGATCTGTCAGGTTGCTCTGGTTGTTAAATGTGCCCTCCTCTTGTCATATTTACCTGATGCAGAATATACATTATATAATTATGTTTGGTTTGCAAATGCTCTCAGCCAAACCTGTGGCCTGTCAGGGCTGTTTACAGGGGGAAAGTACTGCAAATAATGCTTGGCTTGGCTCTGTTCCTGTTGAGGCAATTTATTTAGAGCTTGGCATTCCTTTCTCGATGTTGCTATGGAAGATTGTGCGATGTAAGTTCTATTTAAAGATTAAATATGGGGAAGATATGAATAACAATACCATGTTAGCTTATTTCACCAAGCACATTCATTATAGGCACAGGAATGACGCAATAATGGATCTTGTAGAGGAAGTGGGGATCCATTTTGTGCCTGTGAATCAATATTCTTCCAGTCAATTGATGTATAGGAGCATGGTCTAAACACCACTGGAAGAACACAAGTGTTGTCTCTGCAACAAATGTGTAGAAACAGCTAGACGTATATTGACAAACTGTACTGAACTTATGTTGCAATACCAAAAAGGATATGTTCAAATTTGTCATGATGTTACCACTGTCCAATTTTGCTCTATGCTATATTCTGCAGATTCATTGGTAATCACTGGAGTGGCTTATTATGTTTGGAAAATATCAGTCAAGAAATGTGCGATACAATAGATGTGATATTGATTTTAGGAAAACATGGACTGTATGTTAACCCCTTAAGTGCCATGGACAAGTATCCTCGTCCCTTTTGCATAGACTTGCATAAAGCCTGGCACTTACTTATTATTGAATTTGGACGTGAATCTGATGAAAATGTTTCATTTTACATATAACATATAAATGTATGTCTTACTTGTACGTTTTAAGCATGCAGTGCAAAAGGCTTAATGAATTAGCCATACACACTTAATACATAAATAAAACAATAGATTTGAAGCAATATTTGCACTGTGTTTTGATTTTTACCTGCACATTTTGAAAGGTCTTCTTCCCACCACACTTTTCTTATGCTATTAATGTATATGTTATGACTTTGGTATCTACTATTTTCCTTAAGAGCACATTTCACAGTGGCAAGCCCATTAAGGGTCTGTCACTGTGAAATGTTAAACAAATGAAAATATTTCTGTAGGTTTTTTACGGGCTAGAAATATAAGTGAAACATCAACATTTAAAACTTCTGCTGTCACACTTCAAAACAATACATGACAGGGTCAGCAATGACGGTATCATACCTTATGCATCCTCCAGTGCATGTTCCAAACAGGGGAATCTGTTTCTTATTGGTGCATTTCAGCGTGGATCCTCTTTCTGGATTTGGGATTCTCACTGAAATGCACACAAATCCCCCTCATTTGCACAAATGTGCAAAGTGGGTGGAAAAATGGCATCTGAATATATGCATCCATGGATTGGCCATCCAGACGACCTTAGTGCATAGTGGATATCTTTTTTTGCACAAGTAATGAAATGCTCTCACTTTAATTTTGCCTAGACTGGGTGACGTACTAATGAAACAGGACCCTGACTTGCTGACGTCTACATTTTCTAGCCATCAGTAATTAGCAAACTTTCTGTAAACATTCTGTCATCATTCTCAGTACATCAACCTCCTCACCTGCTATTTTGCACTTAGCCAATATGGTGTCTGCTTCTAAAAAGATTGTGTAATAGCACTAATTGTAATTACTGAGAATTTCAACTTTCATTGGAAACAGTGGTTATGCAAGTTTGCTAACAGAAATATCCTTGCAAAAAAACAAACCTTGTGTTCGTGTATTTGAAAATGTACCTAGGCAGTAGACTGTAAATGCTAGATAGTTGCCCCAAAGCGAGCATATGGTAACTCTCATACAAATGTCTGAAATCCAGTTTGTGATCTCAATTGCATTATTGAATTGCCTAAGGTATATATGCAAATGTCACCTTGGATGTTTACAAAATATTGAGATGTCAGCTCTTGAGGTGAGTAACCTAGGTCCAAACCAAGTTTTGAGTCCCACATTTAAATGCACTACAGTATCTAAGGCTAACCCTCAGTAAAAAAGTAGGGTCAAGCAAGAAATGTGCACTTCAATTAAAACAAATCCAGGAAGAGTTGATCTTGCATGACATAAAAAGAGCACTCAACACAGCACCAATCCAACTTAATTCAAATATCTCCAATCTTATTAGATGGATTTAGGCAGAAGTGGAAAAAACTGCCTCTGACTCAATCTTGGGAGCTTCTTCCCGACCTCCCCATAAAGAAGCTAGATAGTTTCTGTTCTATGAACTTTAAACAAGGACACTTTGCTTTCCGTACCACCTGGGATATTGCAGAACACCATCATATAACACTAGACAGAAAGCGCTCCTCTGCTTGCTTTGCCCCATTTCCAAAGTCCGCAAAATCAGATCATTGGAACAAGACAAAGAAGTGCAGAAAGCATGAGTGAAAACCTGCCTTCAGAGCTGAAATAAAAATCTATATTGTAGGACAAGGGACTGTTCCTTTAGAATCAGATTTCTATAGCTGATAATCAACCGAATTAACTTTTTCATGTCGTTCTATCGTTTCTGAACTTGCATTTTTGTAAGCTTACATGGGTAATGTAGAAATTGTTTCTTTTTCCCCTAAAATAACTCTATTATTCCTTTTCACAAAGTAACCATTTTTTATTTCAACCTTAATCAGATTTTTAACTGGTAATGTCTGAATATAGTTTTCCATTATTACTAACTTTAAAGCCCACCTGCCACTTGAAGATGCTCTTCCGGCAATATCGTCATGTCAACATGCTAAAACGTTGGTTAACCCTACTGAATTCGACTACTCTGTGTCCCTCATTACCAGTTTGGCGGTCTGGGAAAAATGCAGATAAAAGTGCCGGCAATTTTGTGACCAGCACTTTTCCAGAACCGGCAAACTACAGGTTTGCCCATGGGGTTTCACTGATTTACCTCCATCCAAGATCTGGAGGTAAATCAGGCCCACACGACTCCATGGAATGGTGATTTATTACCCTTTCCGCCACCTGTAATATCCTGGTAATTCTGGTATATTAGGTGGCAGAAACGGTAGGTCAGTTTGCCGGTATACAGCAGGAATTACCACTGGGATACCAGCAAACTTACACTAGCAGCATCAAAATAGCGAACATATGGAAATAATTATAAGAGAGCAAGTGAGTTGTCCAAAAAGCAGCCCTTGCATGTCGATATAAAATGTAAATCAGAGTTAGGCCACTGAATCATGTTTCAAGGTATTCATGCGCAAATAAGGTATGAGATAGAGCTAGAGCTAGAAGCCTTGGAAAAGACCTAAATGTCCACGTACAGTAGCCACTGAAGGGGCTCTAAATTAGGAACAGATAGCACACAGGACTCAGGAGCCAATACAGAAAAGTGCTAAGGACATTTAATGCAAGAATAATCAAAATGAGCATGAGAGAAAAAAGTGGAAAGGGAGAAAGAAAAAGAGAGGTTGAGAGGAGCTCAGATAGTGTTATTCAAATGGCGGGAGCCATCCCGGCAAAATATCAGATGGACACAGCTAGTTTTACTTATATCATATTGGTAAATGGTGTTAGGATGAGATACAAGAACATGTGGTAGGTACCTGACACCAGCTACACAAATTTACATTGTGTTTGCTTGTCTATTGTCCTGTCTATGGAGGATAGCCGCAGTCTGGCCTGTGAGTCACCTTTAGGGCAAGTATAGCTTGAAACACGATTTCCTCTTTAATCTTGAAGTCCACCAGTGTTTGAGATATAGTCCACAGCAGTCTTGCAACGTTCCTTGCTCCTGCTAACTTGTACTCTTATGGAATCTGAGATATAGCTCTTATCAAGCTTCCAGCTTCTCCCACTTGCTTGGTTCTAAACTACCCTGCTCACTTCTGCTGAACTGCCCTTTCCTCTGAGTTGGTAACCTATTGACATTCTCCCTGCAGCAGTCCAGAGATTGTTATAATGGGCTTATTTGGGTCAGTCATCAGGAGAGGCTCCTGATTGGTTTGTGTCACATTCCCTTCATGCCCTGCCTAGTTAGGGGATCGATACTGTGAAGAAGTGTGATTATAACATGTATGTTCAAATGAGAATTTCTTGTTAAATATGTGTCCTGTGCAGTCACAAGGTAAATTTTCTCATAATGCTTCCACAACGGGCTGGTGGTGGAGAGGAGTCCCCTTACATTGATTGTGTGCATTTATTTCAAGAAGTCATCTAGTGCGGACAGTCTACTTACTCTGCCCAACATCTAATTATTGATGGGAAGTATGTAAGCACCTTCCCATGGTATACTTAAAGTTGCAATGATGGTAGGTGAAATGCTGACCTCAAGAAATAAAGAGAGTTTGGTAGACTACCTCACGGACTGACGATCTGCATCTTTCTTTCCTTTGAAGAGAAAGAAGATGTTGCTATTTGTCCTACATGGGACAAAAATGCTTGTAAAACATCCTTGGAAATGTTGAGACTGTTCAGTCTGAGAAAGAAGATGACACATGTGAGAAGGAAGATGTAAAACTGAAAATGCAGAATAACAACAGTTGTGCAATGCCAAAATCATACATACACACAAACATCTAGGGCAGAATTGGTACTTTATCTGGATAAAGGTCTAGTCCATCCATTTGCATATAGCCATGCACTGCATACACCCATAACAAATACGCAGTGATTTTATAGAGGGCAGTAAGCAGAACATGTCTTACACCAGTATTGAGCTGTAGTGAAGTGAAAGAGCAACTTTTAAATGCAAGTGGAATGGTACAGATGTCTATGGCCATACGTGTGGGGTGGGGCTGCAGTGTGGGGGTGGCAATCAGATCAGAGCATAGGCACCAGTTGCTTGTTGCGGCATGAGCATTACGAGCTCAGGAATGCAGCCATCATAAAACATGATGTGGGAGAGAGAGCCGAATGGCAAAGGACGTCTTCTGCAAAAATGCAGCCAGTTCTACTTCATGGGGAAAGGGACAGAGAAAATGCTAAGCCACATGTTAAAACGTGCAGTCTCCTAAGGCTATGAGAAAAGGGGCGAGCATTGAGCAGTGGAAAGTAATGCAATTGGAAGTTCCCCTTTCAGTGTAAGCATACAAAGAATGATAAAATGGATAATACAAAATGTAATAGGTGTAGCCTAGGGAAAGGATTGTACAAAAACACTTAAAAGAAAAAGAAAGGAAGCACAATGAGAAAAAATGGATGCAAGCATGAATCTGGCGAAAGGATGAAATGTGAGGGCTCAATGACATATTGGATGAGGCAATTCCTTTTGGAAAAAGGCAAAAGGTCTGTGCTGGGGAGGTGGCTGCGGGCGTTAGCTGGTATTATGAGTGTGTGAAGATAGCCCAGGCTGGGATGGGAGCAGGTTTGCTCTATGAGATTGTTTAATGGTTCTCTGATGGATTGCCAGAGTTAATGCAAATCTGTTTTGTCACTGACCCGCTCACAGTCCCACCAAAATGCAACATCCATGTGATATTGCTCTTCAATGAGCTTTTAGTGCTTTAGGGTCACTAGGTAAAAAGAGGTATAAGACCCCAATTTTGCAGATTACGTTTTGCCGGACAGAGTGACCTTATGTTGTCATGTATTTGCACATTTGGTGCTCACATTCTCGCTTTCACAGAATAAAAACAGGTGTGCAATGCCAAACTCATACATACATACAACAATCTAGGATAGAATTGGATGTTTTCTGCAAAAATACAGCCAGTTCCATGTCATGGGGAAAGGGACAGAGAACATGCTAGGCCACATGTTACAATGGGGAGAGTCACCTAAGGCTATGATGAGAAAAGGGGTGAACACTGAGCAGTAGAAAGGAATGCAGTGGAAACGTGCCCTTTCAATGTTAGCATAAAAGGAATGATGAGGTAGATTAAACAAAAAAATAACAGTTGTAGCCTAGGGAAAGGTTTGCACAAAAACATGAAAGAGTCAAAGAAAGGAAAAAAATGAGAAAAAATGGATGAAAGAATGAGTCTCACAAAAGGATGAGATATGAGGGCTCAATAATCGTATTGCACACTGGCACCAACCGTGACACTCCATTCTGCTTGCTTCAGCAAATGCTGACATTCCAGCAGCACCCATCTGCTTCACAGAAGGACCTCACCAGATGACTCACTCCACAAAGGCTCCAAGTGGTAACAAGCACTGACTTTTCCAAATGTGCCCCTCTCCCAGCTTCTTCTGTCGGTTTCCGGACAGTGCACACCACTCATAACTTTGCACCCGCGAACACTGTAGGAGGTTTTGTCTTTGGGGCTATTACCTAATTTGGCAGTGATTTAGTATTGTGAAACATGTGTATGGGGTTGCTGTTGGTACTCTTGTTCAGAGAGGAATTGACAAAGCATTTCGGTGCTGGACTGCCCATGTGGACGGGACAAACACTGATAGGCAAATTGATATTTCCCATCTGTGAAAGGTGCAGTGAGCAAAAAGCGTGTGCTGCAAACTCTCATCTCAGAACAGGTTATCGTGCCATGATCTTTCTGGAGAGGAGCGCCTGCTACCTTTTTTGAAATATTTGCAAGGAACTTGGACTTGGTCACCCTGAGTTACCGGGGGCCAACCAGATGTGGACTCCCTGCTCACTGTGCACAGAGAGGCACAGCTTCACCTCACTGATGCGCCCAACAAGGCTGAAACATGTGTATGGGGTTGCTGTTGGTACTCTTGTTCAGAGAGGAATTGCCAAAGCATTTCAGTGCTGGACTGCTCATGTGGGCGGGACAAAGACTGATATGCAAATGGATATTTCCCATCTGAGAAAGGTACAGTGAGCAAAAAGCGTTTGCTGCAAACTCTCATCTCAGAACAGGTTATCATGCCATGTTCTTTCTGGAGAGGAGCGCCTGCTACCTTTTTTGAAATATTTGCAAGGAACTTGGGGTTGGTCACCCTGAGTTACCTGGGGGCAACCAGATGTGGACTCCCTGCTCACTGTGCCCAGAGAGGCACAGCTTCACCTCACTGATGAGGCCCAACAAGGCTGACAAAATGAAAAACAAGGCAACGTTGCCTTATTATATCTGGCGCTTCTCAGTTGGCCCCCAATCCTAGTGGCTGAAATGTTTAAAAAATGTGTATTTCCCTAATATTAATCGCTCCACTCATAAGGTAAGTTGAATCATCAGTTGAATCCGTGTAGTTATAGCCAAAAATGTTTATTCACATTCCTGTTTAAGCATATAGTGTAATAGCACTTTTTTACAGTGTGCCACGTTGAGCGATCATCTTATGCCATCTATATAAATGTTGCCAATGCATTTCGGTGAAAACCTTCATCAGGGCTGTATATAGGCTCTTGATTACATCATCAAGCCATTCATAATTACATTGTATGCACCATCATTGTCAATGCAAGTTCATTTCATGTTCCATATTCAATACATTAACAAGTTTGCATTTTAACACATACCATTAATTACGATGTCCCACGAATGTTCAATTGTTGAGAAAGTGAAATAAAAACAAAAAGTGTGATTTAGTTTCAATGTTATGTACTCTGTGTGCATAAGTTCTAAAGGACTAAAGTATGTCCTACCTGATCGCATGAAAAACAGTGTTTCTACAATTCATATTAAGCCGCATGACGTTCCGTTCTTCTATTGTGTGTTAGAACGCTTTCGGCAGTATCGCTGCTTGTGTTTCTGGCTTTCAAGTGCGTATAAAAACGAATGTGCCGATCCTGTCTCTGCTATATAGACAGGCATCTTCATTAGCCACCTTATCATTTTGTAATTCATCGTTTGGATCAGACGGCGAGAACACGCTGATGCTTACCTCGCGTTCCAGCGTCGTTCTGCAAGCCGTGGAGAGAAACCCTTATGCAGGCTTGTGTGCATGTATTTAAGGGTTGTCATGGAGACGGTTGCAAGGTGCCGTGGTCCAGCTAAGGTGACGGAGAACGTACGCCTCGCGGCCCACCCCCGGGTACTTACCCGGGGGCGGGGAGGTCTCCATGGCAACCTCGAGTTACTTGCAGCACTAAAGCGAACTGACAGCTATGCTGTCAGAGCTGTTCCTGTTCAAATAACGTTGTGCCAAACAATTATGATAATGCCAATCTTTTCTTATACAAATATGTAGTGGCTTCATCAAACTCATGAATATTCGTATTAATGGAGGCTCATGTGTAATGAACTGACCGTAATGTTCCTATTGGCGTTGTGCATTAAATCATAATGTCCATCTCTTTACTATCTACAAACTTGTAGTGCCTGGTGCTACATCAAACTCATGAAAATTCTTTTTCTTTACATCAATAATATCACATTAATGGTGTGTGTATAAAGGCTGATTGTAGATTCATGTATCTCTGTCTGCACTTTTAAAATGACTGCTTCTATTGAAAACATTGTCATCTGCATTTGCACCCTCTTTGCTGGCTGCCTCTATTGAAAACACTCTCATGTATCCCTACAACATCATGACCGTGGGATGTTCAGGCCACCTCTGCTTCAGTTACTCCTCTCTCTATATTGAATTATTCTGAATGAAATGAAATGAGCCAGAAAACTGGGGGAATCTATAACCGAGGATCAGATGGAACTGTCTGGTCAGACACAGTGCACTACTCCTGGACACTGTTTACCTTGTAACTCACATATTGTTTCATCAGGTGAGGTCCCATTTGCTTTCTTCCCTGCCTGGCCTCAAATGGAGTGTTTACCTCAGGAGGAAAATGAGAATTGCTTGAGTGCATACTGATAAGTCATGCCACGTAATCAAGCACTCAAGGGAATATTGTTATTAGTGGGGGATAATGGATTCCCTACAGCTATGAGATTTGTTTCTCTGTCTGATCCCATGAGTGGTAGTGCTGAGGACTGTAGTATAATTTAGCGTGTTTTGGAGTGCAGCGCCACTGCATGAGATCACGTTATTACTGTCATGTGGTACAGCAAGCCATGTGTTGCCAGGGTAACATATGAACATGTATATGAAGACAGGCTATCTATTTTAAAAAAACACCATTTTTTTTCTCAATACCTATTTAAAAGCACACCATTTTTTTTCTCACTTGAAATGCCTCACTTACAGGAGATACATTAGATACTTTATTAATTAACTTAACAAACAAATACTAACACGATTCTAACTCCTTAACATTATAATGTGTTCTCCATGTGCAAAATGAGGCAGGCTGAGATTCATTTTAAACGTGCAATTTTTCACTGTCGTTGCAGGAAGCAAAATTCGAATGCCAGGAAATCAGTTAGATACAGTTGCTTTCTGTAAAAGTGAGCTATTGTTGAGGAAGGAGGAGGCAAATCTATGCATTTTGATTGGTGCTACATAAACTTAGGGGAGGTAACAGAGGTTTTTTGGAGTATCTCCGACAGAATTACAGGGAGAAGACATTTTGCGGAGTTGCAGTGAGGTCGCCTTCGTTCTGCTGCTGTGAGGAGCTGGACTACTGACCTTCAGAGACTGGGGTTCCCTAGTCACTTGGAACCGGCTTGGGAACTGCAGATTGCAGATTGAACTGCATGTTCTCGATGGGTGCTTTAAAGAAAGAAAAAAAGAGAGCCCTGGGTCACTGCTCAGAGACGACAAGCCAGGAGATTTCATGTGCTGAAAAGCTACAAATATCTGGTACATATACAAATGGAGTGAGATTGCTGTGACTGCCGGACGAATGATCTACTATTAGGCAGGCAGTGTAGCAATAGGGAATTCTCCTGTGTTTAACTGCCACATTATAATGTGCAAGACAAATGGTGTAATCTTTCTTTTTCTTGTTGAAAATGTAAAATGAAATTTGTGGTATTATTGCATTTGTTTCTCTTATGTTTATTTCAGAAAGGATTGTCTCACAAGAGTGGTAATGTATCATTTTGAAATGAAATTGTGATAACACACAGTCTGCCTAAGAGTGTTCTTGCTTCTGTTCTTCATTTGGTGCCTCTAAAAAAAAGACTCTGGAAGAGAGGGAATGATGTTTAATGTGCCAAGTTTCCTATACAGATGAAGCAATGTCATGAGCCATTATAAATAGTTGTGCGCGTGATTCCCCTCAGGATATGTGTGTGTGGCTTCTGAGTGGAATATAATGCAATAGTCTGCTGAGCGTATATGAATCAGCAGAGAGAGGCCTATGGAAACATAGTCTCACTAATGTAAATAATTAGGGATAATATCACATGTTATTGTGAATAATTTATGAAAGCATAGCTCACTGGTGTAGATAAATCAGTGATAACAGCCATAGGTGGCACTCAATATGAAAATGTGGTGTTTCTGAATAATGTAGAAGTCTGAGGCCTCTAGAGATCACAAGAACAGTCTAAACAAAGAAGGGGGTTTTGTATGTTGGGGCCACAAATAAAACAAAGAAATTATGCTCACCAAAATACCACCAACAAAATGTATTCCATTATAAAGCCAAACCCAATCTGAATGCAAGAAATAGTCATTGTCAAATTACCATTGTTTTTGGTGGTAAGAAAATATCGCCAAGCCCCAAATTTATACAAAATACTCTACATATTTATGGTGCGTTGCAGGCCGGGAAAGTGATCATAGAGCACCTACTGGGCATGGCAAGTGTGTCTCACACTGCCATCTGTACATTAAAGGGAGCCCAATTCATAATAACAGTGTGTCACTAAAAACAAATTTCAGAATGTCTCAAATGGAAGCCACATTCTCAGAGCTAGTGCAATATTTAGAGGCAAAGTTATATGCACATGGGACGTGGTCATCGAACAGTGCCTCAGAATGGGATGACCGCATTCATGGTGAGGTGCAGAAAGAAAAACTAGACAATATTTTTGCAGAAGGCAGCATAATTCAGGTCTGCCTTCTAAGGTTATTAAATGCAGCTGATAAACATGCAGAGAAAGATTGTCTGATACGGCTATGCGCCAAGATCTGGTTTATTTTGAATAGGTCCCTGCGATTGCAAGAAAATGACACCAAGCTGATTGACAGGTTAAAGACTGACTTAGATGGGGCAAGTAAGAAAGAGGAAATGTTAAGAGCAGAATTAGAAGGATGTCAGAAAGACATGCTGTTAAAATGCAGAAATTTTGATATTCAATTGTCCAAAAGCAAGAAACAGTTTAAGGACAGTGAACAAGAATTGGTACATTTAAAGGCATTGGTGGACCACATTAGACAAGATAAAGATGAGATGGTTTCAGAAATGCAGATTTTACAAAAGAACATTATGGAAAAGAAAGTGATGTCCAAAATGCAGAACAGGAAATGTTAAAAATGTGTCAAGAAAGAGACAAGAGAAACAAAGAGTTTAATGAGTGCCAAATACAAATGTGCGACATGCAGGAGGTAATTAATAAAATGAGTGATGAAAACAACTATTTGCAAAACGAAGCAGACAGGCTCCTTAAAAAGTGTAAGGACTTGGAACAGCAAATGTGCATTCCCAGGTCCCAGGGGAGGCGGCAGGGAACCACATTCAATGGAGTTGAGGTGAATTCTATTTCTACTCAAAGAGCTAGTGCCCCAGTGAATGGGCTGGTGACCAGTGCTTTAAGTGGGCCGGGGCCTGCCGGGGCCGGGCCCCGGCAGTCTCCATAAAGTGGGGCTGAGCCGGGGCCCAGCCGGGGCCCCCCATCCCACACAACATTGGCCAGATGCATTATCCCGCTGCGGCCGCAGCCGCGACGGGAGATGCGCCCGTCAGTATGTCGGCCAAGCTGACAGAAGTGCCAGCCAGCCACAGCGACACTGAGGCTGGTGGCACTTCTGTCAGTTAGTATAACTCCCTCTGATGACCCCTCATCAGGGTCATCAGAGGAAGTTACTGTCCCTTTGTTTTCCCTCCCCAGGTCACTGACCCCCGCGGGTTCCGTGATCTAATATGCAGATTAAATCACAGAGCCCGCGGGTTCGCAGAGGGTGAAAGACGCCTCGGGCTCAGTGATCTATGTGCTCTGAGCAGATAAATCACAGAGCCCGAGGTGCCTTTCTCCGTCGGCAAAGCTTTATAAAAGATGCCTTGAACTGTGTATGTTTCAAGCCATCTTTTATAAATGTAGAAATATTTCTATGTTTATAAAAGATGGCTTGAAACGTGCACAATTCAAGGCATCTTTTATAAAGCTTTGTCGACGGACAAAGCCACCTTGCGGTTTGTTTTGTCCGTCATCAACGCTTTATAAAAGATGCCTTGACTTGTTTACGTGTCAAGCCATCTTTAGAAACATAGAAACATGTAACAAATATCTATGTTTATAAAAGGTGGCTTGAAAAGTACACAAACCATAGTAAGGTAAGCACACAAGTGTGCGTAACTTACTATGGTTTGTGCACTTTTCAAGCCACCTTTTATAAACATAGAAATATGTAACATTGCTATGTTTATAAAATATGGCTTGAAAAGTACACACACCATAGTAGTACGCATACAAACATATAAATGCTCACATACATTTATATATTTGTTTGCGCACCTTACTATGATTTGTGCACTTTTAGGCCACGCCCACAATGAAAGCCACGCCCCCAAACAAGGGCCCCCCCCTCAATTTCTTACCCCACTTAAAGCACTGCCGGTGACTGAACTTGGTTGCAGCGCTCTTGGGTGATTTGATACTCCCATTGGCGACCACCAATCCCATACACCTGGCACCAGGGTTGAGTCACCAAGTAGTGCAATTCCATGTATTGCAACAAGTAGCCCCATAAAGATAATGAAAGCCATCAAAGCCCTGATCAAACCATTTAAAAAGGGAGGGGAATGCTGCATAGAGGATCACTTAGACGCGGTTCATGACATTTTTAAAGCCCTCCAGATACCTAAGGAAAAGTACAGGCAGTATTTTCATTTAACTTTAGATGCTCCGGTGGCAGTATCATAAGAGGATTGAATGAGCAGCAGAATATGACACGGGCAGAGTTTGAAAAAGAGATTAGGCGTCATTTTTCTCCTTTTCAGTCAATGCAGGAGGCAAAGAAAGTCGCGTACACAATCACTGTTGGGCCTAATACATCCCCTCGCCAGTTTTTACAAGACTTAAAAAGAGCATTTTCTAGCTTTGATGTATCTTTTGACCCCAATTCTAATGAGTTTAAAACTGCATACTTCTATGGGTTAGATAAAGACATTATATCACAACTGGTTCGTGAATTTGATCGTGACAAGTCCCTTGAATGGATTGTACACCAAAGCACAAAACTATATGAGGTACTCTATTGTCAGGGTAGAGAAAGTGATACAATGAAAGATACTAGACCTAAATCTAAAGAACCCTCAGCAACAGTGATGGAAATCAGGTCAGCCAAAATGTCCCTTGAGTCTGCTCAAAGTCCAAGTAAAAATAATTTGGCACCTGAACAAAGGGGAAATCAACAAAGATCATCACACCCTGTACCAATGTTTCAATCACATGATCCTAGTAATAGGGAGAGCTACATCAGCCCCAGGTACTTAGGAGATAGGCCCCGGGCAGGCTATCGGCCTGATATGTCAGGTATGAACAATAACCAGAGACTAAATCAGGATCAAAGAAATGATTGTCCCTATCAGACATTGGGGACACAGAGCAGATTTGACTGCAATACCATGATATATGGTAATCAGGATAGACCCCGATATGTGGATCGATTTGCTGATAATGGGAATCAACATAGGGGCCAGTACCCACAACCTGAGAGACAGGACATGAGCAGAACATGAATTACACTCCACGTCAGTACAATGATTCCCCACCAGGGGACTAAAACCAAAGGATGGGTGCACCCCGCTCTCCTCCACAAATGAATCAAGAGTTCAGGAACCATCCCAATAGAAATCACTCACCCGAGAGGTATCAGAATAGATCCAATCAGGGGGAAAACAACCAATATCGATCTAGGCCACAGAGAGAGGATTCTAGAGAGATGGAAAGGTTTCAGTACCTCGAGGCCCAAGTGAAAATGTTAGCTGAGCAAATATGAAAGCTCTGTACAACGCAAAAACTGTCATCCAAGTAGGGGGCAGAAGGCCCTAGCAATGACCGGGGGGTTTCTGAAAAGTGACTAAGTAATTATGATACCGGCAGTGCCAAAAAGACAGATTGCTCTGATGTAATTTTGCATAATGACTTTGAGATGCCTAATGATTTAAAAGTGAAAGTATCAGTAAATGAACATGTAACAGAAAGTGCAAGTACTTCTAAAAGAAAAGTTCGGTTTAACCTAGAGCTAAATCAGACATTGGAGATGTGTACAAATGAAAAAGAAACACATGAAATTCCAAAGGAATAAAGAGACAGATTTAAGAAAAATTACTCATGCATGGGGAATACCAGTGAACAGGGAGTAAGTGACGATGCTATAACTCCTTCCCTGGGCAATCAGAACAATAACCAAACACAGGCAGTAAAAAGAAATACTCAAAACGAGGGTACATGTCAATCACCTGAAGAATTCTTCGAGCCACATATTTTTGAAGAGGTTAAAAGGGCTGGTACTACACTAAATGATCACAAATGCACAGAATTAGACAATGACAAATTGCCAAGTGATGTTGTTACACATGTTCAGTTGGAGGGTTGTAATGTGGTCTCTGATGATACCTGGATGGATGGGCGAACGGTGGCCACACTCCAAAAAACCTCTGAACATGGGGAAATGAATAAAGTCTCTCACACAGAAATGGGCAAAAAGGAGGAACAAATGTCTTTCCATTTACCAATGTGCTTAGCCAAAAGTGAAAAGGCCTGAGAAAGGTGAGCCCTGAAATCAGTAAGAATTCATACTTCTTATGTGTGTTAGAGGAAGTTGAAGACAGGTATTATGCTCCCATCACTGTAGAAGAAAAATGCAATACATTTTCAATGATTGACACTGGCGCACAGGCCACAATTATGTCTAAAGAATTGGTAAAGAGTATCAATGAAGGGAGATCCCCACAGAATCAGATCACAGTGAGGGAAAAACAAGGTCCAGTGCATAATTTTAACGGGGAGGAGGTGCCTATTATAGGCATCACCGAGGTTGACATAAAGATAGGTAAACACAGAAGGAAACAGGAGGTATTGGTCACATCCATTTGTGAAATTCCATTTCTGATGGGAACAGATTGCCTGAAAAGATTGTCTCCTCTCATAGATGGGGTGAATGGAGTATTGTGGTCCTTAACCAAAAATCCATTGAGACCTAAGAAAAGAAAATCACAAAACAGCAATATAAATGAATGTCACACCGTTGCCAAAACAAATGATGCAGTAGAGGTATATCTCCAGAATAGCTGTATACCTAGTGTCACTGTCATTTTGATGTGCCAAGATAAAATGCAGAGTGAAGATGAGAAACAATCTGTATAGATATACTTGGACCCAAGGAAAAGATGGCAAACAGCCATAGATGAGCACACGCTACGCTTTTAATTAAAAGAGAAGGCATGCAAACAGAATACTGTTCCTAAAACAGATGCAGAAAAACACATCACCACTCTTGCTGAAATACACATGGAAGATGAGAAACCATGGGTTCACATTGGTATAAATTACTATTCTAAAGCAACAAAAGCCACTTTAGCACTTGAACAGGAAAGGAGTTTCATTAATGAGAAATTGTTGCAAAAAATAATGGAGAGGGAGGAGATCCCGGAATTTAGAATGTAAAACCAATATGTCTCTGGTTTGGACAGTCCAGACTTTGAAAACCGAATTGCAGGAAGATGCATGCTAAAAATTAGCATTGGGCAGAAAACAATTTACCATAATGTATGTATAGTGAGTGGAACACAGAATGACTTTTACATGGGCAATGATATCATGCACAGAATGTGTATGGTGTTAGACTTCCTAAATCAAAAAATATGGTCACGCATAGGTGGGCCTGCACCTGAATTTGAAGACAAAAGAAGGGCTTATCATTGCGCACAGCTGGTCCCATATGCAATTGAATTACAACTGAGGAAGGATACTATTATCCCTGCATTCACCAGACATGTTGCAATAATACTGAAGTGCAAAAATGGACAGCAGATGAAAGATTCTGATGCATTAGTGTGCTTGAATGAATCCATAAAACAGCAAGGCCTGGATTATGATTACATTCCATTGGTAGATATTGGTGAAGGGTCTGTAAAAATCATGGTGAATAATAAAAGTTGTCAAGATATTCATTTAGAGGAAAACTCCTCATTAGGAATGGCCATACCAAAATCACATTATACTGCAGATCTGAATAACATGGTGATTTGAAATATACCTGAAAAGTATTTAGATGCCAAGGGTGAGTTGCCAGAACACCTGGATTCTCAGCACAAAGGAATATTTAAAATTCATTCTGTGTACCCTTATGATTCAAGTGAGACAGTGTGCTGTCATCAAGAGGATTGCATAACATTTAACTTAAATGAAAATGAAATAGAAAATAAGCCCATTGAAGTGGAAGCTGATATGCCAAAACAGTGGCAGCTTTACAGAGAGACACAGCCATACAGTTAGAGGAAAGCGCAGAGATTCCCCTTTCAGAACTTTTTCCAGAATTCTCCAAAATGGTAGAGGAGCAGATTTTATCAGCGGATGCATGTGACAGCGAAGAGGTTAGAAATGAACTGAGGAAGATATTTATGGAGTTTAAAGATGTATTTGCAAAAGATGCTTATGATTGCAGTCTAACTGATTTACATGTGGCCACGCTACCGGAAGGGTGTAGCAGAAGCACAGTATTTGTGCGCCAGTATAGATTACCACTGGCATGTTTAGAGTCATTGGCAGAGATCATAAAAAATGTGGAGTCTCGGGGAATCATCAGGCCCATTCATAGCACATCCAACACACCTATTTTAGGTGTTTTGAAGCCAAATGGTCAATGGCGGCTATGTGCAGATTTGAGGGAGTTAAATAAAAGAGTGCCAGCATCCAGATGGCCACTGCCATTCATTGATCATGGCCTAGCTCAGGTACATGGTTCAAAGGTGTTTACCACGTTAGATCTCACCTCTGGATATTGGTGCGTGTCATTGGCAGAGGAGATTCAGAATTTATTTTCATTTTCATTTGATAAGACGCAATACGCATGGGTTAGAGTTCCATTTGGGTATGTCAATAGTGGGAGTGAATTTGGAATATTTTTGAGAAAGGCCATGCCTGATGCGGCGGAAAGAGGTACCATAGTTTATGTGGATGATGTACTGATAAAAAATGAAAGCTTGGAAAACCATTTTGATGAAATAAGACATGTTCTTGGCCAATTGCAGAAAGCAGGCGCCAACGTATCTTTACAAAAGGCACAATGGTGAATGAAAAAGGTGAATTTTCTAGGCCATGAAGTGACTGAACATGGATTAAACCCACAAAAGAAGAAAGTGAAGGCTATACAAAAACTAAAAGACCCTAAAAATGTGAAAGGGGTAAAAAGTTTATTAGGAATGACGGGCTATAACAGGAAGTTCATTGAAAATGATGCTGAAATTACTCAACCATTAACTAAGCTGTTAAAGCTGAATACACACTGGAAATGGGAAAAAGAGAAGTCTGAGGCAGTGGCTAAATTAAAGGAATGTCTTGTAAAGGGACCATGTTTAGCATACCCCAAAAAGGATAGGGATTTCTTCATAGAAATAGGTTTCTTTGAACAGTACATGTCAGCAGTGCTATCACAAAAACATGATTTGAATCACAAAACCATTGCCTATGCAAGTAAGGCGTTTTCCCAAGTTGAAATTAAATTCAGTGAATGTGAAAAGGCCCTTTTGACCACTGTGTGGGCGCTGCAGCATTTCCGCCCCATTGTTCAGGGAGAAAAGGCAATTATTGAGACCAATCATCAACCATTGCATTTTTTAGAGAGTAAAAGAATCAGGTCAGGTAACCTAGCACAGTCCAGAATCACTTCACGGATGCTAGCATTACAAGGTTTTCCTGTAGAAGTGAGATATGGCCAAAATAAAAAAGCCCAGTTGCTCAAGGTTCAGCAGATCTACATGACTGTGCAGCTGAACATGTATCAAACGACGTAGAAGTGGAATCTAGTTTACAGGATTTTGGGCAATCACCACACAAAGCTTTTGCTGAAAAGACATGCAAGGATTTGCCAACTGTATATGTTGATGGTTGTGCTTTTCACATTGAAAATGACAGTAATAAACTATTAGTGTCAGGAATAGGAAATGTCTGGTTGGAATGTGAAGGTGTCCCCAGTGTAGGGATGAGAATTGGAGCTTGGAGCAGTCAAGTAGCGGAATTGGCAGCCATTTATAAAGCAATTGCTACTGCAGTTGATAATAAATTTAGTGAAATTGTCCTGGTGACTGATTCTGACTATGCACGAAATAACCTTGTGGAATATTTACCTGGCTGGAAAGCGAGAGGCATGATTACATACAACAAAAAGCCACTTAAACAGGGAAAAATGATACAAGCCATAGACAAATTGGTGTCAGAGAATGGTTTAACAATATACTGGAGGAAAATTCGTGGGCATTTAAAAACTCCAGGAGAGGATAAGGAGGGGAATAATAAGGCAGATCAGCTGGCTAAAATTGGGGCTGTGATGGGAGAATTGCTACCTATTGAACATTTACTTGGTGAAATACAAATTGATGCAGTAACACGTTTTAAAGCACCCAAGGAGGTATATCAACCAGTAGTACAATGGAGTTATGATACACCAGATCAAGATCTGATTGAGGCACAAAAGGATGATCGAATGTTGGCAATCTATCATAATCATTTGATAGATCCTGAATAAAACCCTTTAACAGAAAATGATTGTAGGTGAAAAGAAGAGTTGAGGGTGCTATTAAAGAATAAAAAACAAATTAGACTACAGGATCGACTCATGATTAGAGAGTCCATAACAGGACAGATACAGTGGGTGGCACCCCTTTCATTCAGAGGGCTAATGCTACACCATGCACATGATGCAATAACTGCAGGGCACAGAGGTTCACAAAAAACATTGGAATTACTAAAAGATTATGCTTACTGGCCACATATGTCCCAAGATGTGGAATTATATACTAGAGGATGTCTAGTATGTCCCCAATTTAAACCTGCTTCACCAATTTATAGAGCTACATTAATGAAAAGAGGCTTAACTCTTCCATGGTCAGATTTGCAAATAGACAATGTAGGACCTGTAAAGAGGTCGAGCAGGGGGAATCTCCAGAAGTGGTGGCATTTCAGTCATGGGAGCCTGAGGTGTACTTGATACCAAATTTGGAAACTTGTGTGAAATTTAAGGAACAAAATTATATGTGCCCAGATAAACCGTTTATTCCTGATGCTACAGACTCTATTTGTGGCTTGAAATCTGACCCAAGTATATCAGAAGTATGTGAAGTAATTATTAGCAATATGGGGGGTGAAGAATTGGCACAGGCTAAGATGGTCAAAGGTAAATGGTTGGTCAGCACCTGTATGAAGAATTTTACGGTAGTACACTTGAATCATGGAACATTTGTGGTTAACAGGTGAAATATAATGTATTTTACTTACAGGTTCCGAAGGACACAATTGTTTCAATTGGAGGTTTAACATTACTTCATGTTACGAATGACATTTGGGAAAGCCAAGTAGAAAATATTGAATTTTTTCAAAGGGATGCATTTCCAATAGACCCGGATGTGGAGTTCTTGTTGAATCAAAAAGAGAAACATGTGGTGAAAATGAATCTAAGAAAGAACAATATTACAGTTAGCAACTTGGGTATAATAGAAGTGGAGAGGTTTAATTGGGGAACCTGGGGGGAACGCTCTAGTGTGGGCTTAGCTGTCCTGGTGCTAATAATGGGAGGATGGTTGATTGTTTTGTCAGTGAAGATGAAGATGTTGCTCATGTTAGTAGATACAACAGGGAGAGAAAGATATCCCAATACGCATACATTTTAAAAGAAGAAAGAGAGCAAGATGGGTTTCTTCCAATTGTGGCTTGGACCATGGCCAAATTCTCAGAAAAACGAGGGGATATGTAGTATAATTTAGCGTGTTTTGGAGTGCAGCGCCACTACATGAGATCACGTTATTACTGTGATGTGGTACAGCAAGCCATGTGTTGCCAGGGTAACATATGGACATGTATATGAAGACAGGCTATCTATTTTAAAAGCACACCATTTTTTTTTCTCAATACCTATTTAAAAGCACACCATTTTTGTTCTCACTTGAAATGCCTCACTTACAGGAGACACATTAGATACTTGATTAATTAACTTAACAAACAAATACTAACACAATTCTAACTCCTTAACATTATAATGTGTTCTCCATGTGCAAAATGAGGCAGGCTGAGATTCATTTTAAAAGTGCAATTTTTCACTGTCTTTGCAGGAATCAAAATTCGAATGCCAGGAAATGAGTTAGATACAGTTGCTTTCTGTAAAAGTGAGCTATTGTTGAGGAAGGAGGAGGTGAATCTATGAATTTTGATTGGTGCTACATAAACTTAGGGGAGGTAACAGAGGTTTTTTGGAGTGTCTCTGACAGAATTACAGGGAGAAGACATTTTGCGGAGTTGCAGTGAGGTCGCCTTCGTTCTGCTGCTGTGAGGAGCTGGACTACTGACCTTCAGAGACTGGGGTTCCCTAGTCACTTGGCACCAGCTTGAGAACTGCAGATTGCAGATTGAACTGCATGTTCTCGCTGGGTGCTTTAAAGAAAGAAAAAAAGAGAGCCCAGGGTCACTGCTCAGAGACGACAAGCCAGGAGATTTTGCGTGCTGAAAAGCTACAAATAGCTGGTAAATATACAAATGGAGTGAGATTGCTGTGACTGCCAGACGAATGATCTACTATTAGGCAGGCAGTGTAGCGATAGGGAATTCTCCTGTGTTTAACTGCCACGTTATAATGTGCAAGACAAATGATGTAATCTTTCTTTTTCTTGTTGAAAATGTAAAATGAAATTTGTGGTATTACTGCATTTCTTTCTCTTATGTTTATTTCAGAAAAGATTGTCTCACCGGAGTGGTAATGTATCATTTTGAAATGAAATTGTGATAACACACAGTCTGCCTAAGAGTGTTCTTGCTTCTGTTCTTCATTTGGTGCCTCTAAAAAATACTCTGCAAGAGAGGGAATGATGTTTAATATGCCAAGTTTCCTATACAGATGAAACAATGTCATGAGCCATTATAAATAGTTGTGCGCGTGATTCCACTCAAGGTATGTGTGTGTGGCTTCTGAGTGGAATATAATGCAATAGTCTGCTGAGCATATACGAATCAGCAGAGAGAGGCCTATGGAAACATAGTCTCACTAATGTAAATAAATTAGTGATAATACCACATGTTATTGTGAATAATTTATGGAAGCATAGCTCACTGGTGGAGATAAATCCGTGATCACAGCCATAGGTGGCCATCCATATGAAAATGTGGTGTTTCTGAATAATGTAGAAGTCTGAGGCCTCTAGAGATCACAAGAACAGTCTAAACAAAAGAAGGGGGTTTTGTATGTTGGGGCCACAAATAAAACAAAGAAATTATGCTCACCAAAATACCACCAACAAACTGTATTCCATTATAAAGCCAAACCCAATCTGAATGCAAGAAATAGTCATTGTCAAATTACCATTGTTTTTGGCGGTAAGAAAATACTGCATGCCCCAAATTTATACAAAGGGGGTTTCTCCATGTAATCTCTAGTGGCATTTTGAACCAAACATTCTTCCCCAATTTGCACGCAGTTATGGTGAAATCACTCTTCCTATTTGTACACAGGTGTGTTTGGACAAAATCGAAGGCTCAATGGAACCTTCAATTTGACATCTCTGATTAGCCCTTTGCCAAATGTGTGGGTATCACCGGTCCTCATAGCTTCCAATGTCCCTGAGGTTTAGGAGACACTGTAGAACGTGTCTTTCTCAACTATCTCCCTGTTTTTCAACCCCACTCACCCTTAGTTTTCTGTTTGTGAGGGTGCTGATACCATCTACTGGGGTTTGAGTTTTTTTGTTTTCCTAGATTTCCACATCCTTTGAACTGGGGAGAAAGAATAAAAGTCCATATTTAGGTAGGCAGGCTGTTTTCATACCTCTACCTAACATAGGTTTATTAGTGGATTATTATTCTCTTAGGGAGCCAAAATCTTATGGTCGTTGTTGGAAATTGGCTGTTTCCTCTAGAGTCCAGTCCGACAACCAGGTGTGAAATGGAGAACTTTGCTCTACATTAATGTGGGTTTCTCAATAATTAACATCATTTAGATAGTGGCAATTGACGTGTAGACTGCAGTGAGAAAATAGTGAAGTAATTACAGGATGAATACTGTGGAAAATTACAGCAGCATGCAACCATGAATCTACAATATATATCCATGGATGGTAGTCTAAGCATTGCTGATAGCTTGTGTAGCTGTTAGGGAGAATTCTCAAGAATGTGCTAATTTCCCTTACCTTTTGAGACCCCCAGCGACTTTGCTGGATTTCTAGTATTTAAATTTTTACTTGGAAAGAGTGTGAGCCTTTTTTCCCACTCTTTCATGTATTTTGATGTCCGTTTTACTTTTGTGTTCTTTGGATAGAGAGTTTTAAAACAACTCCATACGCATCATCATTTTCCTATGTGTCACACAACACCTTCAGTGCAGTGGCACAGGGGTGTCTTTCAGACTCTCCAAGGTTTAAATACCTTCTCTGGGACTGACTTCTGTCTCCCAGAGCATGTACAGTTAAATTGACTTTACCAGTCTTTTTAAATTTACAGACCCAGCATACACTATCTTCCTATAGAGTGATTGGTGCTCCACTGAGTCTAAACACTAATGTAACAGTCAACTGTTACCCTTTTCTACTTGAAATTGTTGGTGGCAGTGGTTTTAAACAAACTACCATGATTTTTCCCGACCGCAAACACCGGTAGCTAAAAATCGGGTCAGCTATGTTTTTCAATATGGCGCCCAAGACCTATCTGTAAAAACAGACTCCGGTCGACTTTTTTCTCAGTTTCTTTTAGAAAAGGTCCTTGTTGTGTTTAACTCTGTGCGCCAAACCAGGTTTGGTCCCTTTGTTCATTGGCCTTTGGTGGGCTTCAGTGCTGATGCCCTCCTCTGGCGCCTGAGTGCCGGCGTGGACAGGATGTGAGGGAGGTGCCTGAAACTCCCTGTACTTAGTCTCCTAGGAGACCTGAATGCACTCTGGGGTGATTGGCTGTCTGGCTGTCTGGCAAGGACAGCCACCCTGCTGTGTGAGTGACAGACAGGCTGGAATGAATGGGGCTAAACTGTTTAAAAGCAGGCCTCTGGGACTTGGAAAGCAGAGTTGACCACTGGAATGAAAGAACTGAAGCTGAGCTGAAGGAAGACAACTGATGCATCTCCTAGCCCACCAGTGAAGACCCGCTACAAGTCCGAATTGCCTGAAACTCCATCGACAGAGAAGCCCTTCAAGGTTAACTTCTTCCCTTGAGTTTGGTGGGAGCAACCAACTCGTAAGCCGCCTGGACACCGTTCCCATACTGGTCGAAATTTCTTCAGAGTGCTGTTGAAAACCAGATAGCCAGTGGGAAGAATACCAGTTTGGGGTCTTTAAGGCACTCACACCTTAAACCTATGTTTTGCCAAGCTTGTTGCCTCCTTCCTGGGCAGTGCAGGAACCTCCCGATTTCCTCCTTCTTGTCCCCATGACTGAAGCACAGGAACAGCGAGATCTGCTGGAACTGCCAGAAACAACTGCCTCAGCTATAGCTCTTCTTCATTTAAAAGGTAGTGTGCAAACGCGGTCAGGAAATCCTTTCTGCCGCAGTGAAAATTTGTGAAACTTTCCCAACTTCAAAGGCTTGTCCTTCCCTAAACCAACATCTAACTTTTTGTCTGACAAACTACTTATAAAAACTATGGCAAAGACTTAATTGTTTACTACCAGAACTGTGCTATCCTATCCAAGATGATTTTCTTGACCACCCCGTTTGGTTGCAGGTGGTAAATCAAGCATATTTTATGTCTTATTCCTAATAATGATGCTACTTCTTTGAACAGGTCATAGACAAAGTGTGCCCCGTTGTTGGATCGTATGACATTGCATATTCCCTAACGTGGGAACAAGAAATGTAGCTGCGCACTTTGCGTCTGGGTGGGTACAAGATCCTGCATCCACCCATCACGAAAAGGGACAGACCACCACGATTAAATATCTTGCTCCATTGCATCTCTCTCCCATGTCTGCATAATCAATGTGCAGCTCACGGAAGGGACCTACGGGGCGGGATAATGTTCCTCTTAGTGTTCTCAGTGTCATTCCTGAATTAAACACTTGGCACATTGTACATTCTATCACCATTTTATTAAGATGCTCCTGGAGGTTTGGGATTAACCAATCCTCCTGGAAATCTGCTGCAATATGCTGGTTTGAGGTGTGTGCTAGGAACTGTAATTGTTTGAATGCTATGTGCAATAATTCCACGGGCATTACTACTTCTCCCATCATTTCGTGTCTCCACAGTAAATCAGTGGGTGACTGTGTGTCTCCTCTTTTGACCCATAATTCTTGTTCTGTGAGAGCTGTTATTTTCGGCACCTCTATTATCCGGGCAATGGGCAGCGAGTTATATATATCTGTTTTGGAGTCTTGTTGTTTACTTATTAATGGAAATTCAGTACTCATGGGTTTGGGCAGGTAAGCTGATTCTTTGGCAGCCGTGTCTGCTGCTGGGTTTCCCAAAGATATTTCATCATCATTGTGGGTGTGGGCTTGGCAGTTTACCAGGGCAACTACTGATGGTTCTGCAAGTGTTTCATCAATTTGTTTAGCAATTCTGCATATTGTACCGGGGACATATCAGCTCTCCTGAACCCCTCCTTCTCCATCTTGACAACCCAATGTGTACTGTAGTGGTCGCGTAAGCTAAGTCTGAATATATTGTTACCGCACAGCCTTTTGCAGCATGCAGCGCTTCAATAAGTGCCACTAGCTCTGCGACCAGGGCATTGTAATGCATGGGTAAATGTTTTGGTATGAGTACTTCAAACTCCCCAACCTCCATTCCCACTACTGCTTCACCAACATGTTTCTCACCTGTTTCTGGGCAAACTGATGCTGAACCATCTACAAAGAATACTTCTCCTTCCTGCAATGCATTTTCTCTTGCTTTAGGGATGTCATCCACTTCTCCCTCGTGTGTGGCACAGTCGTGTTCTTGCATATCTTTTACAGTGCATGGCTCTGTGAGGAACGTGGCCGGGTTTACAATTTTGCATCGTATCACATGGATGTTAGGGTTTGATAAGATGATCTTGTAGGCTGTTGTTCTCTGTGTGGAGAGGGTGGATTTTGTCCTCTCAAGTATAGCAAAGAAATAGTGCTCCACGCACAGTGTGACAGAGCACCCCATGACAATTGTTGAGTTTTTTTTCTATTGCGAAGGCGGCAGCTGCAAGGGCCTGTCCGCATGCAAAGTGGTCTTGCATTACTGAATCGAGTTTACCACTGTAATATGCCAGTGGTTTTTGTCCTAGAGATGTTTTTTGTGTCACGACAGTCATCATGAGGGTACCATTTGAGTGTGAGAACAAATAGAATGCCTGCTCGTAATCATGTGTGGCTAGAACTGGTGCTGTTTTAATCAATTCTTTTGAGCTGTTGAATGCTTCTTGCATCTCAGTGTCCATGTTATGTCTGTCGTTTTTCTGTGTCTCTTTAAGACCCTGCAATAGGGGCCTTGTATATGCATGAATAGAATCCATGCTCTGCAATAATTGCAAAGTCCCCAAAAAGTCTGCATGTCTTTGACAGTATGTGGTCTTGTTGAGGTGTGCACTGTTGCCGCCCTGTCGGGTATTATTCTTTTTCCATCTTTTGAGATCAATTGGCCCAAGTAGAGAAACCTCAGTCAGGCAGTACTGTAATTGCATTCTGTCTACTTTGTACCCCTTGTGGGCAAGTAACTGGAGTAGTACGATGGAATCTCTTCTGCAGCTCTCTTCATCCTCACTGCAGATCAAATGGTTGTCAACGTATTGTATGATTGTGCTCAGAACTTGAATATTGCCAAGGTTTTTGTGCAATATTCTGTTAAATTTGCTTGGGCTTTCACAATACCCCTGGGGCAAACGACGGTGTTCGTACCTTCTTCCACCCAGTGTACATGTTTTGAGGTATTGTGAGTCTGGGTCAAGTGGCACTGAGAAAAAAGCATTCTTCACGTCAACCACGGTGAAATGAGTGGCCTCTTTTGGGATTCTACATAGCATGGATGCAGGATTTGGGACAAGAGGGAATTCATTTTGGACAATATCATTAAGTGGGTGGAGGTCCTGAATCATATGCCATGACCCTCATGTTGCTTTACTGATCGGGTACATGCAAGTATTACATATTGAATTTGAGGGGACAATTATACCTTGCTGTAGTAATGCACTTAGTGTTTCCTCAATCTTTTACTCCGTCTCCCTGGACCATGGGTATTGCTTCACCCTGGGTGATATTGCTCCTGGTTTTAAGGTAATCTTGGCAGGTGTCACTTCTCTCAGTAGTCCTACATCATGAGGGTTTGTAGTCCAGAGGTGCGGGGCATAATAGGCATGCGGTGCACTGACGACGTCCATGAGGGGACCTGGCACTTTTCTGTATTGTACCATTACTTCGCAAGGGATACTTATTTCTAAAATAACATCCCCGTCATTGTCGGTGTCAGTGCAGTTCCTCGTCTGTTAATTTGCGCAATGGTATGTTTGGGTCAATGCACAACACTGTGCGCCACTCACAGGCATGCGTGTCCATTTATAGGTCCACTATTCTAGTTTTTATAGTTATTTGTACTACCTCCAAGTCTAATGATAATATTGTGCCAGCGACCAATTTGGTGGCGGCTACAGGACGGAACACAAAATCAGACGGTACCCTCCATTCTTTTCTAGTCAGCTCTGGTACTGCTCTGGCCATGACCCTCATTCCATATACAAACATGTCTGGATCTATTGGCACTCCTCTCACCTTCAGTTCTTTGGCCACAGTGTGTATCAACAGCATTGTCCTAAGGGTGCACATGCCAGGGGTGGAACAAACAATTCCTCTGTCAGTAAACAATATTGTCATATTTAACTTACTGAGCAAATCTCGCCCTAGCAAATTAACAGGCGAACGTTCATAGTAGAGTATGGGGGCTCGTATTGTTCTTCCCCCTATTTTGACATCTAATTCTTCTGTAAAAGGAAACCAGGACCACAGCCCCAGAGAACCCCTGCACCTCAAGATTTTTGTCAGACAGTAGGAAATCACCTTCACATACACATAATTTCTCCATCCCTGAGTCCACCACAAAGATGAACTGTTTTTTTCCTATCTCTGCCCCCACCAGTGGTTCCTCGTCTGGTCTTAAGGTAGTGAATAGTACTGGACACACAAGTGCTCTCTTTGGGTTGTCCTAATCTGGGTGTCTATCTGTCCCGGGCAAAAATAAAACATCTCAATGAGCACACAGATCCCTGAGTAGGGTCCCGGTGCACCATTTGGAGTGGTAGCAAAAGGGTTATTGTGGTGATGGGCCATTAGGTGTGTCTGCTTATTATGTGGGAGGTGATGTAGGATGTTATAATTGGGATGTGGTGGATGGTAAGGTTGGTCATCTTCTTCAAAGTTTCCATGGGTTAGGCCATATGGGCTGCTCGGGCCGCATTGTTGCTGATTATAATGGGGTGGGCTGTATTGGTAATTGATGCCTTGTCTGCTGCAGCATTCCTGTGAAAACTGACCCCACCTCCCACTCGTCCAACATTGTCCAGTGTTTCCACCTCCCCTGGGCCCTTGTCCCCTGTGTCTCCCCTCTTTGTCCCCTGAACACACCTCTTCCTTGTGCCGGTCTTCCTTGCCACTGGGGTTCCATGTACTGTTGTTCTCCTCCCCACTGCTCCTGCCTGTTGTCTGCCCATACTGCAGCCATCCTAGCTTGCATAGCTACTGAGACACCTCGCTCTTCTCCCATCTGCTCTGAGGGCGCTGCAGCTGTTACTGTCATGACCGTCACTAACTTGCTCTGTACCAGCTTTGCTTCTTCAGCTAATCTTTTCTGCGTGGTGTATTTTTCCCTCTCTTTGATCCTCCCATAATGGTGTATGATAATGCTCTGTATTTCAGGCCAGCCCTTGGCTTGTATCCCTGCTATTTTATCAAGGGCCTTTTGTATTTCCTTTGGGAGCCTTCTCTTAGTGATTAAATAAAATAGGGAGGTGGATTGGTCCCACGCTGTGCCTCTCTCCGTGCTTCACATCTCCTGCAACTGAAGGACTATTTGCGCAGCATCTTCCTCATCTCCCATAGTGCACTGCATTATATAATGCAAATCGGGGGTATCTGGGAAGGTTTTCTGCAGGGAATCCCACACCTGTGTGTGAACATTATTAAATGATGCCCCATCATGTGTATCGTTGCCTGTGGTGACACATGGGAACCCCACTTTCACCCACACCGAGTCTGCTTGATCTCCCACTGCCAACACCAAAAGGCTTTTAATATCTCCTATGGCCAGAGGCACCCCACCGTATTCTTTTCAAATGCATAAATTAATTTTACCACACCCGCCGTGAGTGCGGGAAGGGACTTGAGGAGGTAATTATTATCCATCAATGCCCAAGGTACATAGTGAGTTTGTCCTGCCCCCTTATGCATAAGGGGCATCTGTAATTTTGATTTAGTTTTTCCACTGTTTATTTTTGTTCCTTTCTTTTTCGCTAATGCTATCCTCCCCATTCTGTTTCAGAGCCTTCCCTCCCATCTGTCTTCTCATTTGCCCGTGGGGATACACGTTGCACTTATTGTATCCCTCCCACAGCTCCTTCTCCACTTTTGTCAAAATCACTCCATTCCTCTTGATCCCTCAGCGAGGCCACTGTGTCATATGCTACACTTTATATCTCCCCTTCCCTTTCCACCTGGACCACCCCTATAGGGGCACTATCTACCCTAAAGAGAAAATCCCCTGATTTACATTCATCTTCTGGCAGGAGAGAGGAGCTTTTCAGCAGCGGAGGCCCTCCTCCGGCTACCAGTGTGGTTTGGCAAATTGCTCGCAATCGGACCAATTCCATTTGAGTAGATGTTAGTGTTATCCCTAGACCTAGTGTACTTGGCCCTGTGGGGGCAGGGGTGATTGTTGATGGGACATAAGGAGGTGGTGGGGCAGTGACTGGTGGCATTGGCGCACTTCCCCCTGGGACGTAGGTTGGGTCTGAATATCCCTCTGCCGGACTAGTGAATAACGGGTATATTTCCTTAGGTTCCTCGTTACCATTTCCCTTTCCACCCGCGCCCTCATTCGCCACCGTCGGTGACTCTGCCCCTTTCTCCTTATTATTTGTGGGGGTGTTTATTCGAACATTCTCCACAAATCTAACACTTCTCTTCTATTTTTAAGCTGCTTCCCTTTGTATTTTGCCATCAGATATGTCGATATATGGTATAATATCCCCTTATCAAAAGACCCTTCTTCTGGCCAGGCATAAGGTGATCCATCCCCCTTTGTTTCCGTCACCCATTGACTATGGTATTTCTTTATTCGTTCACTCTATAGGGGAAGATGCTTTCAAATGTGCGACAGTGGGGTATCCATGGGCCTCACCCTGGTACCTTATTCTCGGTTATATCCACTACTATCTTAGATCCTTGATATCAGAACATCAAACACATTGTATCATTACACACAAAAAACATTGAACATCTTAAAGACCCACAAAAAATAGATCAACAACAACCACCAACATTAAACAAAAACATATACTTCACTACAAAAACATATTACCCACCCTTTTCTTTTTAGAGCATAACCATTTTCTTTCTCCCTCACATCACCTCCACTCCTCCTGGGCCTAACTCTGTTTAGAATGAAACACACAAAAGAAAACAGCTGATACTCCAAGCTAAAACAATAACCACTACTTGTTCTAGAGCCTACTAATTAAATGGGGCCCCTACGTTTCTCCACCTTAATTACTGTCCGCGCTGGTCGGGACAGTGCATTGCGGCACTGCCTTCCACCCCCTTTTGGAGCTAGGTTCATGTTTCTCCTCTTATATTTTCACCTTATTCCTCTTTATAAAAAACTAATGGCCAAAAAAAAGAAAAAGTGCTTCACTTCAAACAAGCACTCTAATCATTTGCATCCTATCCGTGTGTGTTCCCTTCAATCACTCAGCTCTAAATCACCACATACCCCAAACCTATCTTGTCTTTGCAATTTATACTCACATGCCCGTGTTCTTCCAAGAGTATCAGTTTGTGGTCTATCCATAACGTGTGGGCCTTCCCCTAGGGGCTCAGGAGAGCAGTGAGGTATTCGTAAAGCTGGAACTCACAAGACCCTTCCATAGGTGGGGGCGGCCCTGCATGAGAAGCCCTGGATCTCACTGCAAGCAAAGGGGGTCTCGAGGAATATAACGAAAGATGAATGTGGGCACCCAAAATCACGCAATGTCCAATAGACCAAAATAATGGACAAACCCTGCTGGGGAATGAGACCAGGAGATAAGTTGCAAAGATAAACACATTTTATATAGAATATAATCAGCAAGCAAAGAACTCTGCTGCCTGAACAATACCCAGGCAGCATATTATGAACCAGGTTGTTGTCACGGGTGATGTAACGATATACAGTACAAAATAAAAGTTTCAACTAGTCGGCCCACATGGCACAGCCTGACCTATAGTTTGTGCCAGGCTACAATTGGCTGCTGTGTCAAAGTCGATCAGATGGCACGTGGGTCAGCTGGGCTCATCTCTGCGGTGAAGGTTGGGTGAAATAAGACACATTTCTAACTAATCTAAACTAAACAACAGGAATTGGCATAGAGAGTATAATGGCAAACAGAAAAACCATTACATGAAAGGGGGGTACTTAGAAAATATAGGCAGATATATTGGCATTCCAACCTTTGCATTCAGGGAGCTATATTGACACTGGGCCCCTCTCCCAGGTCCCCTACTCTTGGGGTTTGATCTATCAGTTATGTTCCCTGATGCCTTATGATACGAACAGACATGCAGACTTATGTTGGTTTTAGGGAGAATATTTTGGTGCACAGGATTAGGTACATGGTGGGTGTTCTGGAAAGGTCAGTGAGAAGGGGGTTCTGCATGCAGGTACATGAAAGAGAGTGGAGAGCAGGGGCTCAATGGATAGTGGTCTGGCAGGGAGGGGGTGGAGAGAGCACGGGCAGGTCAGCATAGATGAATGGGCACAGGCTCTGGAGCTTGCTCTTGTCTCACACATTGCAGTGAGCACATTCTGTGAAAAAGCGATATTGAACAATTGCAACAGTGAATGGCTGAACTTCCGTGGGGAAAAGGCTCATGCAGAGCTGACAAAGGGGGGGGGGGTGGTCGATTGGGCTGTCTGCGGTGCTGGGGAAGGGAGTGCTTGAGAATGATTTGTGTGCGTAGTAAATGATGGTGTTTGGAACATACACATTCGTTAGATCATTTACATGAGGGTTAGTGTTATATTGTGTGGATGCGTGCCGAGGAGGTGGGGCCTTTCCACCCTTGGTGTACACGCGGCCTACCTACTGGGAGAATGACGAGGGGGGGCGGGATAATGAAACCTCTCCCCCAACATTATCAATCATAAATAAAATGTTATTTGAGAAATGTTCATCTCTGATATAATCAAGAGAATTTGACTGTCGATCTGTTGAAAGGGATTTATCACATTTAATTCTGGATTTACAAATCTTGTGCATATGCTGAATAACACCAAGATAGTTGCATGTGTTGAGCAATATTTGCAGGTGACCATCACTCACCTACTCCTCTGGCTTGTATGTAAGTCTGAGAGAAGTACAGCCACGCATAGAGACATCTGCAGGGATCTCAAGTGTGACAGGTGTGAAATATGAAAGATTTTGGCTTTTTAATTCACTTGTATTACATCTTGAGACCTCTACTCCTGCATATATAATACGCACATGCATATTAAATGTTATTTAAAACGAATTCCAGACATGTAGAATATGATGTGAGAACTCTGTTTTGGCATATTTTGGAGAAACAAGCGGTGCATAAAGGGATGGGGTTTAGTGAGAAAAGTGGATTTGGATTTGTTCTGCATTGCTATCTTTAGAAATCCTATGGCGTATCACATTCAGCAATGCACGTGCATGCATTTTACTGTTGTATTTCAGAGGAGAAAATATGCATATGCTCAATTTCTGCCAGGTAGAGCTATGTCTTTGATCTTCACGCATTTGATAAACACGAATTATGTTTCATTGGGTAATATTTCCATCTACTATTTAAAACGTTAGAAACCTGCTTGTACTCACTGTGATGCAGTTGATTGTACCCATTTGCATATGTCATTATTTGTCTTGTAAGTGTGAATGTTTGTTTCATTCATTCACATGGCATCGGGTGAATCCGAACTCAATGCCCCTACACATCCCATTTAGCAATCTAATCTCCCCAAACAACAACATGAATCTGAAAGTAACCCACCTTTCATTTTAGTGTTGGATTCACGAAACTTTGTTCCAGGCCAATGTAAATGGGTCTTTGGTTTTATTGCTTTTCCATCGTAAGTTTAATGTAGGTCAAAGCCTGTGAAACCTAAAATATACAAAATGAAATAAAGTGCTTACAGCGCATTAAAAAACCTTGAAATGAAAGCAACAAGATCTATACAAACATATTTACAACAATGTAAACTCATCAAGATTCCTTAAATACATCAAACGTCCCTTCTTGTACACTACTAAAATGCCTTCCTGTGCAGCATATAATATAAGTCCACATTAACACTCTCTATCCAGTTCACAGCCCAAATCAAGTCTCTCCTCTTACTCCATGCAGAGTTCAAGTATATCGAGACTTTTAATAAAATACTCATTGTGGAAAATTATTTCAGAAAGCTAGAGAATTCATAACTCTACATATACCTGCAGTTCTTAACTTTAGCAAGATTCATAATTTACGATCATTGGTATATGATGGGCAGAGCAGCATACAATGGATCACAGATACATTAGCATGTTCACGGGAGAAACTGCGATTAGAATTATTGGGAAACCACTTAGCTGGATGTGTGACTAATGGCAGCATGTTATTCTGAATTTTAAGATTAAGTCCTTGATTCACAGAGCGTTTTCCAATAGGGTTTTGCCATTATATTACACTTCTGTAAATCAGGCTCTAATAATCTTTGCTGAGAGCCTTGAGTACAATAAGAAATGTTGTTCAGGCCCACCATAATTTTCCAAATATGTATTTGATAAGCTTTGCCTTAGAACTATGGTAATCATTTCATGGAGTGCCCAATCTAAGTATGCAGTTGTAACACAATCTTTTACATATTTATTTACGCAAGGATTTGGGTTCAAGAGAGCAGTAAATCATAATGTCATCAGTGTCGTACCTACATGGAATGGCTACATCCATCTTACATCATTCTGATGGTTCAACACATCCCATATGGCAATTTTAGAAGTGATCTGCTTATTAAAACTCAATCAACACCTAATTTGGTTTAAATTGTGATTCAAACAGAATGAATAGGAACCTTAATTCTAAATCAATAGGGATAGTTGTAGTACTCTTGGGGAGATATAATCATTTCTTGAGAAAGTGCTTCTCACCCAATCCTAGCAATTGCATAGGATTGCCCCACAATTCCATACCCTATAGTACCACAGCCTTAACCATGTCCTTATAAACTTCAAAGGTTGGCAATGTTGCTGTACCATCTAAGCATTGAGAAAAAGCTAAGATCACTATCAACTCTCCTTTAAAGTGACGGTACTAGGGACAATATGCTGTTTCCAGGACCCGATCCTAGCTAATATTATAGATAGAAAGTCGCCGCATCAGGAGGTTGGCGGTATCCCAGCGGAAATTGTGCCATGATACCGCCAATGCAATTAGCATTACCGCTGCATGGTCCCGCACAATTTGCGCCGGATCACGAGTAGCGTCACAGCTGTAATTCCCCATTCCCCATTCTTGGCGCTATTAGCGCCGGCGCAATAAGTACTGCGCTAATAGCGCCAACAACGGGCGGTAAGTAGAGATTTTTACCTCCAGCAAAAAGCACCGCACTTACCGCCACATTTCGAGGCTAAGGACCAATTCGTGATGAGGCAAAGGAATTGACTCACTGGATAGTTTCCTCTTTAAATTCCAGTCTTACATCCCTTATATTGTAACTTGTTAAATGTATTCAATGGCCTGTAGAGTAGTTCAAACGTTGACCTGTCCACAGGATAAAACGACAGAAAACACACCAATACAATAAGTGCATTTCCTTTAGTTGGGGGGCGCTCCCCCGCTCAAGTGTATAATATGCAGGGCAAAGCCTGGCAAGAAATCGACTCTACACCACTCGGTGGAACAATGTAAAAATGCCCATGCAAACAATCCTGTGAATGCAAAGTCTTTGTAAAAATGTAAAAATGTACATCCTTGTGTTCCAAACATTGCAGGCGGTCAGACAATTCCAAAAATGACAATTTAATCTTGAGGCCTCCGACATTATGCACTTCTGCTATCTCTACTCATTGTGCTTCGAGACTATACACATGAGTGCGAGAAAAAGTAAACCAATAGAAAAAGGGAAACAGTGTTAACAAGCAAGGCAGTCATTGTTTTGGCAACCTAAAGCAGTGTCTGCGGAAAACATGGAGGCAGTCAAGGGAACAAGAAGCAGCCTTTTAAAATATGAAACACCTGCTATAACACATTTCCCCTTCAGAGAATTCATATTAATGCATGCTGTGCAGTAAATGATCACTGACCATGTCTGCAGGGCATTATCAGGTCGCCGTTGTAATTAGCTGGACGTTGTAACCCTGCCAGCATCAGAGCATATATATTCATTTGCAATGCCATGGAAGGGAAAAAAAAACAAGCGCACAACTCCCTTTTCATCGAGATGCAGTGTGAACTGCCACTTGTCAGCCAGTGCTGTCTTTCTTTTCTTTGACAGGCCTCTTGAGTTTTTCAGATTATTTGGCTATGCTCAAATTTTTGCAGTTTTACTGCTCCCGTAAGAAATCGGTAGCACTGTCCCTCTTTCTGATTCACAGGCCCGATGATTTATACAGAAAGTTTAGAATGTTCATGCTGTTACTTTGGCAAAGTTAATCTACTTGAATACATCTCAAGTGAAGGGGGTAGCAAAAGGTGGCGGGGGCTGTGACATGTCAAGGAGAATCCCTTTATGATTTGATATTAGCCTGTTGCAGGAGCATTTCATAACCCCGAGAAACTGCAACAACAGCTGTCAGTTTGACATAAGCAACCCTTCCTTCCCAGGCGACTGCTAATTAGAGCAATGGAAATAGTTTTTCCTCCCAGAAGAATATGGAAAAACATGCCCTGGCTGCTGGTTTGCTTTTATGAACTTAAACTCTTCAGAGAGATGCGGTAGATCGAGTTGTTGACCTGCATAATATGCTGTGCATTTACCAAGCGCAGAGTGCCCTAGATATATATATGGTACATCTCTTCACCACAGCATCACATACACACGCATTTCACATTTCGAATTGTTTTGTCAAGTAACGTTTGGCATTATAAGTACTTAGGCACGGGTGTAGCGGTCATGTACAGTGGTTAAAATGGCGAGGTTTGTACTGAATCATATTTGTTTACTCCATTGTAAAGCACTTAAGGTAGTTTCCTTGAACAAAACAAATTGGCAGTCTCCTTTTCTGAGGTCTACATTAAACCAAAAGAAAAACCCTTTTAAAAGCACATTTGTTTAACAAATCGACATCCAGCAGTCTAGAACACGGATATTCCCTCACTTATGCTAACGGCATAGACAGTCTCCGCTGCCATGCCAACGGCATAAACAGTCTCAGCTACCATGTCAAGCCCTAACTCATTATTGGCACGTCGGATTCAACTATTTATAGTTCACCTTATCCCAACATGTCAAGCAACGATTTATGAAGTCAACAGCTTTGTCATTTTTAACATTGAACACATGTTTTGTGTGACTGACACAGGAGTGTTTTGCTTAGATTTGTAGGCATGAGTTGAGGGAAAAGTGGCAGTTTATGTGGTATGAGCTTTGACATTGTTTGGAAAAAGGTTTAGGCTTCTCTAGTCATTTGTATGCCATTTAAGAGGGGTAGTCTGCCTAGCGTCAAATGAGAGCGAGGTGAACAATTGCCGGAAGTAACATCTTCCTCAGAGTGTGGGTATACGTATTAAAATGTATCCACAGATTCATAAACTGTCCATGAAGAAGCATGTCAAATATGTTTGCAGTAATTGTAATGAATCTGTTTGCACTGAACTATTCAAAAGATATCGCCAATTTCCTTGCCATATACACCAGGTCAATTGATTGAATTATACATTTTAAAAAGACCAAGATTATGGCCGTTTCTCCATGGAGGACACCCATGGGATTCATATAGTATCTTCATTCCAAGAAGTTGAAGATAGTAAAGAACCTGAAATATCTGTGCTTACATATAACTGCAACCCCAAACAGCGCTCATGCTGTCCTCCCAGAAACACTTCCATAACAAATACTGGAAATTCTCTTTACTGCCTGTAATAAAGTTCAGTGAAGCAAAGGTCGTGCCTGCATTATTCAACGATTTAGAGTTGCCTTACATTTTTTATTGGCAGCCTAGATTTAAACCGCATCGAGAGTTTAATGTGGAGGAAAGTCTTAGCACTTCCAAACTCTGTTCCCCTGGTAATACTCAGAACTGAACAGGGTTTGATTTCTCTGAATTCCTAAGTGATGGGGAAGAGATTTGTATTATGTTAGACATTTTCTAGAACCTCCTTAAAATACACTTTTTGAAGATGTGCTATGTTCAACATGTTCAGCATTGAAAGTCGTTCATATATCTGATTGGAGGGTCTTTGAAGCCGCTAAGTATAAATGCCTGCATTATTAAGAAATGTGTATGGCAATAGGACTGGTACAACTAAATTAATAAGCGTAAGAGCGTTGTGCTTTTTCAGCAGGTGCACCACGGACATAGAAAGCGAGGAATGTTTCTGCAGTGCTTAAATCCAATTCCCAGGTTCTCGACTTGGATCTCAGTGTATGAGATACCCATTGCATCTACTGCTTACTAAAGAGATCGCTTCCATTTGCATGGGAAAGGATCCAAGTTTTGCTCTGTGTAGATTTTGTTTGGAGGATAAAGAAACCATGCAACATTTACCGTCAGTATGTCCGACTTTAAAGAACGTACTCACCTCTTGCACCTTGACAAATGTGTCTACCCATCTAATTGTACCTTTCCTGACAACTTCTGGTCACTATTGTGTCGTGGATATCCTAACCCTCAGATGTTTGTAAGACTTCATTTTTTATACCGACTAAATGTAATTAATTTTTCAGGTTTCTTTTTTAAATTTGCAATCATAAATATGGATTTTGCTTAGTATTTTTGTAACCTTTTCAATGGTTAAAAATGTATAAAGAGCACATTTTATATTTCATATGTGTACTTTTTATTTGAATTCATTGTGGATGTACATTTTGACATTTTGAGTCACATTATTTCTCCTTGGTCTTTTTAACATTTGTGCAAGGTGTTTTATTTCTTTTAAACCATGCATACAATACAAAAGACAAGAGATAACATATGTAGCGTCATGAAAGTCGAGATACAGTTAGAAAGGTGCAGTAGCATGTACTGAGCTCCTGTGAAGTCACGAGAGGGGGCGAGTGAAGGAGTGCAGTTGAGTGAGAGAAGGATGAGCCAGAGGACAGATGTGGCCTCTCTGCCTCAGTGAGTTTCTACTTGTATGCCGAATAAAGCATTGAATAGACCCTACTGCCTCCTGACAAGTCTTGAGGATATTACAAACTTGGCAACAAGCAAAGAGAAAGGGCTCCCTTTCTATAGGCAACAGTCACCCACATGCGGTAGCATGGGTGCATATTTTTGCAATCTTAATCTGAAGACCAAGGCCAGGCATCCTCTAAGAATTTTAATGTGGGCTGCTGCTAAATATCACATTTAGCAAAGTAAAGGCAAGTAAAGAAAAGAAAAGGGAGGACCTAGCTGTCTATGATCATGACTCTAGTCCTGTGCACAAGCGATACATGGAAGGGTGTGTAATCTGAACATATTACATGCTGCTGTGACATCCCTCCATCACAACTACACCACAAGCATTGTACACACTGAAATATAATAGAAGGCACAATCAGAGAAACAGAATCCTTAAAAATAGCCTATAACCTATGCCATTTACCTGATGAACCCCGCTACAACATAGGAAAATATACACAAGGTGGACCCAGCAACCTATTGTGCCATACACAAAGTACTGTGACCAAGAGGATAGATCATATGACCTGGACAAGTGAACTGACAAGGCTGTGTTCCATCCATTGTGATGATGTTGACCACAACCCCACATATAATGAAAAAGAGGGCACAGAGAAGCTACATAGCAGATCATGCTATATCCTTCATCCAAGTCCCACCCCTGGGATCACTTACAAACCAAGCGGCCCTTGTGGAGAAGCCTGCGAGGGCAAAGCCGGTGCAGGAAAAGGCACAGGGTGTTGGGGAGAGTGCAGAGAAGCTATGCACGGTGACATGATAAACCGTTTGTCCATATCCCGTCCCCGTGGGATCAACTGCAACCTGACCAGATTTTGTTGGAAAGCCTGTGGGAGAAGCTTGAATCTGTGCCTCACTATATCCTCAATATAGGTCCCACCCTCCTTCGATCACCTGCAATGCAAGCAGCCCTGACAGCGAAGACCTTGTTGGAAAAGGCACTGGTAGTTCGGGGCATTGAGTATGTTGGCAGTTTAATGAAAAACAAGGACCTGGATGGTAGGTGTTCATTTCGGTTTTGTTAGGCTAATCTTGGGACTTGCGTTGAATTCTGTAGCCTCTGGGAGACTCAAAAGCTCATCCCTACATGGTGCGTCAATTGGGTGTTGCATAAACACAGGTCTCTCATTCTGACTATTTTATTTGCTCACCCTTTGCCTAAAAAGTTTTATATAGACTGACGTATAGAATCTCTAGTCTACTTTATCTGGGTTCGTTGGGGACTATTAGGACAATTAACTTGGTTAAGGCTTGTTCTATACAACCAGATATTTCATTGTCCATTACACCAGCAGTATTCATTCGGTCGGGCTGCGCCCCCCCTGAGCAATGCAGCCGAATGCAGGGGGGGGGCGAGTGAAGCATGGCAAAAAAAATCCTTTTTTTAATGGTTGCACTGAGCATTTGCGATGGAGAGCCACGCATTACCATGACACCCATTGCAGTTGCTCAGTGTGACACCATGCATGTGAGTGTGACCACTGACCCTGGAAATAAACACAGCCTGGATGCAAACTTTCCACCATTTAGATCATGCATCCAGGCTGTGTTCTTTCTTCCTTTTGATGACGACCCAGGTAAATGTTGCCAGCATTTTGTCGGTCCACGTTCGTCCCTCTCCCCCTGCGAAATCACCTTGTAGGATGCTGGGGGAGAAGGCGTGAGTGGGACTGGAGCACCTCATTGCCAGTCCCCCTGCGTGCTTCTCACCCTTTGAACTCACCTTGGAGGCTGCAGGGGGAGAGGAGGTGAGTGGGGACTGGTGCACTGCATTGCCAGTCTCCCTGAATGCTTCTCCCCCTGTAGCCTCCAAGGTGGGTCCGTGGAGGCAGAGGGGTACAGAGGGACCAGCAAAGTTGTGCCTTGGGTCATACCTCCAGGGTGCCACTTTGCTGGTCTACATGTGCCCCTCTTCCTTCATGGACCCACCTTGGAGGCTGTGAGGTGGGAGGAGGCGAGCAGGCACACACCATTGTGGTGTTATTTTTTTTAGGGTGGGTTTAGTGACCACAAGATGATATAGGTGTCCATGTCAAGATATATTGCTACTCTAAGCCAGGTGGGTCTGACTAAGGATGCTCATGATGAAGCCTTCTGGGATCACTGCAAGTGAGATGTGAATCTTTTCCCTGAACGTGCAGGCCTCTGGCCAACTTGTTTTAGCTTTGCGCAGTGGCAATATCATAGTTCATGAGATATAACCAAAATGCGATTATTGCTTATTGAAAACTTCACCCAATAACCCACCATGACAGGAATTGTCAATTTCCGACAGTCTCCACAGAGGCTGAACATATTTGGTTGAAAACAAGACAGCAGGGTGGGGACCAAGGTGCCACTTTGTTGGTCTCCCTGTGCCCCTCTCCCTCCATGGACCCACCTTGGAGGCTGTGGGTGGAGAGGAGGTGAGCAGGACACCACCATAGATTTTTTTGGGGGGGTTGTGTGCTTTTTGTGTCCTTGCACCCCTCTTTCCCCGCAGACCCACCTTGAAGGCTGTGGGCTCCACAGCTTCCAAAGTGGGTCCATGGAGAAAGAGGAGCCAGGGGACCAGCAAAGTTGTCACAGAGCCACTTTGGATGCCACAGTGGGTGAGGGGTGCAAACAGGAACCATTTGCATTACCAGATAGGCAGGAGCTACCACCACTGGGGAACCAGTAGCTGGGTTCATATCTTATATGCAGGTTTGTAAGGCACAATTTGCCACGGGAAGCTAAAAGTAGCTACTGGTAACTGTTGGTTTCAAGCTAACCAGGCTATCTCCTAGACATGAATCAGGAGTTAAATAGCTCCCAGCTATTCCAAACCCTCTGTATGCTTGTAATGCAGCTTTTGGCCTGGGGAGCCGAAAGTAGCTCCTGGTAGCTGTTGGGAAAGCCTTTGTGCTAACTGGGAGAAAGAGGTGTGTAAATATAGGCCAGTGAAATGAGTACCATCTGGCAGTGGTGTATGTCTTCCCTGTATTATTGGTAAGTAACATTTGGTAAGTCTATGATTAATAATGTTTAATGTACTTTTTAAATTGCAGGCATCTGTAGTAGGACGTGTTCAAGGTAAGGATGCCTTTTTTTAAACACTTTTCTTTTTTTCTTTACTGTAGGTGAAGAAAGCAGGGAAATGTTAAGGTTATAGTTAGAGGTCACAACTACAGATTTGAAACCAGTACAAGCTTTTTCCTGGAGCCCATCCTGCATCACTTCCCACAGAATATACAGTATGCCTCTTTACCTTCTAGCACTGGCTCCTCCACATCAGCCACTTGATGACAAAGACGGGATTATAGCTGTTGAGTGGGTATTTAGTGGTTAAGATCCATACTGGTTGGCGGTCTTGTGATAAATCGTGGCTATTAACCTTATCTTTGTTACCATTATAACAGGTTCGAAATTGCCAGGAGGGCCATTTAGCTCCTGGTTGTTTAGCTCCTGGTTACAACCAAGGGGAGCTTTGTTAGCCTGACCCCAAAAGCTACCAGCAGCTACACTTGCATCTTCCAGCAAGTGGTGCCAAATGCGCATGGAGGGTCATTAGAAGTAGGGATGTATCAAAATTTGGCTTTGAGTAAGTATTCGGCCGAATTCTGGCTGTAAATGAATACTTCATTTTCCCTCAAAGCCGAATAGTTACAAAATACATTATGTACTGCTTTGACTGAAACCAGTCAGGTATGTCATGTTAATCCTTTGAAAGGATCATTAAACATATGCTGCTGTCACTTTTTTTATCGAGTACCGCCTTGGCACAGGTATGAAAGTGCAAACAAAGTTCATGCCATTCATGTGCGGGACACAGACTTTCATCTGGTGGTTTGCTGGGGAGGGTTGAGCTAAAGCAAAACTCTCAATATTGTGACTGTGCAATAAGATGTCTCTGATCGCCCCTGTATTTTGAGTATAAAACAATTTAGCTGGAACAAAGACTCCATTTAAAATTATATTTTCTTTAGGGGCTTATTGATTTGCTGATGACCTGTGCGAGTAATCTGAAAATGTTTCCAATCCCACCAATTTCCAATAGAAGTAATATCCCAGATATCCCAGAAAGTTCCAAACCCTGAGTAAAATAGCTCAGGAGGTAGTGTGCCTGCAGCAAAGAACTGCATTTAGCCTGCCCACCATGGTCATAAAGCATGTAACATGTCAGAAGTGTGAAGTGTGCCTGCGAAAGAGATGTGCTTTTAATATCAAAATGTAGCGTACAATTCCTTCCCCCTACTTTTCTCATATTGCCAAAATGAGTACCTTTGAATTGGGTAAAAGTGACAGATGTTACTAAAGAATGTATCTATACAATAAATCGGGGGTTTAAAAAAAACAATTTTTAACCAAAATGCCCCAGTCTGTGGCAGCAGAAATATGCCTCTCAACATTACAGAGTTAAAAAAAGAGGGGTATAATAAAGATGAGGAGATACATGTGAACGATTCAGAATCATTGGACCAAATGGATGTACAAATGAAACAAATAAGCAAAATAACATGCTCATGCCAAGAACATCAGCACTGTCCCTTCACTGTTGGGTCAGCCGAGAACCATGGAGAACTCAGTATTCCCTACATACTTTTAGCTGGTGTCTTTTACC
Source organism: Ambystoma mexicanum (assembly GCF_040938575.1). Classification (NCBI taxonomy): domain Eukaryota; kingdom Metazoa; phylum Chordata; class Amphibia; order Caudata; family Ambystomatidae; genus Ambystoma; species Ambystoma mexicanum. Next base: position 556,964,316 of record NC_090928.1, read on the forward strand.
ATGCCCCAAAGCATCCCAAACCTACCCCACCGAATAAACAAAGAAAAAGTACTATTAATGAAAATACATTTTCAAATGTGTCATCTGCTCTCAGTACTACAGGAAGAAAGCATGTCTTTAGCATCCCAATTGTTTGATTTCAGTAGCACTTCAGCAGTCAGGTTATCAGGTAATAAAATTGCGACAAAAATGTAGCTTGTAAAAGAAATCATGGCAAAAATGCTGTGGTTTGACCCAGTAAAGGTGTACCCCATTATACCATTTAAGGGGAGCGGGGTTGCTGGGGTAACCCCTGCTGCCCTTAAATGATATAAGGGGTCCAGGGGTTGCTGGGGTGTCCCCCACATTCTTTACATGATTGTGGTGGCAAAACCACAGCATTTTTGTCGTGCTATTTTGTATACACGGCCATTTTTGCTGCAATTTTAAGACATGGAACCGCAGTCAGCAGGCTGCTAATTAATGTAATCACTCCTTGTGTGTTTCAGTGCCTTGCTGGAGTCAGAAGGCTAAAGATCGGCAAGACCAAAAGGATCTTTTGAAAATACAAGTAGACACATCGCAGTCTCTCCTCACAGTGATTGCATACATGCATACTATACTTTTGGGCTACTTTTGGTCTTACTTGGTCCCTGCCAAATAAGCAGTACCTATGAATGCACAAAAATACAAACTATGCTTTTATTGACCTGTTTATATTCTGATAATGTATTCCTTTCATGGATTACTCTAACCTCTTCCGTAGACAACAAAGAAAATAATACAAAAAAGAATGCATATACATATTTTAAAGTGTGTTTTTAATTTACAAAGTGCTTTTCTTGTTTAGATAACTTTATTTATTAAAAAGGCAACTATTTGTCTCGGTATTCGGGTCTGGTGAATACTTGTCCAACTATTCGGTGTTTGACCGAATTCTTAAATCCACTATTCGGTACACCCCTAATTCGAAGTTTCACAGTATCCTGCTTGTAATTTTGGTGGAATACCAGAAAACAGACCTACCATTACGCCACCTGATATCCCGGTATTACCGGGATATTACAGGTACCGGCAACGGCGGTCATTCCCCATTCCATGGAGTCCCAAAGGACTCCATGGGCGGAATTGCAGGTATTTCTGGCACCGGTAATACCAGTACCGGAAATACTGGCTGTTTTTTGCCAGTGGGGGCTGATTTACATCCAATTCTTGGTTGGAGGTAAGTCAGTCACCCCCCACCATCAAAGTTGGAGTATGCCGTTCTGAAAAACATGCCAGTATATGGAAATACCAGCACTTTTTGTCAGACCAGCATTAGATATATGACATGAACTGTGTAGTTTTGGCAATGTATTTACAGGAGAATAAAGGATATGCCTAAGGGACATTTAAGGCATATTGTATAATATGCAAATGACCAAAAAATGTAAGTTTGCATCTTGCGCTCACGTTACCTTTACTGCACTATGTGGTCTGAGTCCTGGTTCCCCAGAGTTTGCTCCTGCAACACTATTCACAATACGAACTAGAGGTGTCTTTACAATGTTCACCATTCCAAAATACATCTCCTGGTGGGCTTCTTTGGGACAGGTGCCCCCCTTCAAGCAGTAAGAAATGATACAATGGACATCATTACATGTTTGCCGGTCCGGAAACAAGGGTGCCGGTAAGCTCACTGGCACCCTTGTTTCTGGACTGGCAAACTACAAGTCTGCCTACCAAAGCCGATGTGCCCAACAGGTCTGCCCCTGCCTGGCACAGCGGCCACAGTAGGCAGATCTGTCACAGGAGCACCGGCACTGTTGTTAACCGTGCCGGTGCTCCCGTGTCCCCACTCCCATAGAGTCCCATAGCGTTCTACTGAAATGGGGATTAACAAATGTACCAGCGCCTGACTTCCTAGCCGCCAGACTTGTAATAGCTCGGTGGCACCGGGAAGTCAGGCGCTGGTAGATTATTACGGGTCAGGCGACACCCAGCAGGGTTACAGGCGGACCCGTAATGAGGCCCAATGTCTGGTTGTGATTTGTCTATTTTGAAATGTAAACTATAAGAAATGATTGTACCTCATGTGCACTGTGTGTGTTTTGAAGGGATGGAATGGACGGTAGTGTTGAAATGCATTCCTCTCTACATCATATCAATTCATGTTTCACAAGCTAACTTTTCTGGCTGACTTCTTCCAGGCATGACTGCGCTCCTCCTTTTCCAAAATCAAGTCCTTTGTCCTCCGACCTCACAACCACCTGATCCCACCTTTGGGGTCACTCATATGGAAGTGGGAATGCTGAGGGCTCACAAGTGCCATAGCTGGGGGTTTATTTCTTTGATAAATCTTCTGACTTGCCCTTCTTACATTCCACAGTCACTGGTCAATATGAGAAAAGGCAGTCCCTACCAGTTTCTGAGTTCGAAGCATGTGTCATCCTCTGCGGGTCTTGCCGAAGCGAAGTTGGATAAGAAGTTTATCTGAACAAGCTCGAGTATACTGTGGAAATAATTTTAAGTGACCAGCAGCATGTACACTTCTGGGTAGCCACAGCTGGTATCCTGCAGAATTTCAGTTGTACAGTTATTTTGAAGTGCTGTAAATGGAGGGTTTGTAGCGATGAAAGCTTAGTTTTCCACAAAGTTACCTGGTTTATTTTTTGTGAAGCACTGGATAAAGCAGCTTTGGGTGGGTTTGAAGGCTTTCTGGAGGGAGAGGTAGAATGTCTTACTTAAAGGACCTCATTATACATACCCCGTACAAAATCTAACTCCACAGTTTGAGGCAGACCATTTTGATAATCTCATGGCTTACTGTCTGATGCTTGTTGTTTGGATGTCATTTGCAGGTGACTCCCTGCTTGGATTATCGCTCCAGGTTACTCAGGATCACATGGTGGTGAAAACTTATGAAATAAGGTTCTCCCCTGAAGAAAGTTCTAGCAAGCTGGAAGCTTGAAGAATAGAAACATGTCGGGATATGTTGATAATCGACACGTTGTGTAAATGTTTAGCGGATGTTAAATGTTATGTGTCTGTGAAATCTTTGATGTTGTAAATTGTTTGTGGTATAATGTTCCCAGTAGATTGGTGCTATACCCACCATGTGGGTCATAATCTTGGGCGGCACAAAGTGTTTTTAGTTGTTCTAACAATGTTTTATTGAATTTTGAATATATGAAAATTAAAAAGATCTAATGTTAAATTTGTGTTACAATCCTAGACCATTATTGTCAGGAATTAAAGGTATGGGTGACCATTAATCATCTCCTCTCAGACAGATGAGCAATCTAATAGACTAAGGTTTTACACTCTTCCTCCTATGTGTATACTTACTTAAAGGACCGCCACTTAATGCCCAAATTGGTTGTAGTCAGTAATGTCCCATGCCTATCTTTGGATTCTGGAATCTACTCAGATCTTTAAACAGGGATCCACAGGATATTTAGAACACTACAGCACTTGTGGTGCTATATTAGAGGACATTTATTTCCAGCACCTAATTATTGTTAAACAGCCTTCTGGTGCACATTTGATTTTGTCATAGCTACATTTCTCTAAAACATGTTTTGCATGTTTATTTTGCAATTATTGTTTTCAGATCCTACTGTATCTCAGTCGGTACGTAAAATATATTTTATCAAAAAAACATGTGATAAGGCATTAATATGGGAGTTTAGATGTTTTCATAGGTGAGGAACACATTTTCAAATGCAGTGCTTCTTTTTGCCGAAAAACAGTATTGTCAAAAGGAAGGCAGACACAGCGATTGACACAGAAAATAAAACACAACATCCAGGAAGCATGATGTCATGCATTTAGACTTTGGATGTACTTCCATTGTGGTCAGCGATGAAGCTAGGCCTCAGTGTGTGGTGTGTGGAGCAAGTTTAGCCAAGGGGAGCCTGAAACTAAACAAATTAAGATTCCACTTGGAAACAAAACATGGGGATTTCATTGGCAAGAGAAGATACTTCTTTGCTCGCAAGTTACAAGTAATCAGTCAGCAGACAAGTACAGTAACAAATATTGCTTCTACTCCAGCCAGTGCATTGAAAGCACCCTATGAAATTGCCTTCCTCCTTGCAGGAGAATGGGTGCCATTAGTGTAGCAGACACCATCATACTCCACCATCAGTAGCCATTTCTCTGAGATGTCAGAAATGATCGCTGCACAATTAATAACACATCTGAAGACCAATCTCTTTGCCTTACAGTTGGATGAGGCAACAGATATACCCAGAGGCTTATTTAATAGACTATGTAAGGTACAGTGGGGCAACAACAATATTGGAGGATGTTTTTGTTTTTTGAGGACATTAAAATCATGACAACAGCATCAGAACTGTTTGATATTTTAAATGATTTCATGAGCAGGCACAGATTGAGATGGGAATCCAGTGTAGGAATCTGCACGGATGGTGCACACCTTCAATGTGTGGAGATAGATTGGGATTGAAGGCCAAAATGTTAGCAGTCGCTCCACATGTTGCATGGATGCACTGCATAATTCACTGTGAAGCGTTTTCTTCTCGGAATATGGGCAATTAACTTTCAGATGTACTCAATTAGCTGTAGAAATGGTTAATGCCATCCAAACAAAGGCAACAAGATCAGGTTTCTTTGCCATTCTGTGTGCAGAAATGGGGTAGAAGATGATTGTTTGATTTTTGACACACAGGTCAGATGGCTGTCCAGGGGAAGAGCGCTACAACATGTGTTCGAACTCCGAAACGCAGTGCGGCAATTCCTTTTGGATGTGAACACTGCTAAAGCAAAACAACTGTGTGATCCCTGTTGGCTTGTGCTATTGGCATACTGTTCTGATATTATCAACAAGCTAAATACCCTCAACATGTCTTTGCAAGGAGCCTATTGCAATGAATTTACAATGAATAAAACGGTTTTTGCCTTCAACAGGAAACTAGACCTCTGGAAGAGAAGAATTGAAACTGTGGTGCAGTTCAGTTCCCATTGCTTGCAGAAGCAATTGAGGAAACCGAGTATAACTTGCTGCATGTCCTGGCACCAATCACAAGTCATCTAACAACATTCAGGGGCAGCTTTGGCAAATACTTCCCTGAAGAAAATGCTGGCATCAATGACTGGGTGATGCAGCCTTTTCTGGCATAGGAAGTTGTGCATCATCCAGTTGAAACACAGGAGGAGCTCATTGAGCTTCAGTCTGACAGCACACAGCAATTTGAATATAGGAACATTATAGTGGGTGACCTTTGGCTAAAGGTAAACCTGGACTATCCTAAAATGGGAAGGTCTGCTATACAATCTCTCTTACCCTTTGGGTTTTCCTACTTATGTTTGTTATAGGGTTCTCAACATTGGCTGCACTAAAGACAATATACCACACTAGGCTGGAAGTGGAGGACAACCTAAGAGTGACAGTCTCAAAAATAATGCCATAAATTGACTCACTTTCTGCAGATAGACAGGCCCACTCTTCCCATTAGTACTGTTTGTTCTGTAAAATCAAAATGCCTTTCGATGAATATACAAATAGGAATGTATTTTGAGAAAATAAAAGCCCTACTGGAGAATTATCTGTTTACTTGCATTTGGATTGAAGTGATTGTCCTACTGTCTTGGAATGTCTCCCCAACAAAACATCCCTTGAATATTATAGCACCAGACACTCAGCGGCCAAAGGTGGGGTAGGAGCGCCCCGGATCATTTATTTTTTGCTCAGGGGTCCTTGGCATGAAAGGTTTGAAGACCACTGCATTGGACACTCACTTTTACAAGATCTTGAAGAGGCAGTTTCATACACTGATATTTGTTTACCTTATACAAGCCCATGGTTTCCCAAGAGTGGCCTCTTAATGGCTCTGGAATCAAGGCTCCATAACGATTGATATAGACATTTACTTCCTTTTTCTGAAATTAAGTTCAAAGGGTGTTCACTTTTTCTAATGTTGGAAAGAAAAATAGATAATTTGAAATGTTGACCAATACAGTAAGCCATTTGTTGAACTCTCAACAAAGATTTAGGACAAATTTGCTCCGATTCATTATCTGCAATCTGACAAAAATCTATTATTGAAACATTTAGAATTATCAGGAGTTTCAACTATGTGGCCAGCAAACATCAGACCTACCTCTGAATAAAACCCGACTTCCTATCTTTCTCCAAGTGGAGATATTTTACAGGGTCTGCATTAGTTAAATATAAATTTGAGCACTCAATCACTTGTTGACAGCAGGAAGACTGAACCTCTTTCTGATCTCACTGATGATTTGCCAAAGGAGAAGTCCATTGGCCTGAGGTGCTACAATAAACTGAACACAGCCACACCTTTACTTTGCTTATCACATTCTTCATGTTTGGTGAATACTAGATAATGGTAATATTTTAAAAATAAAATTGACTCGTGGAAATCTTCAGAGGTCCCATAATTTCCCAGAGTATTAAAAGCACATACTCCCTAGTTATCAAATTCATTTATTGGCTACAGTATAAGAAAGTATGTCTTGCAATAATACACTTAGATATTGTTCATTTTGAAGGTTTCTCTGATCCAAAAATATGCACTGGGAAGTAATTAAAAGTATTCTTGTTTATGAGTTACTTGTAGAAAACCTACTTGCTATAAAATTTAGATTTGCATCTGGGTAAGGATGCCGAGCCAATCAGTTGTCTAGAAATGTGGACCAGATCTGACAGATTAGCGCCTGCGTTTTACCAGCCACCCAAGACCCTTCTATAGGTCCCATACTCTAGATTGGCTTGATGCCCCCCTAGCCTCTCCTTTTGGCCCCCTATGTGCCCAACCCTGGCCCCAATAGATACCACATCTGTTCCAATATCACTCCCTCCCTTCCCACTTACCTACTGGACCGGAGCTTTCTCCTCTGGTCACGGCATTCCATCCCATCCTTGGCCTCTGCCATACAAATATTGTGGTGGTTATTTTGTTCTGAACAAAAAAAATCCACTCATCCAAAAATGGGATGCATGTTTGAAATATTTAATCCAAGAATAAACCCTAAAAATAGCACAGTCTATTAAAACTAAACGTCACTCTTATGAATATGTAAAATGAGACTAACAATATTTTATGAAAGAAATATTAGTCACCAAACACATGTTTTTTTTTTTTTAAACATGTTTTAAATGGTGTAGTTTAATTATAAACTTTTCATTTATAGTAGTTTTAAAAGATATGGTATACTATCAAGTTTCTAGACGGGTTAAACCCGTGTGATACTGTTGGATAGATGTGTGTTAAAAGGTGTCGTAGTTCTTGCAGGGTTGTCCTAAATTGTTCTCTTGTCCAATTCCAAGATGTTATGAAGGAACTGGGCGATTGTGTAGATGGGCTTGTTGCTTTGACCATTCATTATTCTTGTTTCAGGGTCAATTCGTTGTGATGAGATTTTGAAGAAGGTACAAATGAGTGCTCTCTGGGTGAGGAGTTCCATGCATTCCATCAAAAGGTGATGTCGCGTTTCTGGTATTTCGTGATCTTTGCAGAAATGGCAGTGCCACTCAGTGAATGGTATCAGTCTAGCAGTGGCCAGGTTGGCTCTCGTTGGTATTGTATTCAATCGAATTTTCATGTAGATTGTCCTTATCTTGTTGTCTGGAAAAATGGTCAGGTATTTAGGTAGCTCATTGATCGCTTGGATATCTGTGGCACAATGCAGGTTCAACTGGTAGGTTTCCTTTTGCTTGATGGTCTTTATCCAGTCGTTTCGCATTCTTTTGATTTTTGCGTGTTTGGGGTGCAGAGTTAGCAATTCCTGTGAGATGTCCTCATTTGCGAGTTCTTGTAGCAATTTGTCTTTCCAAGCTTGTAAGACAGAGTTGTTCATAGTGTTCGGCTGGAATCTCAGGATTTGGATGGCAGGCGTTTTATGATACGATAGTATTTTATGAAAATGTCGAGTTGTTTCCAAAGCATGATTGAGTCAAGGGATTGTGTTGCTATCTCATGTCTTATTCTCGGCATAGGGGTAGGATGTGGGCATCTGAAGAATCTTGCGCCAAAAGATTGCTTCCAATTTCCTCCAGTTGATGTTTCTTGCATTGAGCATTGCTTCGGTTCCATAGGTTATGGTTGGAATTAATTTTTGTCTATAGTAAGACATTATGGGTTTGAATGAAAACGTACCATATTTACAGTGTAGGACGCAGCCTTGTCTTGCTAGTGAATGTGTTTTTTACTCAATTTTGTTTAACCATTGTGTTTCTGTCTTGGATTGGTTAATGGGGATTCCCAGGTATTTGAACGTGGTGACAGCATCTAGGGGTTTCCCATCGAGCATCAGAATCAGTTGTTTTTCTTAGATTATAGATTGTCTGTCTAATATAAACTGTCTGTACAACAACACAATATTTTAGTGTATTATATCTTCAATTGTTTCAACATATTTGAAATATTTTCAAACAGGTGAAGAAGTTGTTGTAGTAAGACAAAGAATGGGAAGAAGAAGCAGTATAACAACTACTCACAAAACTAATCCTGGATTAATTAAAACAATTAAATTGACTATTAATTTTGGAAAAGAAGTACAATCACTTCAAAAGGATATTGAAAATGTAAGTTTAAGAGAAATTATGGACAGTAAAAATCACAAGAAAACATGAAGATGTGGCTTTTTTAATGTTCCATTACAAAAGTTGCAAACATGAATTATGATGAATTATCTGGTGCAAGTGACCTGGGATGATGTGGATGATGTGTATTGGAAATTGGACAAGATGGACTGGCCCATACTGGGATGCAGTCTTTTTTTACTTATATGTGGTCTTATATTTGTACTGTAGGTGTGAGCTGTGATTGTCAACTTCCACCTATTAAAGGTGCTGGTAGCAGCAGCTAGAGTTTTGAAATATCTGCGGCATTGGCACACTCTATTTGAAGAGTTATTAGAAATTTTAGAGAGATGGATAACATTTTTATGGCATTGTCTTTTTAGAGTTGCAATTTTGTTATTTTATATTTTCGTCACCAGTTGGACATTTGAATATGTGTAACATTGATCGTGAAAACACTAAGATGTGGCCCTTCTAATGTTTTGTCAGAAAGCTTGGGAAAATCAATCATAATAAATCATGTGCGGCGAGCGTCCTGGGATGATGTGGATGATGTGTATTGAAAATTGCAAGAGATGGGCTGGCCCATACCGGAGGGCAGTCTTTTTTAGCTAATATGTGGTGTTATATCTTTACTATAGCTGTGACCAGTGGTGGTGCATAATCAACCCCCCGCCCCCCTATTAAAGGTGCTGCCAGTGATAGGCAGGGTCTTCAAACACTGGCAGCACTGGAACACTCTATTTATAGGGTAATTAGAAATGCTAGAGAGGTTCAGAGAGGAGGCATTTAATGAAATGTTTATAGATGTGGTGCTCCTATCTGTAGTACTAGCACTTGGATGAGCCAGAGGTCTTCCTAGGATATTTTCTTTCTGATTCCATGCATCTGTCGGAAGTTTTCATCCACTTCATTGCTCAGTGCTAATAGTGTATTTATTTGGTTGAAGACACACCCGGATTTCAGAACTGAGAAAAGAAAAATAAAAGATGTGGGAAGAAGCTTGGGAAAATCAATTATGATAAAGCATTTGGTACACATCTCTTGGAATGATGTGTATTGAAAATTGCATGAGATGGTCTGGACCATACTGGGCTGCAGTCTTTATGTTTATTATTGCTGTGAGCGTTGGTTGTGCATAATCAACATCCACCCATTAAAGGTGCTGCTAGCAACAGCCAGAGTTCTCAAACACTGGTAACACTGGCACACTTTGTTTGAAGAGTCATTAGAAATGGTAGAGAGGTTCAAAGAGGATGCTTCATTTTTTGTGACACTGGGCCTCATTACGGGTCCAGACATTTGAATATGTCTAACATTGTGTAATAACACATGGCTCTTGTAATGTTCTGTCATAAAGATGGGGAACATTATTATGATAAATGATTTGTTGCAAATCTCTTGGACTAATGTGGATGATGTGTATTGGAAATAGCATGAGATGATCTGGACCATACTGGGCTGCAGTGTTTCTTGGCTTACATGTGGTTTTATATCTTTACTGTAGCTGTAAGTGGGGGTTGTGCATAAGCAAACTCCACCCATTAAAGGTGCTTCTAGCAATAGCCAGAGTTTTTAAACACTGGTAGCAGTGGAGCACTCTATTTGAAGAGTTATTAGAAATGGTAGAGAGATTTATAGAAGTGGCTTCATTTTTTGTGGCATTGTCCTGCTGTGTGTATGGACCATGCAATTGCACGTTCGGATCTATTGACGTGCAAATATCATGACATTCATGCATACAAAACCGTCCAAACTGCGGGTGCCGAAGTCTGTAGGTGTGAATAATCACCACAACCACAAAAAAAGAGGTTTACATTTACGTTGCTTCCTGCACTTGTTAATGAAAGGTTTTTTTTAGTAACTGCAAACACTTTTGGCACTATACCCCTAAAATTATTTATTGTTTTTACACACTTTTCCCCTAATACTATTTTTCTTTGTTTTATCTTCTGGAGAACTCTATTTGAGGAGTTAGTAGAAATAGTAGAGGGGTTCACAGAGGTGGCTTCATTTTTTGTGACATTGTCTTTCTAGATTTGTAATTTCTTTTATTTTACATGTTCGTCACAAGTTGGGCATTTGAATATGTCTAACATTGTGCAAGAAAACAGTAAGATGTAGCCCTTCTATTATTCCCTTGTTATGTTTTGAGGCATTGGGCCTCATTACGAGCATGGCGGTAGCCATGCCTGTATGGCAGGCACGGCTACCACCATGCTCGCTACCGGCACCACCTCCCACGATTGGGCAAAAACCGGCCCATTACGAGATGAAGGGGCCGGTAATTGCCCATTTGTCGGAGGCGGTAATGCCGGGCTCACGATCCCCATTCTTCCCCATAGGGCACAATGGGGGTTGGGAGCATGGTTGCACCAGCACCGTTGATAATGGTGCTGGTGCAATCACCAGTTCTTCTCGCGGGTGTCGCACAGCCCGCCAGGTAATACCCAGCGGGCTGTCAGAGACCCACCAGGGAAACTCGGAATAAGGCGGTACCGTATGGACGGTGCCAGTGCCATACCGGCACCATTCATACCGTACCACCAGGGTCATAATGAGGCCCATTGTCTTTTTCATGTTGTCATTTTTATTGTTTTACATATTCCTTCCTAGTTGGACCTTTCTGACCACGAGAGTACAAGTAGTGATGACGTTATCATTTGGGTTCTGAATCCATCACCACGGAGGATGATGCGAGCTGGGATGGAAATCACTGCTGGCGGTTGGTGCTTCTTTAAAGTCAAACAACACTGTTCTAGAAAAGAGGCAGAGGAAGTACTTTGCACATTCTTCAACATTCTTCAACAAAATTCTATGCTTTGATCCTTCCAATGTTCCATTTGAAAGCCTGAGAATATCTATTATCAATAATTAATCATGTAGTGTGAGTCCACTGGGATAACATCGATAATGACTACCGTAAAGCGCACAAACATTATACAAGAAAAATGCATGGGTTATGTTCTTTGCATAGATATACCTCCTAGACAGTGTGCTGCCTACATATTGATCTTGATGAAGGTGTGATTAACATTTGTAACATGCATGCAGGCCCATATCATTATTAATTACAAGATGGATATGTATCACTAAATTGATTGTAGTGCAATATGCAGCTTGCACATTTAAAATACAAAAAACAGCCCACTAATTGGACTAAAAAACTGTCCCACTTCGTTGGAGGGCTCGCCAGCCTCGGGTCAAATGCCTGACTGGGCAATTCTAGCCTGCGTGCAATGAGGTGTGCTGTGGCATGCTGGACAGCTTTACGGGTGGGCAGAAGAATCGTTGGGACACAATCTGAAGGCTTAGGCAGAATGAAAGGTTTGACTGGGCACAGGAGTGAAAGCTGGCACACACTATATGTATGTTCTTGGCATTTTGTGCTTTTAAGGAGATGTTGCAATCAATTGTGATGCCAAGAGGCTTTGCACTAGGGCAAGCTGTTGGGGGGAGAAGCTGTCGAGGTCCACCTGTGTCAGCCATGTTTTAACTTGGGGACATTTGGTTACATTCCAGAGGATATAGAAACTAGAGGTATTCCTGATCGGGTTGGCGGGGGGTAATATCAACACCACTAAATAATCGTCTTGCAGGTGTATCTTTGCCATCCAATCCCCAGACATATGATTGCCTCAATAAATGTATATTCTGCATCTTGAAGTGGTAATAATCCACAAACACAATACATTTTTCAGCGTCATGACTGGCTGATAACTCTCAACCTCTTTGAGGACCAGGACAATTGTTTTGAGGAACAGAGGGACAGAGAAGTTGGAGGCACCACTGCCACTTTCCCAATGAGATCTCTGATCTCCAAATCTATTAGATGTTAATCCCCCACCATCTGAAGAACACATAGAGTGAACGTAATAGCCTTCTATTCTGACAACCCCCCAAACATTTTTAGAAATAAACATTGAAATGGTACTTTCTTAACTTTTGATGAATGGGTTCCACTAAATACTCTGCCCGGCTCATCATCTTCACTAGTTTCCTCTTTGGGGAGAGATGTCCATCTCAAGCAGAGAAGGAAGAATGTGCGTGCCTGCTGGAGTAATGGGGGAGGGTGGGAAGAGCGATGGGAAAAGTTGTCAGAGGTGAAGGCTCTCTTCTGTTCTGACTAAAACCTTTGGGGTGAATGCTTTACAGATATTAACCTTTGTTGGGGTTAGGTGGTAAGCAAAGAGATTCTTTATTAATATGTCTCCAAAACGGTTGCCTTAGTGTGGGATCCTGCTTTCATATGTATGCAATGTCAGTCAACTTGGGATTCATCCTCATCATTGAGGCTTTTCGCCTCCCTTTGTACAAAGCTGAGTTGGCATTGGCAAACAGGCATACTGCTCTCTGAAACACGCCTCTTAACACTTGCACATCCAATTGAGACGTGTGGAATCCACAATCCTCCAACAATTCAAGCATGTGGGTAAATTGACTCATTACCTCAAGCATTACCTTGTCCTGACACATTAACTGTCTTTATCTACTCCTTTATTTGGGTCCTTTCCCTTTCTTGACAAAAGAAATCCACAGACTGACTAATCTTGGGTGTTTGGGAGACGTTCTTAGGAAAAGTGGGGCAAGGAGATTCTGATTGGAGCCTATTCTTTTCCTCCTTGTCCAGGGGTTTTCTGACCCAATGTTGCGAGAAAGGGTTATGTGTTCAGAAGCTCTCCACACCCCTCACCTGCGATATTGTGTATAGTGTTTTAAGTGCTGAAAACAAACAGCGTTGGGTTAAAAAAAAGATTTTCAGCCACTATCCAACACTTTCCCCATGTATTCTAAGACTGGAGTTGGTTTATATAATTGCGCCATTGGGAAGGGTGATTAGTGGGGGAAACAAAAATGGTTTACCCAACAATATTTGTTTTCAGCAGTGAAAACACATAAATCCATGCTACCCCTTCCTTTTTTCTCTAAAAGTGCCCCTATCAGAGTTATTGGTCACATAGGAGGAAGTAAATGACTCCTTTAAGTCACTTTGAACATGTTTAGTCTTCTAAGCTACTTTACAATGGACAGAAGGTTCAGGAAGTTGTGCAGAAAGCAAGGAATCATGGTCAGAGAAAGGTTGAAAAATCTTAAATTCTATTAATATGCTTGTGAAAGGCTGAGGCTAGTATATTATTAAGGTCTCATAGAGCAATGTGCTCAGTCACCTGTACTACCCTGGCCATAGATCTAGAGGCGGAAAAGGAGGGCCAGTTGACTCTGTCTCTGGGAAAATACAGCAGTCACACACCCTAACACAGATAATTGTACAGAACCCCTAGCAGGGCTTCTATCAGCACGTTTAGCAGACACTCTAATAACATCATGTACATTCCCTCCAAGCCTCTAGAGGACCTTTTTCTGAGGAACCTGTATGAGCAGCCCCTCAGTTAGACAGTATCCCTGTAAGGGAAAAACCAACAATGTGACAATGCTAAGGCAATGAATGAAGCACAGCCCCGGGTGACACTGAGGATCCATCATGCTTCAAGAAGTTCCAAGAGCACAATCCCTAAAGAGGGTGCCCTAACCCTTTCCCAAATGATACAGTTTCCTATGAAGTACTGCAATGAGATTAGGAAAGCTGTGTGAGGGACACATCAACGGGGTTGTGGGAACCAGTACACAGTATTGGAAGGTGTACACACAGGCACTGAACAGGTACTGGCAAACAGCATGTAGCGCAAGCCTTTGCATTCCACTGGCAAGTTGGCTAGAGTTGAGGTTCCTAATGATATGATATATGACATGGCATTTATAACGCACCTTTACACAAGTACCATGCCATTGCCTCAAACTGTGGTAATAAAAGACGGATACAAGCAATGCACCAAACAACAATCATTAATAACATGTGCATTGCATGCAAAGAATGAGAACTTAACTGATGTTTTCAGCAGTAAAGAAGAGGATGAGGTGAGGTTGCAAGGCTCACATACGATCACATGTAATCTCATTGGGTGATATGGGGGCATGACTTAAGCATCCATATTGCATTGGGATATATTCTCATATATGTTATGTTAATGCATAATAAGAAGCCTCTGGTCTTGAATTGGCATTACGTTATCACTAATCATTCAAAAATATACATTGTTTTTAAAAACGATGGGGTATGCTGTCTTTGATGATTTGAAGACTGCATTCGATTGTGTCCCCAGAAACCAACTTTGGAAGGTTTTGAAGAGCAGCGGGATGCCTGACATTTTATTGAGTTTAATCTGACAACTTTATACAAACAGCACAGCTGCTGTGCCCTGGGGACATGGGGGTGGGATTACTGAGTCATTCAGAGTTGACAGGGGTGTGCAGCAACGCTGTGTCCTTGCCCGCTCCAGTTTTGGATTTTCATCAACGAGATAGTCCTGGAGTTATTGACCAAATGTCAGGTGGAACGATTTAACCCCCCGAGTTGGGTGCCGACATAATGCCAGTGCTCTTCTTCGCAGATGATGCTGTTTAATTGGCAACCTCACCAATGGGGATCAAATGTAACCTGGGATGTTCTGTCAAAAAATGCAGTCAAATAGGTTTGACCTTGAATAATGCAAAGACAAAGGTGATGGTGATCAGGCCCAGGAGATAGATCAAAAGCTTGTGTTTCTTCCCTTGAGGTGATGGTGTCAAATTGCAAGAGGTACATTTTTACAACTATCTAGGTATGAGGTTTTCAGACACTGTTCCTTGGTCTGGCGAGGTTGACAAATCCTCAACTATTTTGGAGAAAACTAGTGGTGCTTTGAGGAGATTTTTGTGAACCATGGAAAGGCTGTATCACCAGCAATTGAAAACTACAAAATACAATCGACCTCAGCAGTTCTGTATGGAGCAGAGCTATGGGGCTGCAGTGAGTGTCACAAACTGGGCCCTATAGAAAATAAGTTCTTGAAGTCACTCCTCAGCCTTCTGAGGAGTTTCCTGTCTGGCACACTACATTTAGAGTGTGGCCTAGTGCCAATTTCTGGAGTGATAGTTCTAAAGTCGGTTACATATTGGGTTAGGCGTTGGGCGACCCCAGAATTGTAAATGTATAGAGAGGCCCTAATTTACATACTGGAGTAACTGAGAGGACACTTACTTGCTTGGGTACACATTACATTAAACAGCAGCTGAGTGACCTCAATCTGAGTCACTTGTGGTCGAACCCTGAAATGATAACTATATGTAGTAAACGCATAGTGAAACATGCAGCTCAGAGAGCTATGTGCGAACACCTAGAAAGTTTACAGTTAAAAACGGGGGACTCTGAAAAGTGAATTAATATTTGAAGAATAACTTGATTTTTTTGTTCCGCTTATGCATGCACATTGAACATGGAATTGTGAACAGTGACACTGAAGGTTGCTAAATTCACTAGCAACTGGAAGGCTACAAACAGTGATATCTGCCCATTGCGTGGTAATGATGTGGAAACCACCTTACATTTCATGACCTTTTGTGATTCACTCAAGGGCTTGAGGCTGGAGTACTTGCTACCGCTGTCCAATAAGGCAAGGATTCGTAGAGCAGGAGAAGCACTATTATTATGCCAGGTGACCAACAACTTGAACAATTGTCTTTTTTGTGGCAAAATACATTCATGGCCCCGGCCTGTAGGAGCTATTTGTTTGGACTTTTACTTGATGATAATTGATAGTTTTGTCTCTTTTTTATTATGCTTTTCTTACTGTATTTTATCCATATTTATTGTATAACATATGAAATAAATAAATAAATCAATTGTGATTTCTGAATCGTATGGTGTTTAGTGATTCCAGCTGTAGTCTATTCGTATCCTTTTATTGAGTTGTGTAATTGTGTTGTGTGCGAAAGACTATCGGGTCGAATAATTATGAACTGAACTATCACTAAGCATCATGAAGGTATCGGGCTATTCAAGAGAACACTGTCGTGCATCATGTGTCTGGCTGCCTGCAGAGAAAAGTGCCGTTCATCCAGATGTCATCGCTGTGGATAAAAACCTGCACATTTTGCGCGGCAGACCGCCTGTGTGCAATGCTAGCACCGACGTGACTTTGTTTAGGAGTTGAGTGGCTAACAAGAGTTAATACAGATGAAAAAATAAAACCTTGGGCGGTGGCGCGAGTGCAATATGGATTGAAACACCGTGATATCGAGAACATGATTCACAAACTCCTCTCTCAGAAGCGATTTCCCCTTTGAGTGGGCTTCTTAAGCCAATTGTATATAAAACTACATTCCTGCTGGCTCAGGGATAACTGCTGCCGTGCACGAGAACTGCGTAGCCAGGAGAAATGTATTCAGTGCACCATTGAAATAAAGCAGGTCTCAGGCAAAAAGAAATGCCTTCAGAGAAATATCACATACATTAACCTTTCATAGTAGGTTTTGAGAGTAGCAGGGAGAAGAGTGCTGCCATTGTGAATTACTGACAAGAAAGGTTACCCTGAGTGTAAATGTAATCACATGGCTTTGCGTGCCCCGGGGGAATAGAACCCTCAGTAATTAGATTAAGAGCTCATTGGGCGCGTTGTCTTGTTGCAGGAAGGACGGCTGCAGATGCTAATTGTGGCTTGGCTGTGCCGGGTTGCTGCTGTCAGTACAGTAGGCTGAAAATAGCTGTAAGAAGGCATGCGGCAAACTGAGTCATTTCCTTGCATTTTAAGACGAAAAAGAGCAAAATAACTAACAGCCACTTGACTTCCCCTCCAGATCACGACTGTGTGTTTTAAAACGTAATAACAGCCAGTGTGCTGCGGTCGATGGAGGCTCGTGTAAGTGAGAACCACGGCGCATGTGTACACGCCATCAACAGGATGGGAGCAGCTGTGTGACAAATCTTATCCAGCAGGGATGTCAGACACACTCTGACCTGAAAGAGGCCTGCTAGGCATTAAAAAAAAAAATCTGACTGCCCTTGATATACATGCACTAAGCGCCAGTTCTAGTTCTCCATTTTGAAACATTTTAGAACGTTAGACATGTAATCACAAAGCCATTAAAATAAAAAAGGACGTTGTCATAGTGGCCCCAATAACTAACTTCCTAAAGTGTAAAACGTCAGATAATCCAATAATTGAATTAGTAGATGCATTTGATTTGTCAATAATAATACATCATGAGCCAGACCAAGCCCGAGCTGCCTGAACCAGTCTAGCAAGTAGTGAGGGCATAAAGGGCATAAACGATCACATGTTCAGTCCAGCAGCGATTATTATGCACTGCGCATGTGAGGTCACAGGAGGAACCACGTGGCAGCCTTTGCACATATTGCAATAGCCCACAGAGAACAACCTTTTCATTCAAACTTAATGTAAAATAAACTAAGCAAGTCATGCCAGCAGTTGAGTTTTCGGTAGGCCATTCGAAAATTAGAAAAACAAAAACATGTTTTCATATAAAGCTTCATCCCGGTTTACTCATGGTTCTATGTGTTGTAATACTAGGTATTAGCACCCGGGGAAGAATGTTGCATTCCTCTGAGTCAATGAGAAATGAGAGTCTCTGTGCAATAATTAATGGTAGGTCCTCCTCAGCCAGCCCAGCCACTGGACATCTACCTGTGCCAGCTCTGAACCTCTGTGCTGGCTACCCCTTCTAACGCATCGCCCACAGACCACTACTGCCCTCATTCTGGCTGTTCCGTTGCCCCATCTCACTTAGCCAACAGGGACAAAAGACTTCCTCTGTGCAAAAGTAGAGTGTTGCTCGAAAGGGATTTGCAAATGGCCTTTTCTTTTTCTTGTATTCAGTGGTGGACTGGTCTACAGGGAAGTATAGAGATTTCCAGGGAGGCGCCTGCAACATGGTCCTCTTTTCTGAAAGAACTCAGAATTGTTTTAATTGCTGCATGCTGCACACTCAATTAAGATGCCATTTTCACATACACATTGACATATGGGGCCACTTAGAAAGAAAAGAAATCTCAGTCCACTCCTTATTTTATCCCTAGTACAACCCACCTTTGCACCCTGCCTAATGGTGCAGTGCTAATAGCTATATTCTCTTCAGCTGCTGGGCAACACTGGTTCTTATTAGCCCACGCCCTACTTATGCACCTATGTCACGCAGCTATCGGTCATAATAGATAGGTGAAGCATTCTGAAAGTGGCAGGCAACAAACACGTCTTCGCCGCACTGCTTCGAAAGTAAAAGATCCTATGGAAAAATACAGAAATGAAGTACCAAACAATCTTCCATCTGCAAACACAGGAAGACCGAGTTACCTGCCTTTTCTGCTGAAATACAAGGTGGTGGCAAAATGAGGAATAAAAGTCTCTCCTCAGACGAGCCACACGTATGATAAATGTGTGGCGGAAAAAAGAAGATTGTTAAGGAAACTGAAAAGAATTGCTACAACATAGAATACAGACAAGGCTTGGACCAACTGGCAGCAGGAGAAAAAGATCTACAAATCATGGTTTAAAAAACATAGATATAATCTTTACCAAAAATACACCGAAACCATGCTTATGACTCTCAGCACCAAGCGATCCTGCGATTTTTGGTCACTGATCAAAAAACCTGGTTCCTCAATCCAGAATCAACTTGCCAATTCAGTCCCAGAAGACAAATGGGTAAAATTCTTCTGAGATCTGTTTGCCGTCCCCTCCATCCAAATGGCACCTCTTGAGCTGGACATAGAAGCTCCTTGGATCGACCTAACATGCAAAGATCACATAAGAGAAGCAATAGTGAAACTTAAAACATCAAGATCACCGGGCCGTGACGGCCTTATGAACACCGATTTAAAACAACATACTGAGGAATGGACCAATTCATATCCAAAATTTTCAATGACTGTAGGAAAACAAAGCTAATCCCCGAGCTCTTGGACACAACCAGTAGTGGTGCCAATTTACAAGTGTGGCAATAGAGAAGATCTGGCCAATTATCACCCAATTGCCCTCTTAGATATTATCGGGAACATTTTTGCCACTCAGCTACTTAAACATTTTCAAAACTGGGCTAGAACATCACCAAGCTCGGATTGTTGGGTGTCCTGACCCACGTTTGAGCTATCATGCTGCAACATTTGGTGCCGTGGGCTTAGAAAATCCAAGATGGCCAAAAAGCCCACAAGTGCGACAGAATCCAGGAGAACCACGCAGTTTGTGCGCACACCAAAATGGTTAGCTCACTTGCCACCCACCAGTGTAAAGAAAGATCTTTGTTAACAAAATCCACTGTTACTGATGTCAAAAAGCTGCTGAAATAGTGGCTCACCAGACCACTTTAAAGATTCAACCCTTTTGTGGGGTTCCACATAACCATTTTACTGTAAGGAGTCCCATCAAAACAATGTTAAGCAAGGATTTACTACCATGTAAGAACCATTCCTGTTTGGAATGCATTAATCCAAGAAAAATCCCAAAAATGGTTGCATTACCAGTACTCACCACTATCAGAAAGCCGGCGTTTTAAAACAACACCAGACATTTGTGTAAAACTGAATAAATGAACCCAAAGCAGGCCAAAGAAAGACTTACTGAGAGGTGGATACAATGTAAAGTTATATTCTGAAGTGACTTGAAGGTTTATAACAAGACTGGCTGAGCTCTGCAGGTCTGCAGCGGCTTAAACTGAAACTGGATTTAAAATTACCAAAAATCGAAAATGTTTAAAAGAAATGAGTGACCTACTTTGAGTGTCACATAGGTTGCAATTGTTTAAATGTCATAGTTTTAAACTTAGAATCAGCATTCTAGCTGCATATGTAAAAATGGTTAGTTTTATTTGAATGCAGAAAACTGGGTAACTAAAAGTGACATTAGATGGGGCCTGGCTTAAGGAACTGAATTCTGCCCACCAGCTACCCCTGACAGGAGTTGAGACTTGCACAACAGCTGTGTTCCCAGGCCTAGCTGCCTTTTGCTGTTCCCACCAAAAGGGATATGACACTTCTCTGATTGAATTACCTGGGCTCTGCAGGAAATTGAACAAAGCCATGTCCTGACTCAGGCAAATGTTTTATTGGGGGTGTCGTAAAAATGGCTTCCTCTGAACAATGCAACCCCCTTCACCCAGGCAGATGGTTTATTGCAGGGGCCATAAAAATGGCTTCCTCTTGGCAAAAACGGGGAGGGGGAGAAACTGGAGACAGAGGCTGAGCTTGAAGAAAGTGGAAAGACTGGTTTCTGTACCATGTGACCTGAAAAGACACACCCCTGTAGCCAGAATATGGTTTTAGAAAAAGATGAATAACTCATAGTACGGACTTGTCATAATTATTTAAATGATACCATAATTCTTGTGATTTTTCTGTGCACATTTGAAGACGTGGTAGGACCCGGTGGTATGTTCAGGGGGGTTTTAGCGGAAAAGAGGATATTACTCTAAATGTATGTATGTTAAAAATCTGACACTCCACCACCTAATGCCCACACACCATGGGCACATCTGTGTAAATGCGGGGACAAATCCAATCTTGGTAACCTGACCAAAAAGTGAAATATGTTGCCATTTTTGAATGCAAGCTCTCAGGAAGAGCAGATTTGGACAGAGTATACCTCATGTGATATGTGATGGGTGCGTGTAATTTTAAACAGATGTGTACCTGTGTAAATATGTATTTGGATCAGATATAGATTTGGGTGTCAAGTTGACAGGGGTGGGTTCTCTGTATCATAAACAGACCTCATCATGATGACACTTCATTTCATTCCCCCAATCAAGGGGAAGAGGAGGAAGTGGCCAATGACAAGTGGAGAGGGGTAAGGCCTAGGAAGCTAGCCTCTCCACCCACTTTCAAAACACATAAAAGCAGACAGTCAGGACAGATAGGGACATTCAATTCCATTTGCTGCAACGCGCTCTGCCGGACCACACAACATCCAGAAGATACTAGATTCAACACTTAGACTTTAAAACTCCAAAGAACTTGATTCAGAACTCAAAGCAAGGGCCTAAACCCACAAACTGAGAACTCTTCTCAGTGGGCCTCAGCATCCAGCAAACCTAACAGCAATAGCAGCATCCAGGAGCCGTGCAGATCAGCGCTGGGTCCAGAGAAAGCTGTGCAGAAAGATCCAGAGCAGTGCTGTACCCAGAGAAAGCAGAGCAGTATCCAGAACCAGAGGCTGAGCAGAACTGTCTCCTAACTGTCACCTGTCATTTGCAGAGCTGTCACCTGTCATTTCTAGTTGCTAGCTGTAACTTGTCACTTTGAACTTTTAAAATTTCAAATCTGAAAAACGACCTTTACCATATCGCTCATATCTCCGTGACCGTTTGTCTTAGAGACTTGCAGTAACTTTCATCTGAAAGCTGGGAATGTTGGCTTTTCAAAGAACCTAGAACCGCATTCCTTTTCCCTATACTTCTGCCGCAATTGCGAAAAACGCACTCGCGAATTTTACCGCGATTTGCAAATTTCTTCACGTGTGAAAACAGCAGCTTCCTTGCTTTCATTTGCCAAAAATTCGTTTAACCTGGCAATAATTCCTAGAACATTGCTAAAGTAAGCCTGAACTTATTTAAACCAACTAATCCTCACCCTGAACCTCTAGAGGGAATTAAAAGCATTTTAGCATATTTTTCACTTCATTGCCAGCACATATAAAAGCATCTTGGGCCTGTGTTTCAAACTTCTGTAGTCTAAGCTTGCTGGGGTGAACTGAATTACATTTGATTGCATTTCTGAGAACTGTGTGCTTTCCGTCCATTTCCTTGCATTGCATAAAGGGGGGAGGGGATTGCCAGAGAAAAGTGATTACATTGTTTTGTTGAAATCATATTGAGTATTTTCTGTATTGCATTTTCATTCAACATTACATCCATCTGAACTTATATAAAGCATTCTCTACCACCTTAGTCTTCTGTTCCTATTCACAAGTGTGCTAGTGCCAGACTATCCATTATTGATTACTGCGCAGATTAAGTGTGATATTCAATTATTAATTATTATAAAGTGTGATATATATATATATCTATTGTTTCAATTATCAAATAAACCTTTTAAACTTGCAAAACAGAACTACTTCTTGGCTCAGTGGGGTCAGGGGGATTCCAAGAGAGGGGTGTTATATAGGGGTAGTCATCCAGAACGCATGAACTGGACATAAAGATATATCAATAAGGGTTTTCATTCAGTATTCTAGACTAGGCGTTGACTTAGCTGTAGTGTTGAATTGAATATCTCTTACAAATTGGGGGCTCGTAGCCGGGGATTCCAGATTAGATCTATCACTTGTGCAGATTAATACAGTGCGCCAGCTGACCAGATACACATATCCGGTCGGATCACCACGCTGTGTTACGCTGTAAAGCACTCCTCAAAGGAACGCTCTAAGGAAAAGGTCTGTTTTGCAAAAATAAAATACAAACTTCTGTAAGTCAGGAAGGAACTCAAATTCCAGAATGACGACCTTGGTAGATATGAAAATAGCCAGAGAGCACTTCTTAAATAAGCTATTTGTGAGAGGTGAGTGGACTCATCAGGACCAGACGGTCTGGTTGCAAGCAATCGCACCCCAGATCACGGAAACAGGGTCAGATATATGGAGAGACCAGGGTCCCTTACATGTGGCCCTGAGTGAACTATATATGTCCTCTAAGGCCAAGGATGAGCACAACAAGATTGCCAGGGTAGCGGCATATTTATATTTACATATGGGAGCCATGCAGGACAAATGTGCTGAAGGCCAAGATCTGGCGAGTAGGCAACTGCTGGCATTACAGAAGGCCCAATCTGATCTGGACTCTTCTGAGCAGAGGCTGCAGGGGAGCCAGGAGTCAGAAAATGAGAGTCGACAGCACATCATTAAAATAAAGAAGGATATGGACAACCTGCAACAGGAAAAGGCTGACCAGGATATCAGATTTCTGGCCTTGCAGTACCAAGAAGGTTTGGACTCCCTACTGCAGAGCCAGAAAAAGCTGGAGCAACAGTTAGACTTCAATAGGGTATGTGCTGAGCAGGTAGTCACCCTGCAAAGCCACCTAGATAGGGAGAAGGCAGAGAGCAATAAACTGATTCTGAAAGACCTGGCAGAGTTTGATCAGGAGCGCCAGAAGGCTGGTGCCTTCCAAAGGCAAAGGGACGACCTGACGGTACAGATGCAGACTCTTAGTCAGGAAAGGGACACCTTAGGCCAGGAAGTCTGCCACTTAAAAAGAAAAATGGAAGAAAATCACCTGGCCCACCAGGGACTGGGTGACCTCCAAAAAGAACACCAGAACTTGTTAGAGCACACCAGGAGGGTGGAGGATGCTCTAGCAAGAAAGGAGCAGGCCAATAGGGACACAGCTCAGGAGGTAACCCTCCTGCAGCAAAGACTGGCCCAGTGCTCCAGGACCAATCAGGAGGCACAGAGAGAGAATGAGGCTCTCTGCCAGCACAATGATAGACTCCAACAACAGGTAGCGATGCAGGAGAGACTGATAGAGTCTAGTAAGGCCTTAACTGAGGAACTGAAGGTGCAGGCTCTTGCATTGCAACAGGGAGCAGGGGCGGATAGAGATGAGGTTCGCTGGGAAAGAGAAACTCCTGAGCATAACCCCAGGAGCCCTAGTACCAGAGGCCTTTATCTCTCTCAGTCCCTGGACTCTGCCACCCCCATGTCCCCTGGCGCACATGAGCACAGGGCCACAGGGATGGCAGATTACTATCCAGCCAGAAGCATGGGGCTCATAGGCCAGTACCACCCAGGAATGGAGGGGTGGGCATCCGGGTATGGGCACCCAAGCACAGTGCAATTTAGTGGGGAACCCCAGGAGAATAGGCCCATTAAGGGCATCCTGAAAACTCTGCCCAGTTAGGTCAGTGGGGGGGTACCCATCAAATCCTGGCAGCAAAGAGGAATCTGAAGACTCCTCTGAACGGCGCAGGACACAGGAGACCAGGCCCCACATTCTGACAGCCATTCCCAGGCTCGCAGAATCCGGGAAAACCTGGAAGATCAGACAGGAACCTCTGGGAGCAGTGCCTCTGAGTCAGAGGATGAATGGACCAGGGTTACCCGAACCAAAAAGGCCAATAAGGCAAAAAGGGCCTTGCTTAAGGAACCATTGAAGCAAATAAAGGCATTAAGGAGTGTTATCACGCCTTATCATAAGAACGCCAAGTATTCCGTATGGGAACACTTGGAGCTCTATGAGCAAATGATGGAGACTTTCCATTTGAAGGACAGCAGTAGCTGCATCCAGTACGTCAAATGGACATTCTCACCAGAATACTCCAGTTTCTTTGCGGGGCTGGAGGACCAAAATCATTTAAGAAGGTCCACCTATAAGGCGGCCATCTTAAAACATTTTTCTGTTCACAGAAATCCTCAAGAGGCTCGCAAGGCAGCCTACAATTTGCAATGTGGGGAGGATCAGGCCCCACAAGAATTTGTGCAAGAACTGAAACGTGCCTTTGCGCAGACCACCAGAAGGGTGCGCACAGACAGCAGAGAATTTGTTAATACTTTTTTCCATGCCTTGCCCAAATACATAATGACCCAGCTCGTGAGAGATTTTCATGAGAAAAGATCTTTAGAATGGGTCATTGAACAAGCCACCCACATCTACGAGGTGCAGAAACCGGTGGAAAACAAAAACCAGCCTAAAAACCCCAAAACCAACAGCACCCCTGCTGCTGCCAAGGTGGCAGAGATAAAGGTTGCCCCCGTTTTGGATTCGGAGATGGGGGGGCCTAAAAACCTACCTGCACCTAATAATGCTAGGCCCAGAAGGTCCTCGGGCCAGTCACAGACAGGGAGCCAAGGAGGCAGCCCCACAAATGGGGTCCCTCGCTCTCCTGATTATGTAAGTCTCCATTACAAGGGAAATCGACCCATCCTGGGTTATGTGTGGACTCCTCCAGCCCAAGGGGGGGATCCAGCCAAGCACCTAACCCAGGGAACTTCCCTCCTAACTTCCCACTGGAGGGCAGAAATTCTCCAAATCCTGGGCAGAACTTTTTCCCCAGGTATCGACCCAATTTCCAGCCCCAAAATCATCCATCCTTCTTTCCCCAATTCCCTGAGCCCAGACAACCTAATCCGGGAGAGGGAGGCCAAGGGTGGAGGGGTATCCAAATCTTCCCAACCAGGGGTACTACCAAAGAAGGGATAGCTACCCTTCCCGGGATCAGCCCAGGGGAGAAAACAGGGCTCGGTATCAACCTGAGCGGGTTTCCCAGTTAGAGCGCCAGGTTCAAAACATGGCGCGGGATCTGGGTCACATACTGAGGGGTCAGCAGAACCCTCAGATCGGCATGCCGGCGCAGAACGCACCCAACTCTGGACCTGGTGCTCCAGAGCAATGACGGGGGCAGCACCCCGATAACACACCGGTTCCCAGGGAGGAGGCACAAGGGGAAGGGGGGTGTAAAGCCTTGGAGGAAGCTTCCTTCCCAACTTGTAAACAGCCCCTGGAAACCCAGGAACCGGAAACAAAATCTCTTGCCCCTGAAAGTCTGCCTCCTAAGGAGCAGAGGGGGGGTAGGAGAAACAAAAGACCCAAACAGACTCAGTTTGAGGAGGAGGTACAGATCTTCCAATTTGAGGGAGAGGGATCCTCAGAGGATCCTGGGAAAAGGATCTTCTCCTTCAGAGAGGGGGGAACTCCTCCCAAAGAAAAATGGGTCCCTAGGGATGCAAATCCAGACTGGGGAGATGTGGAGACTGAGCTACCGCCGCCCACCATCTCATCCCAGAACCAACAGCAAGAAAATCCCCTGGTTCAAACCCATCCTGATGACTGCCTCCAAAAAGGGGGGGGCGGCCCAGAACCAGAGCCAGGGGAACCCATAATGGCTCTGATCTCCAGTTGTCAACTTTTTCTTTCAGATTCCCAAGGCTCTCCACAGAAGTCTGCCCAAATTTCTTCTCTTGAAATGTCCAAAACCAGAAAGTTAGCCCACCAGTTGTCCAAAAATGTGCATTATCTGTGCCCCCTTGAGGAGAAGGAGGGAAGATATTATGCCCCGGTACAAGTACAGGGGCAGGGTACGATTTCAGCGCTGGTGGACACGGGATCTCAAGCTAACCTTCTGTCCAGAAGGGCCTTTGATGAACTGAATGCAGGAAGGGGAGGGAATTACCAAATTCCTCTCACCTCACTTCCTGGATAACTCCAGAACTTTGACGGGAAGGAAATTCCCGTCGAGGGGACGGCAGATTCGGACATTAAAATTGGGCGACACAAGTTGAAACACCCGGTCATAGTTGTGACTCCAGAGGGCACCCCTTGTTTACTAGGGAATGACGTCCTGAGAAGGTTGTCACCCCTAATAGATTGCGTAAACAAGGTCCTCTGGACCCAGACTAGCCGACCCATAAAATTAAAACAGAGTGTCAACCATGTTAGTTTAAACGGCACATGCCACATGGTTGAACAAAAATCTGACCAAGTAGAATTCCACTTCCAGAACAACCAAATTCCAGACGTGACAGTAATAGCAGTAGGACAACAGACTGGTGATGGGGGGTCCTCTCTATTTCTGAAAATCAACCTCCCTTCCAGTTTAAGGTGGTATTCCACACTGGAAGGAAACACCCTGAAATTCTTTACTAATCCACAATCAGAAACTCCCACTCCTATAGTCCAGAAAGATGTGAAATCAGCTCAGAGCATGGCTGACATTCAGCAAATTGGAGAGCAGTTGTTCATCCCTGTTCAGTTAAATGATGGGAAGGACTCTGTTCTCGCTCGAGTGTGCATGAACAATGGTAAGAGCTTCATCAGCGAAGCCATGTTCCGCCAACTCCCAAAAGATCCAGCCATTCCCACATTCAAACTGATAGACAAATGGGAAATGGACCTGGAAGCACCCAATTACAAACATCTCCTGCCAAGCAGGTGTATGATCAAAATCTCCATTGGCAACAAGAGCATAGTCCATAATTGTTGGGTCGTGCGAGACGTCACTGCCGCTTTTTACTTAGGCAGTGACATTCTCAATCGCTTTGCCATTAGTTTGGACCTAATAAACTTCAAAGCTTGGTCCCGATTAGCGGATAATCCCATGGGCTTTGATGATCCAGAAAAAGCATTTAGGTCAGCTCAATTGCTACCTTATGCAGTTGAAATTCAGATCAAAGAGGAAGTCACCATCCCAGAAAGGACCCGACAATTCTCCCTGGAAGTGAAAGCTAAAAGAGGACAACATTTGAAAAACCCTGATGCTTACATACATCTAAACGCTTCTCTCCAACAGCAAGGGTTGGGGGTAAACCCAACTCCATTAGTCAACGTAGAACATGACACCATTCTAATAGAGGTGGAAAACAGCGACTTAAAGAGTATTACTCTAGCCGCAGGCACCATTATTGGAATGGCGGTTAATGACCGACATTTTTCCATCGATTTAGGTAATGAACTGTTAGGACCAATCCCCAAGGACTGTTTTGACGGTGACAGTGAGGACAATACAACACCAGACAGGATTTTTACCCGGCATGGGCGGAACTTCCTGGTGTACACTTCTTGCCCTTATGGTAAGGAAGATGTGACTTGTGACTTCAGGAGGGATGAGGTGATTTTCCAGGTCCATGAGGGCTGCCTTTCCCACCTGAAGCCTCCAGTCCAAATCAGCACTCTGACCAGGGACTTCTCCACCCAGCTGGAGGAGGCCGCTGAGATAGCCAAACCAGAAGTCTTTTCAGGCTTCAGGCAGATGGTGGAAGAGAGAGTCAACCTAGCTGATGCCTGTGTGACTCTGGAACAAAAGCAAAAGTTGAAACAAGTTTTCTTGGATTTCCAAGATCTCTTTGCAGTAGACTCATATGACTGTGGCCGCACCGACATCCACACAACAACAATCCCCACGGACCCTGGCATGACTCCTGTGTTTGTGAAGCAATATCGCTTGCCTCTCGCATCAATGGAGTCCCTTACTGAAATAATTAAGAACCTTGAGTCCCGGGGAATAATCCGTCCAGTTCACAGCACCTTCAATAATCCGGTGCTGGGAATATTGAAGCCAAACGGCCAGTGGAGACTCTGCGCCGACCTCAGGGAGCTCAACAAACGGGTCCATACTTCCCGATGGCCTCTGCCCTACATTGACCAAGGGCTGGCCCAGATCCAGGGGTCACAGGTATTCACTGCAATAGACCTGACCAATGGATACTGGACTGTGCCTGTCAGTAGGGAGGACCAATACAAGCTGGCTTTTACCTTTGGGGGCCAGCAGTACACATGGACCCGGACTCCCTTCGGATACCTCAACTCCGGCAATGAATTCAACATTTTCCTACATAAGGCCATGCCCGACCTGGGTGCAAGGGGTAACCTGGCTTATGTAGATGATGTCCTCATCAAAAGTTCATCTGTGGAGGAACACATAGCGGAGATCCGTTATGTTCTGATGCAGTTGAGGGCCGCTGGAGCAAAACCTTCCTTTCAGAAAGCACAGTTGTGTAGAACCCGTGTTAATTTCTTGGGGCATGAGATTACTCCTCAGGGTCTCTGTCCCCAGGAAAAGAAGGTGGAAGCAATCCAAAAACTGAAAGACCCCACAACTCTGTGGGAACTAAGGAGCCTCCTTGGACTGACTAATTACAGCAGAAAGTTCATTGAGGGCTACGCAGAGATCACCAGACCCCTGATTCATCTCCTGAAGGGGGGTGTCAAGTGGGAATGGGGTCCAGAACAAGCCGAGGCGGTAAAACAACTCAAAAGAAGCCTCTCACAAGCGCCTTGCCTAGCTTACCCTGTCAGAAACAAGGAGTTCTTCCTGGAGACGGGGTTCTCTAATACGTGCTTGACAGCAGTATTATACCAAAAGCATGACAAGGTCAATTATGTAATCTCCTATGCGAGCAAAACTTTATCCTCTGTGGAGGAAAAATTCAACGATTGTGAGAAGGCACTCCTGCCAACGGTGTGGGCATTGAAGAATTACCGCCCGTTTATCCAGGGGGAACACATCATAGTGGAGACTCCACACCAGCCTCTGCATAATCTCCAAAGTGATAGAATCCGGGCCGGAAATGTGAGTAATTCCCGAATTACTTCCTGGATTCTGTCAATGCAAGGCTTTCCTGTGGAGGTCAGATATGGCCAAAACAAGAAGAGTCCCCTCGCGCAAGGTCTGGCTGACTTGCATGATTGTGCCAGAGAAAACTGTCTCGAGGACGAAAGTCGAAAAATCAAGGACAACACGGAGGCATACCTTAATTCCCCACACAAAGTCTTTGAAGAAGACAAGTGTGAGGGAATGCCCACTGTCTATGTGGATGGATGCTCTTACCATGTTGACAACGACGGGGAGAAAGAACTGGTGGCTGGCGTAGGGAATGCATGGGTGAAGGAGTTTCCAGAACCCTCCGCTGGATACAAAATTGGTCCCCGAAGTAGTCAGGTGGCAGAATTGATGGCTGTGCATCAAACCATCCTCACTGCTGTCCAACATCAACTCCACGAACTGGTCATAATCACAGATTCGGATTATGTACGGAACGGGTTCGTGGAGCACCTGGTTAATTGGAAAACCAGAGGCATGTTATGTGCTAATAACAAACCCTTGAAACATGGGAAGTTGATACAAAACATTGATGATCTGGTCACCTCGAATGAGTTGACCATCTATTGGAAAAAGATCAAGGGTCATTCCAAAGTAGAGGGACCAGACAAAACTGGAAATGACTTAGCTGATCAGCTGGCCAAAACCGGGGCCATCCAAGGGGATCTAATCGGAATAGAGTCCCTGTTGGGGGAAATCCAGGTCACTGCTATCACTAGGTCCCAGACAAATGCTCACAATGACCTTTCAATTGCACAATGGAGTAAGGAGACCCCTGATGCTGATTTGATTTCCGCTCAGAAGGGGGATCCAATAATTGGTAAATTTTACCAGCACCTTGAGGACCCTGAGAACTTTCCCCTGACAGATACCGATTACATTGGGAAAGAGGACCTTAGAGTGTTGATGAATGTCCAAAAATGTTCCGGATCCAAGACGGTTTGTTGGTAAGGAAATCCAAAGCTGGCCACGATCAGTGGGTGGTTCCTACCTCATTCTGAAGCCTGATGTTAAGTCACGCCCATGATGCGGCCACCGCCGGTCATAGGGGGTTTCACACAACACTGGAAATCTTAAGAGAGGTTGCATACTGGCCACACATGGGCCAGGACCTCAACCAATACTTGAAGGGTTGTCTTGTGTGTGCACAATTTCAGCCAACATCCCTCACACACCGTGCACCCCTCCAAAAGAGGGGGATGACACTGCCATGGTCAGATTTACAAATCGACTTCGTAGGCCCCGTGATTCGCTCTGCTAGGGGGAATAAGTACATGTTGACTGTGACATGCTTGTTTACCAAGTGGGTGGAATGTCTCCCAGCCCCAAATTGCAAGGCAGAAACTGCAGCTGCCCTGATGATTAACCACATCTTTTCCCGTTTCGGTCTACCTCAAGGGATTGAGTCAGACAGGGGTTGCCACTTCACCAGTGAAGTAATGACAAAGATGTGGGAGATACTGGGGGTCAAAAGGAAGTTGCATATTGCTTACCGGCCAGCTTCTTCTGGGGCAGTAGAGAGATATAACCGAACCATTGTGAGCATCTTAAAAAAGTTTGTGGGAGATTCTGGGCCAAGTTGGGATAACCGATTACCTCTGGTCCTAAAGGCCATCAGATCTACCCCTTCATCTGCAACCAAAATGTCACCATTTGAGTTGATGACTGGGCGCAAGATGGTGCTTCCTCAGCATTTGCTCTACAGGACCCAAGAGCAGACACTGATAAATACCTCCACAACTCATGAGTATGTGGAGAATTTAAGGAAACACCTTCAGCATGCTTTTGCTTATGCTCAGCGGAATCTAGAAAGATCAGCTGATAGCATGAAGACCCACTATGACCTGAAAACTTCCAGGAAGGAATATCAGGTGGGGGACCGGGTCTATCTATACAACTTCCAAAGAAACCAGGCAAAACAGCGAAAATTCTTGCCTACATGGAAGGGACCCTTTGAGATTATAGACAAGATCTCCCCTGTGGCCTACAAGATCTGCATCTCCAAAGGCGGTTTGGCAGAGGGGGAAGACAAGTGGGTCCACATTAACCAGTTGAAGTGTTGCCATCCCAGGCACACTCTGCAACAACTGGAGGAATCCTCTGGAATCCTAGAGGGTACTGTCTCAGATTAATTCAGTTCTAACTTAAAAGATCCTACATATCGCCTATCAAATTCTGAGTTTCTCAATGTGGGTGTTTTCGTTTTGGAATGCAAAAAGAAATGTGCATGTTCATATGTTTTGACTATAAATTTATATGCCACCCCACTATATCAATGGTGGGGGAGAAATGTCCATGAATAGGTATTGCCGCTCTTCCTTTGTCGTCCTAGGAAAAGAAAACCTTGAGACTGGCCAGGGAGGACGATCCGGAGACCGGGAGCAGAGACGTAAGGGGCCCAGGGTACCGCCCAATATTCCCATCAGGACCGGCGAGGAGAACCGATCGATCAGTACCGGATGGAGGAAAAGATGCTGAACTGTGCCATTTGCAGAATTGGAATAAGATTATGCGGACAGACCAGTGCGTGGGTCAAAACCCTTGTGCACCCGACTCCCCATCGACTCAAATTCAAAGGGCATTCATGTGGGGGGATTTGTTGGGTGTCCTGCCCACGTTTGAGCTATCATGCTGCAACATTTGGTGCCGTGGGCTTAGAAAATCCAAGATGGTCAAAAAGCCCACAAGTGCAACAGAATACAGGAGAACCACGCAGTTTGTGTGCACACCAAAATGGTTAGCTCACTTGCCACCCACCAGTGTAAAGAAAGATCTTTGTTAACAAAATCCACTGTTACTGATGTCAAAAAGTTGCTGAAATAGTGGCTCACCAGACCACTTTAAAGATTCAACCCTTTTGTGGGGTTCCACATAACCATTTTACTGTAATGAGCCCCAACAAAACAATGTTAAGCAAGGATTTACTACCATGTAAGAACCATTCCTGTTTGGAATGCATTAATCCAAGAAAAATCCCAAAAATGGTTGCATTACCAGTACTCACCACTATCAGAAAGCCGGCGTTTTAAAACAACACCAGACATTTGTGTAAAACTGAATAAATGAACCCAAAGCAGGCCAAAGAAAGACTTACTGAGAGGTGGATACAATGTAAAGTTATATTCTGAAGTGACTTGAAGGTTTATAACAAGACTGGCTGAGCTCTGCAGGTCTGCAGCGGCTTAAACTGAAACTGGATTTAAAATTACCAAAAATCGAAAATGTTTAAAAGAAATGAGTGACCTACTTTGAGTGTCACATAGGTTGCAATTGTTTAAATGTCATAGTTTTAAACTATCAGCATTCTAGCTGCATATGTAAAAATGGTTAGTGTTATTTGAATGCAGAAAACTGGGTAACTAAAAGTGACATTAGCTGGGGCCTGGCTTAAGGAACTGAATTCTGCCCACCAGCTACCCCCGACAGGAGTTGAGACTTGCACAACAGCTGTGTTCCCAGGCCTAGCTGCCTTTTGCTGTTCCCACCAAAAGGGATATGACACTTCTCTGATTGAATTACCTGGGCTCTG
This sequence comes from Ambystoma mexicanum, assembly GCF_040938575.1. Lineage (NCBI taxonomy): Eukaryota > Metazoa > Chordata > Amphibia > Caudata > Ambystomatidae > Ambystoma > Ambystoma mexicanum. The sequence goes on from NC_090928.1 coordinate 556,997,283, forward strand.
CAGGAAATTGAACAAAGCCCTGTCCTGACTCAGGCAAATGTTTTATTGGGGGTGTCGTAAAAATGGCTTCCTCTGAACAATGCAACCCCCTTCACCCAGGCAGATGGTTTATTGCAGGGGCCATAAAAATGGCTTCCTCTTGGCAGAAACGGGGAGGGGGAGAAACTGGAGACAGAGGCTGAGCTTGAAGAAAGTGGAAAGACTGGTTTCTGTACCATGTGACCTGAAAGGACACACCCCTGTAGCCAGAATATGGTTTTAGAAAAAGATGAATAACTCATAGTACGGACTTGTCATGTCTGTGCACATTTGAAGACGTGGTAGGACCCGGTGGTATGTTCAGGGGGGTTTTAGCGGAAAAGAGGATATTACTCTAAATGTATGTATGTTAAAAATCTGACACTCCACCACCTAATGCCCACACACCATGGGCACATCTGTGTAAATGCGGGGACAAATCCAATCTTGGTAACCTGACCAAAAAGTGAAATATGTTGCCATTTTTGAATGCAAGCTCTCAGGAAGAGCAGATTTGGACAGAGTATACCTCATGTGATATGTGATGGGTGTGTGTAATTTTAAACAGATGTGTACCTGTGTAAATATGTATTCGGATCAGATATAGATTTGGGTGTCAAGTTGACAGGGGTGGGTTCTCTGTATCATAAACAGACCTCATCATGATGACACTTCATTTCATTCCCCCAAGGGGAAGATGAGGAAGTGGCCAATGACAAGTGGAGAGGGGTAGGGCCTAGGAAGCTAGCCTCTCCACCCACTTTCAAAACACATAAAAGCAGACAGTCAGGACAGATAGGGACATTCAATTCCATTTGCTGCAACACGCTCTGCCGGACCACACAACATCCAGAAGATACTAGATTCAACACTTAGACTTTAAAACTCCAAAGAACTTGATTCAGAACTCAAAGCAAGGGCCTAAACCCACAAACTGAGAACTATTCTCAGTGGGCCTCAGCATCCAGCAAACCTAACAGCGATAGCAGCATCCAGGAGCCGTGCAGATCAGCGCTGGGTCCAGAGAAAGCTGTGCAGAAAGATCCAGAAGCAGTGCTGTACCCAGAGAAAGAAGAGCAGTATCCAGAACCAGAGGCAGAGCAGAGCTGACCCAGACCGCTGTTCGCAGAACCAGAGAGCTGACCCAGACCGCTGTGCGCAGAGACCGTCCGTGGCGAGTGAAGAAAACCTGACCAGATCCGTGGCGAGGCCCATTCTATTTCTAAATATATTGTAAATACCTAGCAGAACTGTGCAGAACCAATCTCTTAGTTAAAATAATATAATTCAATCTATTTTAATCTAACCAGAACTGTCTCCTAACTGTCACCTGTCATTTGCAAAGCTGTCACCTGTCATTTCTAGTTGCTAGCTGTAACTTGTCACTTTGAACTTTTAAAATTTAAAATCTGAAAAACGACCTTTACCATATCGTTCATATGTCCGTGACCGTTTGGCTTAGAGACTTGCAGTAACTTTCCTCTGAAAGCTGGGAATCTTGGCTTTTCAACGGACCTAGAACCACATTCCTATTCCCTATACTTTTGCCGCAATCACGAAAAGCGCACTCGCGAATTTTACCGCGATTTGCAAATTTCTCCACGTGTGAAAACAGCAGCTTCCTTGCTTTCATTTGCCAAAAATTCGTTTAACCTGCCAATCATTCCTAGAACATTGCTAAAGTAAGCCTGAACTTATTTAAACCAACTAATCCTCACCCTGAACCTCTAGATGGAATTCAAAGCATTTTAGCATATTTTTCACTTCATTGCCAGCACATATAAAAGCATCTTGGGCCTGTGTTTCAAACTTCTGTAGTCTAAGCTTGCTGGGGTGAACTGAATTACATTTGATTGCATTTCTGAGAACTGTGTGCTTTCCTTCCATTTCCTTGCATTGCATAAAGGGGGGAGGGGATTGCCAGAGAAAAGTGATTACATTGTTTTGTTGAAATCATATTGAGTATTTTCTGTATTGCATTTTCATTCAACATTACATCCATCTGAACTTATATAAAGCATTCTCTACCACCTTATTCGTCTGTTCCTATTCACAAGTGTGCTAGTGCCAGACTATCCATTATTGATTACTGCGAAGATTAAGTGTGATATTCAATTATTAATTATTATAAAGTGTGATATATATATCTATTGTTTCAATTATCAAATAAACCTTTTAAACTTGCAAAACAGAACTACTTCTTGGCTCAGTGGGGTCAGGGGGATTCCAAGAGAGGGGTGTAATATAGGGGTAGTCATCCAGAACGCATGAACTGGACATAAAGATATATCAATAAGGGTTTTCATTCAGTATTCTAGACTAGGCGTTGACTTAGCTGTAGTGTTGAATTGAATATCTCTTACAGGATCCCTTCCAAACGGGGTTCCAAAAAAACGGAAGTACCGCCATAAACATCCTATTGCTGAACATACACAAACAAGGCGCATCGAGAGTCTTTTTTGGCCTTTGTGGATTTGTCTCAGGCCTTCAACAAAGTGAATAGAGTATCCTGTGGAGCAAACTGAAAGCGTGGAATTGTCCTTTGGAAATTCTTGAGCCGGTGATCGCTCTCCGTACTAACGCCAATTTACCCATCCGTCTGAATCGGCAAGGTTGCTTGTCAGACGAAATACATTTGGAACTTGTGGTCAAGCTGGGCTGCCCATTAGCACCTGCCATCTTCATCAACTTTCTGGGTGATTACAAAGACTCAGAAACCACAACAACGGCCTTCCCCCCCAAAATAGGCAAAGTTCCGGTATCGCGTATCTTGTACGCCAGTGACCTGATCCTATTAGATCAGACACACATTGGTCTTCAAAGACAGCTAACCAACTTGGCACAATACATGGAAGCAAACAATCTGGAAATCAATCGTTCCAAGACAAAGATCCTAGTGTTGGAAAAATACCTCTTGAAGACAAAAAACAAGCTAAACTGGTTTTTGGACAGTACGAAAATACCTTGGGGTGTTTATCGATGGTTCTGCAAAATAGCAGAAAATGCAACAAGCTCTTTGGGAACAAATAAGGAACTTAGCAGCTCACATGAGAGCCATCAATAGGAAATAGGGTAGATTTTCTCTCCTCCCTGTCATCCAGTTCTATAAGGGAAAATTGGTACCGACCTTAAACTACGAGATGGACGCCACTCTAAACATGCCAGCATCACTTTGGCCCAAACTAGAACGCCACTTCTGGAAATTGGTTCTTGGCCTGCCAAACTCTGTGTCAATGGCAGCAATCAGGCACAAACTTGGTCTCCTGTCTGTTAGGCGGAAACCTGTGCAGTTACCTCTGGGACCACTGCAAAAGATTTAGGACTACAGGTAGTAAACCCACTTGGTAGCAGTCTGTACCACACCGATTCACTTGGTAGCTGTGGCTGAGCAGTCAGACTTCCCTCAAGAAGAGTTAGGCAGTATGTGGAGTATACACGATAGGGCAATCTACACAGTAGAACAAGCAAACACGGAACAAGGCTTCGGTGTAAAGATATTTAGGTATTTATTTATAACAACACATCTATAGAAAACACTCTGGCACGCAATACGGCAAACGATTTCAATCACAATTACTATACACAGAAAATATCAATCCCCCTAACAATAGTTCGACAAGTCTAGGTTCAACGGCATCACTTATTTGCAGACAGAGGTGTATGCTTTAACCAAGATGGCACTCTAGTATTCGTTAGGACGGGAGAGAAAATAAGGCAGGTTATGAAGTCAACTCTGTACCAATACTTTATGGAGAAATGCAAGGCAAGTAAGGCAGGGTTTACTGCAGATCACAAAGTTCAGAGGCCAGGCCCACTCGGAGAGAGGCAAGGCCATATGTCCCAAAAAGTGTTGCAGTGGAAATGCGCTTCGAGTCTTTATCGCAAATTTTTATGGAAAGATTGGACCAGTTCAGAACAACAAGTTAAAGAAAGCTCGGAGGCGACCCAATGGAAAGGCGAGGATTAAGACAACTCACTCTATCCGGCAGAAAGGGAAGCCAGGTGGACACGGTACCTTGTTTGTGGAGAGACAGCTCCGGCGGGGGCAGTTGTTCCTGGTGGTGGATGCACGTCAGGTCTTTGCCAAGAGTAGAGATGATCTCGTCGTCGAAGAAAAGTGAAGTCCGGTGCACCACCAGGGAAGAGACCAGCCGCGGAGTGCTCCGTCACAAGGCACCACCTTTTGGTTGCAATACAGGGGTAGTGGCTATCCAGTTTCCGAGGTGCTCTGCACAGGCAATTCGACCACTGCGTCCTGGAGCGAAGAAAAAGCAAAGGGGACTGGTTGTTCCCACCAGTCAGGGGAAGAGACTCTCCGGCAGGGAGATCGCCTCTGTCGTCGGGAAGTGGTGAGTCGGTTCCGCAGGGCTCCACCGGAGGTGTCGTCGTTGCAGTTCGGCTCAGCTTTACCCTCGTCGGATTCTTGGGTCCTGTGGCGACTTCTGAAGATCCAGTCCCAAAAGCCCTGCTTTTATGCAGAAAACCCCCATTCATTCAGCCTAGCTGTCAATCAAAACTCGCTAAGTGGTGAGCGGGGTGGCTCACCACTTTTGCCAATCACACTAGAGTGTGACCGGAGTTGGCAAGGCAACTCGGTCCAGGGTGCCTAAACCCCCTCCCACACCCCTGTGGTAACCCAGACAGAGTGGCACCACTTTGGAGGGTCTCTGTACAGAAGCCCGCCAAAAGTGGAACAAAGGGCTCAACCTTTGGTTTAGGAGTCACAGAGACGAATACAGAGGCCATTTTAAAAACCGAGTTCTGGCAGAAAATACCATCCGATAGACTTATTTAAGATAAGTAAACCGGTGGTATGTTAGAGATTAACGAGAAAAAGTATCAATCTCCAACAATGGGAAGAATCCCATAGGGTTACATTCGGAGTCGAATATAACAAGTAGTTTCCACTGCCACCAGCCAAAACTCGACGAGGGGGGATGGGACAGTGCCCCCTCGAATAACAGACCCAGGAGTAATCGAATTACCCCTACTAGTATGTCCACAATAGGATGGTTTGTACTAGTTCTGTTAGTAAATTTAGGTCTAGTAAAGCCAATGGTGACTTTACATGCCCGGGGAGACAGTAATCAGTCCCCGGGTATGCAGTCTATGATGGAGGTCCGCTAGGACGCCCCAGTGCTACGGCACAGAGTTGCGGTGTAACACACATAGCAAAACATATGAGACCCTATGGAGTAAAAGACCCCATAGCCCATAGAACACATTGACATTCAAAGGAATTACACACATTCATGTCCAAGAGTGGGAGAAAAAGAGTCTCACTCTTGGCAGGATGGAAAAAAACAAACTCCAGAAATCCAGCAAAGCTGCTGGGGGACTCACTAGGTTAGGAAATTCAGCCTAAACAGAGAATTCTCCCTAACACTGTCCCTTGCTACGACAGTGGAGCAGAGCACGATGCAATTAAACAGGAAAACCCTCTTGCCTGATACCCTACCAATATACAGAGTGATCGCTGAAGAGATCGAAACCCACCATTGTAAAATACTTAACACATGGGTGGAGGACCAAAAAGCCAAATTGACTGACCTGGCCCGTACAGAAGATGACCTGAAAACAAATCCTCAAATTCAAAATGGAATGACGTGATTGGATTACAACATCTGAAAAAGCAGAAGCCAATAAACTTTTAAAACATCTGCCAACAGACTTCAATAATTTGAAAATACCTCTGGCGTACTGCATGAAATTCCCTGATAAACGATTGATGAAAACCTTTATGATAGCCCGCTTGAGCCTGCTCCCAACTCTTGAAATCTTAGCCATTAGACTACAGACCAACATCAACAAATGCAGACTATGCAAGGCTCCGAAGCAAACAGAAAGTATAAGACACCTTTTGATGCAGTGCCCTGGAATGAGACAAGCGCAAGCTGCTTATTTGACTTCGCTATGCGCAGACCTGGCAATCGCAGAAGAGGAAATATGGTGGAAGCGTCTTATTGTCGGCGAAAACACAAAATGGACAATCGCCAGAGCAAAGCTGCTAGAAGTTGCCCTAAAAAAGATTAAACCCATTTCGAATTTGTCTGCCTAATACTGGGATCCCACGACTTCCATAAGCTAAGGCATTTACATTCACATGCTGGTGTTTAAACGCTACCTTTAGGATTTATACGTTTGGATACGTGTTTGGTCACGTCTCGTTGCCCCTTTGCATCGTTTGACGGCATTCGCATCTTTTCCTGGCATTTTCCCTGCTTTAGTTACTTTGTATTTTCTTTTCCTTGAGACCTTGTAAAAATCGTATTTTGATTATATACGAGTAAATAAAAATAAAAAAGTGTCACAGTTTGCTGTCTGACTTTATAGACCCCAGCACCTTGTCATGATATCTTTTTCCAGGTACCCTAAGTACATTATAATGGCATTTGTAAAGAAAAGCAATATTGTTCATAGGTGCCAACATGATCCGTTGCAATCTTTGTGATATGATATGATATGGTATTTATAACGCGCCTTTACAAAAGTGTTTCAAGGCACGACGAGGCAAGGGAGGGGGTACAGAGGGAAGACAGACAACGATCTTACTAGGCCAAGTGTCATTCAGATTGCGCAAGTGCAGGTGAAGAGGGAAAAGGAAAGTGCAGTGTGGGGGCATAGTGCAGTACATGGGATAATAAAATCACAAGATAAATAAAAGAACGGACAGCTGGTGGCAAGTGCAGGGTGAGTGTAGACATAAGTGCTGGTGGGGGGACTGTAGGGATACAGAAAACAGTCCCCAGGTGCAGGGGTTGGCATGGAGGCAGTGCAGGCGTGCAACTGGCAGGGCTTGGGCCCGAGATCAGATGGGTGACCAGGTAACCAGTGCAGTCTCAGTATCAGCCAGGAATTAAGCAGCGGAGAGGGGGAGAGAAAGCCGAAGCAAAGAGGAAGGTTTTAAGGTGCTTCCGGGACCAAAGATGGTTCTCCTCAAGTTTCAGGGAGGCAGGGAGGCTGTTCCAGAGGGAGGTCCCAGCCAAAGAGAGAGATCTACCACCAACTCATTGCTTGGAGAAGCAACTGACCCTGAGGGAGTTGGAGGCGGATGAGCGAAGAGCTCGGGAGGGAAGATATTTAGGAAGAGACAATTGAAGGTATTGAGGCCCCAGGCCCCAGAAGGCCTTGTGGACGATGCCTTGTGGAGGGTTTTGAACTTAATCCTTGCAGCCACTGGGAGCCAGTGCAGAGATTTCAGTCATGGAGAGATACAATCCATGGGCTTGAGGCCAAGGACAATTCTTGCAGTCCTGTTCTGGGTGAGTTACAGAAGGCGTAGAGTAAAAGCAGGAAGATTTAGAAAAAGTCTGTTGCAATAGTCCAGCCTAGAGAGAACCAAAGTTCTGGAGACAGCAAGCTTCTGGGGGAAGAAGAGGAAGGGAAGAATACCTCTGAGGAAGTGCAGATGGTAGTGTGACTTCTTGGAGATGTCAGAGATGTGAGGAGAGAAAGAGAGTGGGGGTCGAAGATGACCCGAGGTTTTTAGCCTGGCAGGTGGGAGCAGGAAGAGGGGCAAGAGACGCCGGCCAGAGAGCCACAGGAAAGGAGGGAGTGGGTGTGCTGATGAGGAGAATCTCAGTCTCACTGGCATTAAGGCAGAGGTCATTGGCGGCACACTACTCCTGGATAGCAGACAGACAGTCAGAGATGAGGGATGGAGAAGAGGTGGCCGAAAATGAGCTGAGTGTCATCCGCATAGCACTGAAAGTTGGGGCAGAGACCGGCAGAGCGGTGGGCAATGAGTGCTAGGTATTGGTTGAACAGCCAGGGAGAGAGGTTAGTCCCCTGGTGGATACCACAGTTAGAGAAAACGATAGCAGAGCGGAAGGACCCAATTTGGACCTGGTAGGGTCGATCAGAGAGGAAGGAAGTCAGCCGCGCCAGGGCCTGACCGATGATACCTAGGTTATGACAGAGACAATTAAGCAGGATGGCATGGTTGACAGTGTAAAAGACGGACAGAATAGAGATCAAGCAAGATGAGGACACAGAGGGTGTTAGAGTCAAGGTTGGAGAGCAGGTCTTCACAGATGTTCAGGTGAGCAGTTTCCATGCTTTTGGCAGCTCTGAAGCCAGACTGATGGTCATGAAGACAACCAACAGATTCAGAGTGGAGATTAAGCTGGGTGATGGCCAGTTTTTCCAGGAGCTTGCCCAGGAAGGGAGTGATGGAGATTGGGCGATAGTTAGCCAGGCAGGAAGGATCGGCAGAAGAAGAGAGTGCACAAGGGAGTGCTTCAGGGGGGATGGGAAGACTCCAGTGGCAAAGTAGTGGTTGCAGAAGTCAGCCAGGGCAGGAGCCAGGGTATCAATGTGGTCCTTGATGGTTTTGGAGGAACAGGGTACACCTGTGTTGATAAGACTTTCATAGATCGGAATTGTTTAGAAACCTCATCAGCGGAGAACAGGGGAAAGGCAGACAAGGAGGGAGGAGAGGTGGCTGCAGAAGGGCCAGAGGAAGAGCAGGGAGTATAGGGAGGGAGGGGAGTGGAGGAGAGTGAGACAGGATGTCCTGGGTTTTAGAGATGAAGTGAGAAGCCAGTGCCGTGCAGCGGGCCTGGGAAGGGACAGGAGCAGTAGAGACTGCAGCAGGATTGGCCAGTTCCTTGCAGATTTTAAAGGTTTCAGCCGAGTTATTAGATGATGCTGAGACACGGGCTTGGATATGAACCCTCTTCTTGGTGAGGACAGAGAGCCGTTATTGCCTTTGGAGCAGGTGGCAGGCCAGTTTGTCAGAGGATGTACAAAAAGCACGCCATTTCCTCTCGGCCACCCTGCACTTACGTTTTTAGGGTGACGAGATCTGAGTCGTACCAGGAGTTGCACTTGGCTTTGGGCTTCAGGCAGATTCTCATGACAGGGGCAAGGATATCAAGAGTATCAGATATAGCAGAGTGGAGCGTGGAGAGGGCTGTGTCAGGGTGAGAGTCAGCTAAAGGGGGAGAGAGGTGAGATGTTGCCAGCAAAAGCCTCTTCTGACACACGCTTCATGGGTCAGATTACCGAGAATGTGGGTGGCAGTGATGGAAGTGGCTTGGCCTGAGGAGTAGAGAGGATGAGCTGGGAGGAAAGGAGAAAGTGATCACTCCAGGAGAAAGGAGTGGTGAGAGGGACAGAGAGGGGAAGGTCTGAGGAGATCAGAACATCAAGAGTTTGCCCTGCGAGTGAGTTGGGCCAGAGGGGAGAATAGTGATTGAGAGAGAGTCGCAGAGGTCGCAAAAGAGTCGAGAGGGAGGACAGGAGGCATCCAGGTGGATGTTGAAGCCTCCAAGAAGGAGGAGTTGAGTGGTCGAGGCCAGGAGTGAGGAAGAGAGGTCCGCCCACTCAGAGAGGAAGGAAGAAATGTGACCAAATCTGATCAAACTTTGTTCTCGAAGTGCCTGCCATTGTTTTTTTCTAAGCGGTCTTCTGAGAGTCAATACTTAATTGGAGCTGTAAACCTTCAACTGGTGTAATAGAAATGCCTCTACCAGGTCTGCCTTCAGCCACTCAATTTGTAAGCACTATGTCTCATCTTTACTGATGTCCTGTAAAAAACAAGCATCAGCAACGACAACAGTTTTGGATTGTGTATAAGTAGTAAGCATTTGCAGACCACTGCTATTATATGCACAGCTACTCACACCATTTTCCAGCTGCTACCATTGATGGCCAGTTTACTTGGACTCCATCGTATCACTTGTGATACTGGTTGTCTTGTGTGTTTCAATGTCTCGGCTGTATTGGTCCCCTTCTCCTTCTTGCTCTTAAAAAATGTTAAGTTTGTTTGTTTGTTAATTCATTTGTTAAGCGCACCAGACTCCTAAATAAAAGGGCGCAATGACAAGGAAATGCAAGGCTTACATAATTACCTATACACAGGTTACGGACAGGATATATACAATATGAACAATAGGACTGTGGCAAGTTTGCATGATTACGGGATATATACAATATGAACAATAGGACTGAAGCAATATTGCATGATTACAGGATATGTACAATATGAACAATAGGGCTGGAGCAAGGGTGCAAGCACTAGGATATAAACCTTATATGGTTACAAATGCATGGGCTGCAGTATTTACATAAAGAAAGAGTATAGCAAGATATACTGTTTCTTGATTGCAGGATAGTGTTCTCAGGGAGAGGGTGATGGGGAGCTAAGAATTGGTGGCAGTGATATGCTTTATTAAGTTTTTCCTGAAAAGTGGATATGGTTGCTCAGCTCTCAACTCCTGGGGCAGTGAGTTCCAGCTTCTGGCTGCCTTAACAGTGAAGCTGTTGCCCCGATGGTAGTAAGTTTGTATTTGGGGATATTTAGGCAGTTAGTGTTCCCCGTTCTAGTGGGTCTGAGAGAAGTTCTTCTCTGAAGTTTGTCTATAAGGTAACTGGGGGCCGCGTTGTTGAAGGCTTTGTGTGTCAGAGAGAGTGTTTTTAGAAGTATTTTATTGGATGTGGAGAGCCATTTGTGTTGATGTCTCAAGGCAGAGATGTGGGTTTTCTTATGTATGCCAAGTGCTGCTCTTAAGGCATTATTCTGTAGCGTTTGGAGCTTATTAGTGGTGGATTTGTTAGCCCCAATGTAGAGGGCATTGCAATAGTCGATTCTAGAGAGTATAAGAGCTCTAGCCAGGATCAGACAGCTATAGTCAGAGAGGAACGGTTTACCAGCTCTAAGAAGTTTGCATGTGTAAGCCGTAGACGAGGTAAGGGATTTGACCTGTTTGTCAGAGGATAGTGTGGAGTCCAAGTAGAATCCCAAGGTTTTTACTTCTTTGGAGACTTTAATGGTGTTGCCGTCAATATTGAGAGATGAGTATTCTTGACCTAGTTTTTTAATATTGGCCTGCGAACCCAGTATTATTAGTTCAGTCTTATCATCGTTCAAGCATAGGCCGTGTGTGGCCATCCATGCTTGGATGATAAGGTAAACTTTGTTCACTAGGCCCGTGTCCGTACCGTAATCCCCAGAAAGTGGTAGGAGAATCTGAGTATCATCTGCATAGTTAGTGTAGGTGACACCCAGCTGGTCCAGATCGTCGAACAGTGGCTTAGTGAAGATGTTGTAGAGGGTGGCCGAGACGCAGGATCCTTGCGGAACGCCGCATAGGATGGGTGTAGGCTCGGCAGATGCTGAGGAGGAGAAGACTCTCATGGTCCTTTCACTCAAGAAGTACTCGATCCACTTGATAGCGTCCGTGGAGAAGTGAGCTGTAGAGTCAAGGTGCCGACATAGGACCTTGTGGTTGACCAGGTCGAATGCAGCGGAGAGGTCGAGTAGGAGCAGGAGTACTGTCCTTCCTTTGTCTCTCAGCTCGTCTATCTGGGACTTAAGGTCAATTAAGGCAGTCTCAGTTCGGTGCATTGGACGGAAGCCAGATTGTCTGTTGCCCAGGAGTTTGTGCAATTCTAAATGCTTCTGAATTTGAATGTAGGCGGCTTTATCCAGTATTTTTAGTAAAAATGGGACCGTGGTAATAGGTCGGTAGTTTGTAGGAATGAGGGGATCAAGTGTCTGTGCAGAACTGTCTCCTAACTGTCACCTGTCATTTGCAGAGCTGTCACCTGTCATTTCTAGTTGCTAGCTGTAACTTGTCACTTTGAACTTTTAAAATTTCAAATCTGAAAAACGACCTTTACCATATCGCTCATATCTCCGTGACCGTTTGTCTTATAGACTTGCAGTAACTTTCCTCTGACAGCTGGGAATCTTGGATTTTCAACGAACCTAGAACCGCATTCCTATTCCCTATACTTTTGCCGCAATCACGAAAAGCGCACTCGCGAATTTTACCGCGATTTGCAAATTTCTCCACATGTGAAAACAGCAGCTTCCTTGCTTTCATTTGCCAAAAATTCGTTTAACCTGCCAATCATTCCTAGAACATTGCTAAAGTAAGCCTGAACTTATTTAAACCAACTAATCCTCACCCTGAACCTCTAGATGGAATTGAAAGCATTTTAGCATATTTTTCACTTCATTGCCAGCACATTTAAAAGCATCTTGGGCCTGTGTTTCAAACTTCTGTAGTCTAAGCTTGCTGGGGTGAACTGAATTACATTTGATTGCATTTCTGAGAACTGTGTGCTTTCCTTCCATTTCCTTGCATTGCATAAAGGGGGGAGGGGATTGCCAGAGAAAAGTGATTATTGTTTTGTTGAAATCATATTGAGTATTTTCTGTATTGCATTTTCATTCAACATTACATCCATCTGAACTTATATAAAGCATTCTCTACCACCTTATTCGTCTGTTCCTATTCACAAGTGTGCTAGTGCCAGACTATCCATTATTGATTACTGCACAGATTAAGTGTGATATTCAATTATTAATTATTATAAAGTGTGATATATATATCTATTGTTTCAATTATCAAATAAACCTTTTAAACTTGCAAAACAGAACTACTTCTTGGCTCAGTGGGGTCAGGGGGATTCCAAGAGAGGGGTGTTATATAGCGGTAGTCATCCAGAACGCATGAACTGGACATAAAGATATATCAATAAGGGTTTTCATTCAGTATTCTAGACTAGGCGTTGACTTAGCTGTAGTGTTGAATTGAATATCTCTTACAGGATCCCTTCCAAACGGGGTTCCAAAAAAACGGAAGTACCGCCATAAACATCCTATTGCTGAACATACACAAACAAGGCGCATCGAGAGTCTTTTTTGGCCTTTGTGGATTTGTCTCAGGCCTTCAACAAAGTGAATAGAGTATCCTGTGGAGCAAACTGAAAGCGTGGAATTGTCCTTTGGAAATTCTTGAGCCGGTGATCGCTCTCCGTACTAACGCCAACTTACCCATCCGTCTGAATCGGCAAGGTTGCTTGTCAGACGAAATACATGTGGAACTTGTGGTCAAGCTGGGCTGCCCATTAGCACCTTCCATCTTCATCAACTTTCTGGGTGATTACAAAGACTCAGAAACCACAACAACGGCCTTCCCCCCAAAATAGGCAAAGTTCCGGTATCGCGTATATTGTACGCCAGTGTTCTGATCCTATTAGATCAGACACACATTGGTCTTCAAAGACAGCTAACCAACTTGGCACAATACATGGAAGCAAACAATCTGGAAATCAATCGTTCCAAGACAAAGATTCTAGTGTTGGAAAAATACCTCTTGAAGACAAAAAACAAGCTAAACTGGTTTTTGGACAGTACGAAAATACCTTGGGGTGTTTATCGATGGTTCTGCAAAATAGCAGAAAATGCAACAAGCTCTTTGGGAAAAAACAAGGAACTTAGCAGCTCACATGAGAGCCATCAATAGGAAATAGGGTAGATTTTCTCTCCTCCCTGTCATCCAGTTCTATAAGGGAAAATTGGTACCGACCTTAAACTACGAGATGGACGCCACTCTAAACATGCCAGCATCTCTTTGGCCCAAACTAGAAGGCCACTTCTGGAAATTGGTTCTTGGCCTGCCAAACTCTGTGTCAATGGCAGCAATCAGGCGCAAACTTGGTCTCCTGTCTGTTAGGCGGAAACCTGTGCAGTTACCTCTGGGACCACTGCAAAAGATTTAGGACTACAGGTAGTAAACCCACTTGGTAGCAGTCTGTACCACACCGATTCACTTGGTAGCTGTGGCTGAGCAGTCAGACTTCCCTCAAGAAGAGTTTGGCAGTATGTGGAGTATACACGATAGGGCAATCTACACAGTAGAACAAGCAAACACGGAACAAGGCTTCGGTGTAAAGATATTTAGGTATTTATTTATAACAACACATCTATAGAAAACACTCTGGCACTCAATACGGCAAACGATTTCAATCACAATTACTATACGCAGAAAATATCAATCCCCCTAACAATAGTTCGACAAGTCTAGGTTCAACGGCATCACTTATTTGCAGACAGAGGTGTATGCTTTAACCTAGATGGCACTCTAGTATTCGTTAGGACGGGAGAGAAAATAAGGCAGGTTATGAAGTCAACTCTGTACCAATACTTTATGGACAAATGCAAGGCAAGTAAGGCAGGGTTTACTGCAGATCACAAAGTTCTGAGGCCAGGCCCACTCGGAGAGAGGCAAGGCCAGATGTCCCAAAAAGTGTTGCAGTGGAAATTCGCTTCGAGTCTTTATCGCAAATTGTTATGGAAAGATTGGACCAGTTCAGAACAACAAATTAAAGAAAGCTTGGAGGCGACCCAATGGAAAGGCGAGGATTAAGACACCTCACTCTATCCGGCAGAAAGGGAAGCCAGGCGGACACGGTACCTTGTTTGTGGAGAGACAGCTCCGGCGGGGGCAGTTGTTCCTGGTGGTGGATGCACGTCAGGTCTTTGCCAAGAGTAGAGATGATCTCGTCGTCGAAGAAAAGTGAAGTCCGGTGCACCACCAGGGAAGAGACCAGCCGCGGAGTGCTCCGTCACAAGGCACCACCTTTTGGTTGCAATACAGGGGTAGTGGCTATCCGGTTTCCGAGGTGCTCTGCACGGGCAATTCGACCACTGCGTCCTGGAGCGAAGAAAAAGCAAAGGGGACTGGTTGTTCCCACCAGTCAGGGGAAGAGACTCTCCGGCAGGGAGATCTCCTCTGTCGTCGGGAAGTGGTGAGTCGGTTCTGCAGGGCTCCACCGGAGGTGTCGTCATTGCAGTTCGGCTCAGCTTTACCCTCGTCGGATTCTTGGGTCCTGTGGCGACTTCTGAAGATCCAGTCCCAAAAGCCCTGCTTTTATGCAGAAAACCCCCATTCATTCAGCCTAGCTGTCAATCAAAACTCGCTAAGTGGTGAGCGGGGTGGCTCACGACTTTTGCCAATCACACTAGAGTGTGACCGGAGTTGGCAAGGCAACTCGGTCCAGGGTGCCTAAACCCCCTCCCACACCCCTGTGGTAACCCAGACAGAGTGGCACCACTTTGGAGGGTCTCTGTACAGAAGCCCGCCAAAAGTGGAACAAAGGGCTCAACCTTTGGTTTAGGAGTCACAGAGACGAACACAGAGGCCATTTTAAAAACCGAGTTCTGGCAGAAAATACCATCCGATAGACTTATTTAAGATAAGTAAACCGGTGGTATGTTAGAGATTAACGAGAAAAAGTATCAATCTCCAACAATGGGAAGAATCCCATAGGGTTACATTCGGAGTCGAATATAACAAGTAGTTTCCACTGCCACCAGCCAAAACTCGACGAGGGGGGATGGGACAGTGCCCCCTCAAATAACAGACCCCGGAGTAATCGAATTACCCCTACTAGTATGTCCACAATAGGATGGTTTGTACTAGTTCTGTTAGTAAATTTAGGTCTAGTAAAGCCAATGGTGACTTTACATGCCCGGGGAGACAGTAGTCAGTCCCCGGGTATGGAGTCTATGATGGAGGTCCGCTAGGACGCCCCAGTGCTACGGCACAGAGTTGCGGTGTAACACACATAGCAAAACATATGAGACCCTATGGAGTAAAAGACCCCATAGCCCATAGAACACATTGACATTCAAAGGAATTACACACATTCATGTCCAAGAGTGGGAGAAAAAGAGTGTCACTCTTGGCAGGATGGAAAAAAACAAACTCCAGAAATCCAGCAAAGCTGCTGGGGGACTCACTAGGTTAGGAAATTCAGCCTAAACAGAGAATTCTCCCTAACACTGTCCCTTGCTACGACAGTGGAGCAGAGCACGATGCAATTAAACAGGAAAACCCTCTTGCCTGATACCCTACCAATATACAGAGTGATCGCTGAAGAGATCGAAACCCACCATTGTAAAATACTTAACACATGGGTGGAGGACCAAAAAGCCAAATTGACTGACCTGGCCCGTACAGAAGATGACCTGAAAACAAATCCTCAAATTCAAAATGGAATGACGTGATTGGATTACAACATCTGAAAAAGCAGAAGCCAATAAACTTTTAAAACATCTGCCAACAGACTTCAATAATTTGAAAATACCTCTGGCGTACTGCATGAAATTCCCTGATAAACGATTGATGAAAACCTTTATGATAGCCCGCTTGAGCCTGCTCCCAACTCTTGAAATCTTAGCCATTAGACTACAGACCAACATCAACAAATGCAGACTATGCAAGGCTCCGAAGCAAACAGAAAGTATAAGACACCTTTTGATGCAGTGCCCTGGAATGAGACAAGCGCAAGCTGCTTATTTGACTTCGCTATGCGCAGACCTGGCCATCGCAGAAGAGGAAATATGGTGGAAGCGTCTTATTGTCGGCGAAAACACAAAATGGACAATCGCCAGAGCAAAGCTGCTAGAAGTTGCCCTAAAAAAGATTAAACCCATTTCGAATTTGTCTGCCTAATACTGGGATCCCACGACTTCCATAAGCTAAGGCATTTACATTCACATGCTGGTGTTTAAACGCTACCTTTAGGATTTATACGTTTGGATACGTGTTTGGTCACGTCTCGTTGCCCCTTTGCATCGTTTGACGGCATTCGCATCTTTTCCTGGCATTTTCCCTGCTTTAGTTACTTTGTATTTTCTTTTCCTTGAGACCTTGTAAAAATCGTATTTTGATTATATACGAGTAAATAAAAATAAAAAAGTGTCACAGTTTGCTGTCTGACTTTATAGACCCCAGCACCTTGTCATGATATCTTTTTCCAGGTACCCTAAGTACATTATAATGGCGTTTGTAAAGAAAAGCAATATTGTTCATAGGTGCCAACATGATCCGTTGCAATCTTTGTGATATGATATGATATGGTATTTATAACGCGCCTTTACAAAAGTGTTTCAAGGCACGACGAGGCAAGGGAGGGGGTACAGAGGGAAGACAGACAACGATCTTACTAGGCCAAGTGTCATTCAGATTGCGCAAGTGCAGGTGAAGAGGGAAAAGGAAAGTGCAGTGTGGGGGCATAGTGCAGTACATGGGATAATAAAATCACAAGATAAATAAAAGAACGGACAGCTGGTGGCAAGTGCAGGGTGAGTGTAGACATAAGTGCTGGTGGGGGGACTGTAGGGATACAGAAAACAGTCCCCAGGTGCAGGGGTTGGCAGGGAGGCAGTGCAGGCGTGCAACTGGCAGGGCTTGGGCCCGAGATCAGATGGGTGACCAGGTAACCAGTGCAGTCTCAGTATCAGCCAGGAATTAAGCAGCGGAGAGGGGGAGAGAAAGCCGAAGCAAAGAGGAAGGTTTTAAGGTGCTTCCGGAACCAAAGATGGTTCTCCTCAAGTTTCAGGGAGGCAGGGAGGCTGTTCCAGAGGGAGGTCCCAGCCAAAGAGAGAGATCTACCACCAACTCGTTGCTTGGAGAAGCAACTGACCCTGAGGGAGTTGGAGGCGGATGAGCGAAGAGCTCGGGAGGGAAGATATTTAGGAAGAGACAATTGAAGGTATTGAGGCCCCAGGCCCCAGAAGGCCTTGTGGACGATGCCTTGTGGAGGGTTTTGAACTTAATCCTTGCAGCCACTGGGAGCCAGTGCAGAGATTTCATTCATGGAGAGATACGATCCATGGGCTTGAGGCCAAGGACAATTCTTGCAGTCCTGTTCTGGGTGAGTTACAGAAGGCGTCGAGTAAAAGCAGGAAGATTTAGAAAAAGTCTGTTGCAATAGTCCAGCCTAGAGAGAACCAAAGTTCTGGAGACAGCGAGCTTCTGGGGGAAGAAGAGGAAGGGAAGAATACCTCTGAGGAAGCGCAGCTGGTAGTGTGACTTCTTGGAGATGTCAGAGATGTGAGGAGAGAAAGAGAGTGGGGGTCGAAGATGACCCAAGGTTTTTAGCCTGGCAGGTGGGAGCAGGAAGAGGGGCAAGAGACGCCGGCCAGAGAGCCACAGGAAAGGAGGGAGTGGGTGTGCTGATGAGGAGAATCTCAGTCTTACTGGCATTAAGGCAGAGGTCATTGGCGGCACACTACTCCTGGATAGCAGACAGACAGTCAGAGATGAGGGATGGAGAAGAGGTGGCCGAAAATGAGCTGAGTGTCATCCGCATAGCACTGAAAGTTGGGGCAGAGACCGGCAGTGCGGTGGGCAATGAGTGCTAGGCATTGGTTGAACAGCCAGGGAGAGAGGTTAGACCCCTGGTGGATACCACAGTTAGAGAAAACGATAGCAGAGCGGAAGGACCCAATTTGGACCTGGTAGGGTCGATCAGAGAGGAAGGAAGTCAGCCACGCCAGGGCCTGACCGATGATACCTAGGTTATGACAGAGACAATTAAGCAGGATGGCATGGTTGACAGTGTCAAAGACGGACAGAATAGAGATCAAGCAAGATGAGGACACAGAGGGTGTTAGAGTTAAGGTTGGAGAGCAGGTCTTCACAGATGTTCAGGTGAGCATTTTCCATGCTTTTGGCAGCTCTGAAGCCAGACTGATGGTCATGAAGACAACCAACAGATTCAGAGTGGAGATTAAGCTGGGTGATGGCCAGTTTTTCCAGGAGCTTGCCCAGGAAGGGAGTGATGGAGATTGGGCGATAGTTAGCCAGGCAGGAAGGATCGGCAGAAGAAGAGAGTGCACAAGGGAGTGCTTCAGGGGGGATGGGAAGACTCCAGTGGCAAAGTAGTGGTTGCAGAAGTCAGCCAGGGCAGGAGCCAGGGTATCAATGTGGTCCTTGATGGTTTTGGAGGAACAGGGGTACACCTGTGTTGATAAGACTTTCATAGATCGGAATTGTTTAGAAACCTCATCAGCGGAGAACAGGGGAAAGGCAGACAAGGAGGGAGGAGAGGTGGCTGCAGAAGGGCCAGAGGAAGAGCAGGGAGTATAGGGAGGGAGGGGAGTGGAGGAGAGTGAGACAGGATGTCCTGAGTTTTAGAGATGAAGTGAGAAGCCAGTGCCGTGCAGCGGGCCTGGGAAGGGACAGGAGCAGTAGAGACTGCAGCAGGATTGGCCAGTTCCTTGCAGATTTTAAAGGTTTCAGCCGAGTTATTAGATGAAGCTGAGACACGGGCTGGGATATGAACCCTCTTCTTGGTGAGGACAGAGAGCCGTTATTGCTTTTGGAGCAGGTGGCAGGCCAGTTTGTCAGAGGATGTACAAGAAGCACGCCATTTCCTCTCGGCCACCCTGCACTTACGTTTTTAGGGTGACGAGATCTGAGTCGTACCAGGAGTTGCACTTGGCTTTGGGCTTCAGGCAGATTCTCATGACAGGGGCAAGGATATCAAGAGTATCAGATATAGCAGAGTGGAGCGTGGAGAGGGCTGTGTCAGGGTGAGAGTCAGCTAAAGGGGGAGAGAGGTGAGATGTTGCCAGCAAAAGCCTCTTCTGACACACGCTTCATGGGTCAGATTACCGAGAATGTGGGTGGCAGTGATGGAAGTGGCTTGGCCTGAGGAGTAGAGAGGATGAGCTGGGAGGAAAGGAGAAAGTGATCACTCCAGGAGAAAGGAGTGGTGAGAGGGACAGAGAGGGGAAGGTCTGAGGAGATCAGAACATCAAGAGTTTGCCCTGCGAGTGAGTTGGGCCAGAGGGGAGAATAGTGATTGAGAGAGAGTCGCAGAGGTCGCAAAAGAGTCCAGAGGGAGGACAGGAGGCATCCAGGTGGATGTTGAAGCCTCCAAGAAGGAGGAGTTGAGTGGTCGAGGCCAGGAGTGAGGAAGAGAGGTCCGCCCACTCAGAGAGGAAGGAAGAAATGTGACCAAATCTGATCAAACTTTGTTCTCGAAGTGCCTGCCATTGTTTTTTTCTAAGCGGTCTTCTGAGAGTCAATACTTAATTGGAGCTGTAAACCTTCAACTGGTGTAATAGAAATGCCTCTACCAGGTCTGCCTTCAGCCACTCAATTTGTAAGCACTATGTCTCATCTTTACTGATGTCCTGTAAAAAACAAGCATCAGCAACGACAACAGTTTTGGATTGTGTATAAGTAGTAAGCATTTGCAGACCACTGCTATTATATGCACAGCTACTCACACCATTTTCCATCTGCTACCATTGATGGCCAGTTTACTTGGACTCCATCGTATCACTTGTGATACTGGTTGTCTTGTGTGTTTCAATGTCTCGGCTGTATTGGTCCCCTTCTCCTTCTTGATCTTAAAAAATGTTAATTTGTTTGTTTGTTTATTCATTTGTTAAGCGCACCAGACTCCTAAATAAAAGGCCGCAATGACAAGGAAATGCAAGGCTTACATGATTACCTATACACAGGTTACGGACAGGATATATACAATATGAACAATAGGACTGTGGCAAGTTTGCATGATTACGGGATATATACAATATGAACAATAGGACTGAAGCAATATTGCATGATTACAGGATATGTACAATATGAACAATAGGGCTGGAGCAAGGGTGCAAGCACTAGGATATAAAACGTATATGGTTACAAATGCATGGGCTGCAGTATTTACATAAAGAAAGAGTATAGCAAGATATACTGTTTCTTGATTGCAGGATAGTGTTCTCAGGGAGAGGGTGATGGGGAGCTAAGAATTGGTGGCAGTGATATGCTTTATTAAGTTTTTCCTGAAAAGTGGATATGGTTGGTCAGCTCTCAACTCCTGGGGCAGTGAGTTCCAGCTTCTGGCTGCCTTAACAGTGAAGCTGTTGCCCCCGATGGTAGTAAGTTTGTATTTGGGGATATTTAGGCAGTTAGTGTTCCCCGTTCTAGTGGGTCTGAGAGAAGTTCTTCTCTGAAGTTTGTCTATAAGGTAACTGGGGGCCGCGTTGTTGAAGGCTTTGTGTGTCAGAGAGAGTGTTTTTAGAAGTATTTTATTGGATGTGGAGAGCCATTTGTGTTGATGTCTCAAGGCAGAGATGTGGGTTTTCTTATTTATGCCAAGTGCTGCTCTTAAGGCATTATTCTGTAGCGTTTGGAGCTTATTAGTGGTGGATTTGTTAGCCCCAATGTAGAGGGCATTGCAATAGTCGATTCTAGAGAGTATAAGAGCTCTAGCCAGGATCAGACAGCTATAGTCAGAGAGGAACGGTTTACCAGCTCTAAGAAGTTTGCATGTGTAAGCCGTAGACGAGGTAAGGGATTTGACCTGTTTGTCAGAGGATAGTGTGGAGTCCAAGTAGAATCCCAAGGTTTTTACTTCTTTGGAGACTTTAATGGTGTTGCCGTCAATATTGAGAGATGAGTATTCTTGACCTAGTTTTTTAATATTGGCCTGCGAACCCAGTATTATTAGTTCAGTCTTATCATCGTTCAAGCATAGGCCGTGTGTGGCCATCCATGCTTGGATGATAAGGTAAACTTTGTTCACTAGGCCCGTGTCCGTACCGTAATCCCCAGAAAGTGGTAGGAGAATCTGAGTATCATCTGCATAGTTAGTGTAGGTGACACCCAGCTGGTCCAGATCGTCGAACAGTGGCTTAGTGAAGATGTTGTAGAGGGTGGGCGAGACGCAGGATCCTTGCGGAACGCCGCATAGGATGGGTGTAGGCTCGGCAGATGCTGAGGAGGAGAAGACTCTCATGGTCCTTTCACTCAAGAAGTACTCGATCCACTTGATAGCGTCCGTGGAGAAGTGAGCTGCAGAGTCAAGGTGCCGACATAGGACCTTGTGGTTGACCAGGTCGAATGCAGCGGAGAGGTCGAGTAGGAGCAGGAGTACTGTCCTTCCTTTGTCTCTCAGCTCGTCTATCTGGGACTTAAGGTCAATTAAGGCAGTCTCAGTTCCGTGCATTGGACGGAAGCCAGATTGTCTGTTGCCCAGGAGTTTGTGCAATTCTAAATGCTTCTGAATTTGAATGTAGGCGGCTTTATCCAGTATTTTTAGTAAAAATGGGACCGTGGTAATAGGTCGGTAGTTTGTAGGAATGAGGGGATCAAGTGTCTGTGCAGAACTGTCTCCTAACTGTCACCTGTCATTTGCAGAGCTGTCACCTGTCATTTCTAGTTGCTAGCTGTAACTTGTCACTTTGAACTTTTAAAATTTCAAATCTGAAAAACGACCTTTACCATATCGCTCATATCTCCGTGACCGTTTGTCTTAGAGACTTGCAGTAACTTTCCTCTGAAAGCTGGGAATCTTGGCTAGATGACTAGATTCAACACTTAGACTTTAAAACTCCAAAGAACTTGATTCAGAACTCAAAGCAAGGGCCTAAACCCACAAACTGAGAACTCTTCTCAGTGGGCCTCAGCATCCAGCAAACCTAACAGCGATAGCAGCATCCAGGAGCCATGCAGATCAGCGCTGGGTCCAGAGAAAGCTGTGCAGAAAGATCCAGAAGCAGTGCTGTACCCAGAGAAAGCAGAGCAGTATCCAGAACCAGAGGCAGAGCAGAGCTGACCCAGACCGCTGTTCGCAGAACCAGAGAGCTGACCCAGACCGCTGTGCGCAGAGACCGTCCATGGCGAGTGAAGAAAACCTGACCAGATCCGTGGCGAGGCCCATTCTATTTCTAAATATATTGTGAATACCTAGCAGAACTGTGCAGAACCAATCTCTTAGTTAAAATAATATAATTCAATCTATTTTAATCTAACCAGAACTGTCTCCTAACTGTCACCTGTCATTTGCAAAACTGTCACCTGTCATTTCTAGTTGCTAGCTGTAACTTGTCACTTTGAACTTTTAAAATTTAAAATCTGAAAAACGACCTTTACCATATCGCTCATATCTCCGTGACCGTTTGTCTTAGAGACTTGCAGTAACGTTCCTCTGAAAGCTGGGAACCTTGGCTTTTCAACGAACCTAGAACCGCATTCCTATTCCCTATACTTTTGCCGCAATCACGAAAAGCGCACTCGCGAATTTTACTGCGATTTGCAAATTTCTCCACGTGTGAAAACAGCAGCTTCCTTGCTTTCATTTGCCAAAAATTCGTTTAACATGCCAATCATTCCTAGAACATTGCTAAAGTAAGCCTGAACTTATTTAAACCAACTAATCCTCACCCTGAACCTCTAGATGGAATTCAAAGCATTTTAGCATATTTTTCACTTCATTGCCAGCACATATAAAAGCATCTTGGGCCTGTGTTTCAAACTTCTGTAGTCCAAGCTTGCTGGGGTGAACTGAATTAGATTTGATTGCATTTCTGAGAACTGTGTGCTTTCCTTCCATTTCCTTGCATTGCATAAAGGGGGGAGGGGATTGCCAGAGAAAAGTGATTACATTGTTTTGTTGAAATCATATTGAGTATTTTCTGTATTGCATTTTCATTCAACATTACATCCATCTGAACTTATATAAAGCATTCTCTACCACCTTATTCGTCTGTTCCTATTCACAAGTGTGCTAGTGCCAGACTATCCATTATTGATTACTGCGCAGATTAAGTGTGATATTCAATTATTAATTATTATAAAGTGTGATATATATATCTATTGTTTCAATTATCAAATAAACCTTTTAAACTATCAAAAAAGAACTACTTCTTGGCTCAGTGGGGTCAGGGGGATTCCAAGAGAGGGGTGTTATATAGCGGTAGTCATCCAGAACGCATGAACTGGACATAAAGATATATCAATAAGGGTTTTAATTCAGTATTCTAGACTAGGTGTTGACTTAGCTGTAGTGTTGAATTGAATATCTCTTACAGGATCCCTTCCAAACGGGGTTCCAAAAAAACGGAAGTACCGCCATAAACATCCTATTGCTGAATATACACAAACAAGGCGCATCGAGAGTCTTTTTTGGCCTTTGTGGATTTGTCTCAGGCCTTCAACAAAGTGAATAGAGTATCCTGTGGAGCAAACTGAAAGCGTGGAATTGTCCTTTGGAAATTCTTGAGCCGGTGATCGCTCTCCGTACTAACGCCAACTTACCCATCCGTCTGAATCGGCAAGGTTGCTTGTCAGACGAAATACATGTGGAACTTGTGGTCA
Source organism: Ambystoma mexicanum (assembly GCF_040938575.1). Taxonomy (NCBI): domain Eukaryota; kingdom Metazoa; phylum Chordata; class Amphibia; order Caudata; family Ambystomatidae; genus Ambystoma; species Ambystoma mexicanum. Next base: position 557,020,997 of record NC_090928.1, read on the forward strand.
AGCTGGGCTGCCCATTAGCACCTGCCATCTTCATCAACTTTCTGGGTGATTACAAAGACTCAGAAACCACAACAACGGCCTTCCCCCCCAAAATAGGCAAAGTTCCGGTATCGCGTATCTTGTACGCCAGTGACCTGATCCTATTAGATCAGACACACATTGGTCTTCAAAGACAGCTAACCAACTTGGCACAATACATGGAAGCAAACAATCTGGAAATCAATCGTTCCAAGACAAAGATTCTAGTGTTGGAAAAATACCTCTTGAAGACAAAAAACAAGCTAAACTGGTTTTTGGACAGTACGAAAATACCTTGGGGTGTTTATCGATGGTTCTGCAAAATAGCAGAAAATGCAACAAGCTCTTTGGGAAAAAACAAGGAACTTAGCAGCTCAAATGAGAGCCATCAATAGGAAATAGGATAGATTTTCTCTCCTCCCTGTCATCCAGTTCTATAAGGGAAAAGTGGTACCGACCTTAAACTACGAGATGGACGCCACTCTAAACATGCCAGCATCACTTTGGCCCAAACTAGAAGGCCACTTCTGGAAATTGGTTCTTGGCCTGCCAAACTCTGTGTCAATGGCAGCAATCAGGCGCAAACTTGGTCTCCTGTCTGTTAGGCGGAAACCTGTGCAGTTACCTCTGGGACCACTGCAAAAGATTTAGGACTACAGGTAGTAAACCCACTTGGTAGCAGTCTGTACCACACCGATTCACTTGGTAGCTGTGGCTGAGCAGTCAGACTTCCCTCAAGAAGAGTTAGGCAGTATGTGGAGTATACACGATAGGGCAATCTACACAGTAGAACAAGCAAACACGGAACAAGGCTTCGGTGTAAAGATATTAAGGTATTTATTTATTACAACACATCTATATAAAACACTCTGGCACTCAATACGGCAAACGATTTCAATCACAATTACTATACGCAGAAAATATCAATCCCCCTAACAATAGTTCGACAAGTCTAGGTTCAACGGCATCACTTATTTGCAGACAGAGGTGTATGCTTTAACCTAGATGGCACTCTAGTATTCGTTAGGACGGGAGAGAAAATAAGGCAGGTTATGAAGTCAACTCTGTACCAATACTTTATGGACAAATGCAAGGCAAGTAAGGCAGGGTTTACTGCAGATCACAAAGTTCAGAGGCCAGGCCCACTCGGAGAGAGGCAAGGCCATATGTCCCAAAAAGTGTTGCAGTGGAAATGCGCTTCGAGTCTTTATCGCAAATTGTTATGGAAAGATTGGACCAGTTCAGAACAACAAGTTAAAGAAAGCTTGGAGGCGACCCAATGGAAAGGCGAGGATTAAGACACCTCACTCTATCCGGCAGAAAGGGAAGCCAGGCGGACACGGTACCTTGTTTGTGGAGAGACAGCTCCGGCGGGGGCAGTTGTTCCTGGTGGTGGATGCACGTCAGGTCTTTGCCAAGAGTAGAGATGATCTCGTCGTTGAAGAAAAGTGAAGTCCGGTGCACCACCAGGGAAGAGACCAGCCGCGGAGTGCTCCGTCACAAGGCACCACCTTTTGGTTGCAATACAGGGGTAGTGGCTATCCGGTTTCCGAGGTGCTCTGCACGGGCAATTCGACCACTGCGTCCTGGAGCGAAGAAAAAGCAAAGGGGACTGGTTGTTCCCACCAGTCAGGGGAAGAGACTCTCCGGCAGGGAGATCTCCTCTGTCGTCGGGAAGTGGTGAGTCGGTTCCACAGGGCTCCACCGGAGGTGTCGTCGTTGCAGTTCGGCTCAGCTTTACCCTCGTCGGATTCTTGGGTCCTGTGGCGACTTCTGAAGATCCAGTCCCAAAAGCCCTGCTTTTATGCAGAAAACCCCCATTCATTCAGCCTAGCTGTCAATCAAAACTCGCTAAGTGGTGAGCGGGGTGGCTCACCACTTTTGCCAATCACACTAGAGTGTGACCGGAGTTGGCAAGGCAACTCGGTCCAGGGTGCCTAAACCCCCTCCCAAACCCCTGTGGTAACCCAGACAGAGTGGCACCACTTTGGAGGGTCTCTGTACAGAAGCCCGCCAAAAGTGGAACAAAGGGCTCAACCTTTGGTTTAGGAGTCACAGAGACGAACACAGAGGCCATTTTAAAAACCGAGTTCTGGCAGAAAATACCATCCGATAGACTTATTTAAGATAAGTAAACCGGTGGTATGTTAGAGATTAACGAGAAAAAGTATCAATCTCCAACAATGGGAATAATCCCATAGGGTTACATTCGGAGTCGAATATAACAAGTAGTTTCCACTGCCACCAGCCAAAACTCGACGAGGGGGGATGGGACAGTGCCCCCTCGAATAACAGACCCAGGAGTAATCGAATTACCCCTACTAGTATGTCCACAATAGGATGGTTTGTACTAGTTCTGTTTGTAAATTTAGGTCTAGTAAAGCCAATGGTGACTTTACATGCCCGGGGAGACAGTAGTCAGTCCCCGGGTATGGAGTCTATGATGGAGGTCCGCTAGGACGCCCCAGTGCTATGGCACGGAGTTGCGGTGTAACACACATAGCAAAACATATGAGACCCTATGGAGTAAAAGACCCCATAGCCCATAGAACACATTGACATTCAAAGGAATTACACACATTCATGTCCAAGAGTGGGAGAAAAAGAGTCTCACTCTTGGCAGGATGGAAAAAAACAAACTCCAGAAATCCAGCAAAGCTGCTGGGGGACTCACTAGGTTAGGAAATTCAGCCTAAACAGAGAATTCTCCCTAACACTGTCCCTTGCTACGACAGTGGAGCAGAGCACGATGCAATTAAACAGGAAAACCCTCTTGCCTGATACCCTACCAATATACAGAGTGATCGCTGAAGAGATCGAAACCCACCATTGTAAAATACAGTGGCAGATTTAAGGCAAAGGGCCCCGTGGGCAGCACCTGACAGAGGGCCCTAGGTGGGCGGGTCATGGAGGCGGAGCTTAGGGTGGGCGGAGTTAATTGAGGCGGAGGGAGGCAGGGGGGCATGGAGACACAAACGGGGGCCTTGACACAAACGGGGGCATGGAGACACAAACGGGGGCCTTGGGGAGGCAGGGGGGCATGGAGACACAAACGGGGGCCTTGGGGAGGCAGGGGGGCATGGAGACACAAACGGGGGCCTTGGAGAGGCAGGGGGGCATGGAGACACAAACGGGGGCCTTGGGGAGGCAGGGGGGCATGGAGACACAAACGGGGGCCTTGGGGAGGCAGGGGGGCATGGAGACACAAACGGGGGCCTTGGGGAGGCAGGGGGGCATGGAGACACAAACGGGGGCCTTGGGGAGGCAGGGGGGCATGGAGACACAAACGGGGGCCTTGGGGAGGCAGGGGGGCATGGAGACACAAACGGGGGCCTTGGGGAGGCAGGGGGGCATGGAGACACAAACGGGGGCCTTGGGGAGGCAGGGGGGCATGGAGACACAAACGGGGGCCTTGGGGAGGCAGGGGGGCATGGAGACACAAACGGGGGCCTTGGGGAGGCAGGGGGGCATGGAGACACAAACGGGGGCCTTGGAGAGGCAGGGGGGCATGGAGACACAAACGGGGGCCTTGGGGAGGCAGGGGGGCATGGAGACACAAACGGGGGCCTTGGAGAGGCAGGGGGGCATGGAGACACAAACGGGGGCCTTGGGGAGGCAGGGGGGCATGGAGACACAAACGGGGGCCTTGGGGAGGCAGGGGGGCATGGAGACACAAACGGGGGCCTTGGGGAGGCAGGGGGGCATGGAGACACAAACGGGGGCCTTGACACAAACGGGGGCATGGAGACACAAACGGGGGCCTTGGGGAGGCAGGGGGGCATGGAGACACAAACGGGGGCCTTGGAGAGGCAGGGGGGCATGGAGACACAAACGGGGGCCTTGGGGAGGCAGGGGGGCATGGAGACACAAACGGGGGCCTTGGAGAGGCAGGGGGGCATGGAGACACAAACGGGGGCCTTGGGGAGGCAGGGGGGCATGGAGACATAAACGGGGGCCTTGGGGAGGCAGGGGGGCATGGAGACACAAACGGGGGCCTTGGAGAGGCAGGGGGGCATGGAGACACAAACGGGGGCCTTGGGGAGGCAGGGGGGCATGGAGACACAAACGGGGGCCTTGGGGAGGCAGGGGGGCATGGAGACATAAACGGGGGCCTTGGGGAGGCAGGGGGGCATGGAGACACAAACGGGGGCCTTGGGGAGGCAGGGGGGCATGGAGACACAAACGGGGGCCTTGGGGAGGCAGGGGGGCATGGAGACACAAACGGGGGCCTTGGGGAGGCAGGGGGGCATGGAGACACAAACAGGGGCCTTGGGGAGGCAGGGGGGCATGGAGACACAAACGGGGGCCTTGGGGAGGCAGGGGGGCATGGAGACACAAACGGGGGCCTTGGGGAGGCAGGGGGGCATGGAGACACAAACGGGGGCCTTGGAGAGGCAGGGGGGCATGGAGACACAAACGGGGGCCTTGGGGAGGCAGGGGGGCATGGAGACACAAACGGGGGCCTTGGGGAGGCAGGGGGGCATGGAGACACAAACGGGGGCCTTGGGGAGGCAGGGGGGCATGGAGACACAAACGGGGGCCTTGGGGAGGGAGGGGGGCATGGAGACACAAACGGGGGCCCTGGGGAGGGAGGGGGGCATGGAGACACTCACGGGGGGCTGGGGCAGGAGGGGAGCATGGTCCATGGAGACAGTCACGGGAGCATGGAGACACAAATCCCCACAATAGCTAAACTTACCCGAGTAGGCAGGAGACAGCAAACAGCAAACACCACTCGACAGCCTCGACTCGAGCAGCACCTTCTCTTCTCAGCTGGGCCCGGGCAATGGAGATTACTTCTTTTTCCTCGTGGGATCACACCGCCGGCACATAACACTGCGTCACTGTGACGTAGACACGTCTCCTGGGCCAGTCCTGGCCCAGGATTGGAATGAACCCGGAGTGTAAATGAAAGGGCCCTGTTGTGTGGAAGGGGCGGGGCCCTGTTGTGTGGAAGGGGCGGGCAAGGGGCGGGCCCTGTTGTGTGGAAGGGGCGGGCCCTGTTGTGTGGAAGGGCCGGGGGGGGCCCGGGGCGGGGGGGGGCCCGGTCGCCTTTTGTTTGCCTAGCGACCGTTAGATCCGCCTCTGGTAAAATACTTAACACATGGGTGGAGGACCAAAAAGCCAAATTGACTGACCTGGCCCGTATAGAAGATGACCTGAAAACAAATCCTCAAATTCAAAATGGAATGACGTGATTGGATTACAACATCTGAAAAAGCAGAAGCCAATAAACTTTTAAAACATCTGCCAACAGACTTCAATAATTTGAAAATACCTCTGGCGTACTGCATGAAATTCCCTGATAAACGATTGATGAAAACCTTTATGATAGCCCGCTTGAGCCTGCTCCCAACTCTTGAAATCTTAGCCATTAGACTACAGACCAACATCAACAAATGCAGACTATGCAAGGCTCCGAAGCAAACAGAAAGTATAAGACACCTTTTGATGCAGTGCCCTGGAATGAGACAAGCGCAAGCTGCTTATTTGACTTCGCTATGCGCAGACCTGGCCATCGCAGAAGAGGAAATATGGTGGAAGCGTCTTATTGTCGGCGAAAACACAAAATGGACAATCGCCAGAGCAAAGCTGCTAGAAGTTGCCCTAAAAAAGATTAAACCCATTTCGAATTTGTCTGCCTAATACTGGGATCCCACGACTTCCATAAGCTAAGGCATTTACATTCACATGCTGGTGTTTAAACGCTACCTTTAGGATTTATACGTTTGGATACGTGTTTGGTCATGTCTCGTTGCCCCTTTGCATCGTTTGACGCCATTCGCATCTTTTCCTGGCATTTTCCCTGCTTTAGTTACTTTGTATTTTCTTTTCCTTGAGACCTTGTAAAAATCGTATTTTGATTATATACGAGTAAATAAAAATAAAAAAGTGTCACAGTTTGCTGTCTGACTTTATAGACCCCAGCACCTTGTCATGATATCTTTTTCCAGATACCCTAAGTACATTATAATGGCATTTGTAAAGAAAAGCAATATTGTTCATAGGTGCCAACATGATCCGTTGCAATCTTTGTGATATGATATGATATGTTATTTATAACGCGCCTTTACACAAGTGTTTCAAGGCACGACGAGGCAAGGGAGGGGGTACAGAGGGAAGACAGACAACGATCTTACTAGGCCAGGTGTCATTCAGATTGCGCAAGTGCAGGTGAAGAGGGAAAAGGAAAGTGCAGTATGGGGGCATAGTGCAGTACATGGGATAATAAAATCACAAGATAAATAAAAGAACGGACAGCTGGTGGCAAGTGCAGGGTGAGTGTAGACATAAGTGCTGGTGGGGGGACTGTAGGGATACAGAAAACAGTCCCCAGGTGCAGGGGTTGGCAGGGAGGCAGTGCAGGCGTGCAACTGGCAGGGCTTGGGCCCGAGATCAGATGGGTGACCAGGTAACCAGTGCAGTCTCAGTATCAGCCAGGAATTAAGCAGCGGAGAGGGGGAGAGAAAGCCGAAGCAAAGAGGAAGGTTTTAAGGTGCTTCCGGAACCAAAGATGGTTCTCCTCAAGTTTCAGGGAGGCAGGGAGGCTGTTCCAGAGGGAGGTCCCAGCCAAAGAGAGAGATCTACCACCAACTTGTTGTTTGGAGAAGCAACTGACCATGAGGGAGTTGGAGGCGGATGAGCGAAGAGCTCGGGAGGGAAGATATTTAGGAAGAGACAATTGAAGGTATTGAGGCCCCAGGCCCCAGAAGGCCTTGTGGACGATGCCTTGTGGAGGGTTTTGAACTTAATCCTTGCAGCCACTGGGAGCCAGTGCAGAGATTTCAGTCATGGAGAGATACGATCCATGGGCTTGAGGCCAAGGACAATTCTTGCAGTCCTGTTCTGGGTGAGTTACAGAAGGCGTAGAGTAAAAGCAGGAAGATTTAGAAAAAGTCTGTTGCAATAGTCCAGCCTAGAGAGAACCAAAGTTCTGGAGACAGCGAGCTTCTGGGGGAAGAAGAGGAAGGGAAGAATACCTCTGAGGAAGTGCAGCTGGTAGTGTGACTTCTTGGAGATGTCAGAGATGTGAGGAGAGAAAGAGAGTGGGGGTCGAAGATGACCCGAGGTTTTTAGCCTGGCAGGTGGGAGCAGGAAGAGGGGCAAGAGACGCCGGCCAGAGAGCCACAGGAAAGGAGGGAGGGGGTGTGCTGATGAGGAGAATCTCAGTCTTACTGGCATTAAGGCAGAGGTCATTGGCGGCACACTACTCCTGGATAGCAGACAGACAGTCAGAGATGAGGGATGGAGAAGAGGTGGACGAAAATGAGCTGAGTGTCATCCGCATAGCACTGAAAGTTGGGGCAGATACCGGCAGTGCGGTGGGCAATGAGTGCTAGGCATTGGTTGAACAGCCAGGGAGAGAGGTTAGACCCCTGGTGGATACCACAGTTAGAGAAAACGATAGCAGAGCGGAAGGACCCAATTTGGACCTGGTAGGGTCGATCAGAGAGGAAGGAAGTCAGCCACGCCAGGGCCTGATCGATGATACCTAGGTTATGACAGAGACAATTAAGCAGGATGGCATGGTTGACAGTGTCAAAGACGGACAGAATAGAGATCAAGCAAGATGAGGACACAGAGGGTGTTAGAGTCAAGGTTGGAGAGCAGGTCTTCACAGATGTTCAGGTGAGCAGTTTCCATGCTTTTGGCAGCTCTGAAGCCAGACTGATGGTCATGAAGACAACCAACAGATTCAGAGTGGAGATTAAGCTGGGTGATGGCCAGTTTTTCCAGGAGCTTGCCCAGGAAGGGAGTGATGGAGATTGGGCGATAGTTAGCCAGGCAGGAAGGATCGGCAGAAGAAGAGAGTGCACAAGGGAGTGCTTCAGGGGGGATGGGAAGACTCCAGTGGCAAAGTAGTGGTTGCAGAAGTCAGCCAGGGCAGGAGCCAGGGTATCAATGTGGTCCTTGATGGTTTTGGAGGAACAGGGGTACACCTGTGTTGATAAGACTTTCATAGATCGGAATTGTTTAGAAACCTCATCAGCGGAGAACAGGGGAAAGGCAGACAAGGAGGGAGGAGAGGTGGCTGCAGAAGGGCCAGAGGAAGAGCAGGGAGTATAGGGAGGGAGGGGAGTGGAGGAGAGTGAGACAGGATGTCCTGAGTTTTAGAGATGAAGTGAGAAGCCAGTGCCGTGCAGCGGGCCTGGGAAGGGACAGGAGCAGTAGAGACTGCAGCAGGATTGGCCAGTTCCTTGCAGATTTTAAAGGTTTCAGCCGAGTTATTAGATGATGCTGAGACACGGGCTTGTATATGAACCCTCTTCTTGGTGAGGACAGAAAGCCGTTATTGCCTTTAGAGCAGGTGGCAGGCCAGTTTGTCAGAGGATGTACAAGAAGCACGCCATTTCCTCTCGGCCATCCTGCACTTACGTTTTTAGGGTGACGAGATCTGAGTCGTACCAGGAGTTGCACTTGGCTTTGGGCTTCAGGCAGATTCTCATGACAGGGGCAAGGATATCAAGAGTATCAGATATAGCAGAGTGGAGCGTGGAGAGGGCTGTGTCAGGGTGAGAGTCAGCTAAAGGGGGAGAGAGGTGAGATGTTGCCAGCAAAAGCCTCTTCTGACACACGCTTCATGGGTCAGATTACCGAGAATGTGGGTGGCAGTGATGGAAGTGGCTTGGCCTGAGGAGTAGAGAGGATGAGCTGGGAGGAAAGGAGAAAGTGATCACTCCAGGAGAAAGGAGTGGTGAGAGGGACAGAAAGGGGAAGGTCTGAGGAGATCAGAACATCAAGAGTTTGCCCTGTGAGTGAGTTGGGCCAGAGGGGAGAATAGTGATTGAGAGAGAGTCGCAGAGGTCGCAAAAGAGTCCAGAGGGAGGACAGGAGGCATCCAGGTGGATGTTGAAGCCTCCAAGAAGGAGGAGTTGAGTGGTCGAGGCCAGGAGTGAGGAAGAGAGGTCCGCCCACTCAGAGAGGAAGGAAGAAATGTGACCAAATCTGATCAAACTTTGTTCTCGAAGTGCCTGCCATTGTTTTTTTCTAAGCGGTCTTCTGAGAGTCAATACTTAATTGGAGCTGTAAACCTTCAACTGGTGTAATAGAAATGCCTCTACCAGGTCTGCCTTCAGCCACTCAATTTGTAAGCACTATGTCTCATCTTTACTGATGTCCTGTAAAAAACAAGCATCAGCAATGACAACAGTTTTGGATTGTGTATAAGTAGTAAGCATTTGCAGACCACTGCTATTATATGCACAGCTACTCACACCATTTTCCATCTGCTACCATTGATGGCCAGTTTACTTGGACTCCATCGTATCACTTGTCATACTGGTTGTCTTGTGTGTTTCTATGTCTCGGCTGTATTGGTCCCCTTCTCCTTCTTGCTCTTAAAAAATGTTAAGTTTGTTTGTTTGTTTATTCATTTGTTAAGCGCACCAGACTCCTAAATAAAAGGGCGCAATGACAAGGAAATGCAAGGCTTACATGATTACCTATACACAGGTTACGGACAGGATATATACAATATGAACAATAGGACTGAAGCAATATTGCATGATTACAGGATATGTACAATATGAACAATAGGGCTGGAGCAAGGGTGCAAGCACTAGGATATAAAACTTATATGGTTACAAATGCATGGGCTGCAGTATTTACATAAAGAAAGAGTATAGCAAGATACACTGTTTCTTGATTGCAGGATAGTGTCCTCAGGGAGAGGGTGATGGGGAGCTAAGGATTGGTGGCAGTGATATGGTTTATTAAGTTTTTCCTGAAAAGTGGATATGGTTGGTCAGCTCTCAACTCCTGGGGCAGTGAGTTCCAGCTTCTGGCTGCCTTAACAGTGAAGCTGTTGCCCCCGATGGTAGTAAGTTTGTATTTGGGGTTATTTAGGCAGTTAGTATTCCCCATTCTAGTGGGTCTGAGAGAAGTTCTTCTCTGAAGTTTGTCTATAAGGTAACTGGGGGCCGCGTTGTTCAAGGCTTTGTGTGTCAGAGAGAGTGTTTTTAGAAGTATTTTATTGGATGTGGAGAGCCATTTGTGTTGATGTCTCAAGGCAGAGATGTGGGTTTTCTTATTTATGCCAAGGGCTGCTCTTAAGGCCTTATTCTGTAGCGTCTGGAGCTTATTAGTGGTGGATTTGTTAGCCCCAATGTAGAGGGCATTGCAATAGTCGATTCTAGAGAGTATAAGAGCTCTAGCCAGGATCAGACAGCTATAGTCAGAGAGGAACGGTTTACCAGCTCTAAGAAGTTTGCATGTGTAAACCGTAGACGAGGTAAGGGATTTGACCTGTTTGTCAGAGGATAGTGTGGAGTCCAAGTAGAATCCCAAGGTTTTTACTTCCTTGGAGACTTTAATGGTGTTGCCGTCAATATTGAGAGATGAGTATTCTTGACCTAGTTTTTTAATATTGGCCTGCGAACCCAGTATTATTAGTTCAGTCTTATCATCGTTCAAGCATAGGCCGTGTGTGGCCATCCATGCTTGGATGATAAGGTAAACTTTGTTCACTAGGCCCGTGTCCGTACCGTAATCCCCAGAAAGTGGTAGGAGAATCTGAGTATCATCTGCATAGTTAGTGTAGGTGACACCCAGCTGGTCCAGATCGTCGAACAGTGGCTTAGTGAAGATGTTGTAGAGGGTGGGCGAGACGCAGGATCCTTGCGGAACGCCGCATAAGATGGGTGTAGGCTCGGCAGATGCTGAGGAGGAGAAGACTCTCATGGTCCTCTCACTCAAGAAGGACTCGATCCACTTGATAGCGTCCGTGGAGAAGTGAGCTGCAGAGTCAAGGTGCCGACATAGGACCTTGTGGTTGACCAGGTCGAATGCAGCGGAGAGGTTGAGTAGGAGCAGGAGTACTGTCCTTCCTTTGTCTCTCAGCTCGTCTATCTGGGACTTAAGGTCAATTAAGGCAGTCTCAATTCCGTGCATTGGACGGAAGCCAGATTGTCTGTTGCCCAGGAGTTTGTGCAATTCTAAATGCTTCTGAATTTGAATGTAGGCGGCTTTATCCAGTATTTTTAGTGAAAATGGGACCGTGGTAATAGGTCGGTAGTTTGTAGGAATGAGGGGATCAAGTGTCTGTTTCTTGAGGAGTGGTAGCACCCAGGATTGCTTGAGGTTGGCAGGTATAGTACTTGTAGCAAAAGAGGCATTTATCAGTTTGGTTATAAATGGGGAGAGTTCTCTAGCAGCGTCTTTTATTAGCTGTGCAGGGCAGATATCCACTTTACAGTTTGAGGGCTTTAACGATAGGATAATTTTTTCTACCTCTAGGATGGACATTTTAGAGAAGTGGAATATGGCATTATGTGCCGGTGGTGGCTCATTGGGCAGAAGAGAGTTAGGCGATTGCTGTAGGTTTAGAGCCTTCTTTTTTAGTTGAATTTTATTCTGAAGTGTATCGATTTTATGCGCTAAGGCTTGTTGTATGTCTGTGCACCAGGATTTGTCCTTGGTGCAGACGTCCGGGGTAGCAATAGGGGACTCTAGGTCTTTGAGTATGCAGAAGAGTTCTTTCATGCTTGAGTTTGAGCTAGCAATGCGCTGGTCGTATGAGTCGCGTTTTGCTTGGCAGATTTCCTTTTTGTAAAGTGAGGAAAGTGCAGTTAATTTGGCTTTATTCTCACTAGAGGGGCATAGTCTCCAGTTTGTTTCACTTTTGTTCTTTAAGGTGCGAAGGTCTTTGAGTTGTGGGGTGAACCACTTGTTTAGGTGGGCTATGGTTTTGCTCGGTCTGATTTTGATAGGAGCAATTTTATCCAAAGTGGTAAGCATGATATTGTTAAATTCCTGAACTAGGCTGCTGGGGTCGAGATTATCAGACAGTTCGTTGAGAGTAGGCAGTATGGCGGGGATGATTTTTTCTACCGTAATACTTTTATTACTTCTGGTTGGGCATGGTGGCGCTCGTGGTCGGGCCAGTGGAGTGGGTCTGACAGTGGATAAGAGAAAGGAGATCAGAGAATGGTCTGTCCATGCTAATGGCAGGATGGATGAGATAGTGGCAGAGCAGTTAAGGTCCGCTACCCAGTCCAATATTCTCCCTTTAAGGTGGGTGGGTGCAGAGACTTTTTGAGTAAGGCCTAGTGCTTTGATCGTATTAGCTATTTCTGTGGCATTTCTGTCTGTTTGGTCGTTGGATCCTAAGTTGAAATCGCCTAATATAAGTAGTTGGGTGGAGGGTTTCAAGTTGTTCATAATTATATTATGCAAGTCTTCCTCGAAGGTACCAAGAGGGCTGGGTGGTCTGTATATAAGGTGTATGGTAATAGATTGTGACTTGTTTATCTGCATTTTGGCAGTGAGGGTTTCGCATGATTGTAGAGGCTGGGTGGGGGCTAGTCTGAGACCAAGAGCCGTTTTAGAGATGATAGCGATGCCGCCTCCTTGTGTGTTATCACGGTCTTGTCTGATAATGGTGTAGTCGTCAGGGACAGCTAACATGAGGGTAGGTCCTGCTGCATCATGGAGCCACGTTTCCTTGATTGCGAGAAAATCCAGGTTCCCTTCCGTGATTAAGTCGGCAATATCCATAGCGTGAGCGACTAGTGATCTAGCATTAAGGAGAGCTCCCTTGAGAGGGGGGTCCTCGGGAGTTTTGTTAGCTCTGATGGGTTTGTCTATGGTGGTGCAAACTTTAGGATGGAGGTTATTAAGCAGGAGGGTGTTCACATTCAAGGTAGATGTTTGAGTAGGCCATTTGGACTGGCTAGGCATTCATGAGCTAGGTTTGTAATTGGTTTTGAGGTTGGAGGCCGGAAGGGCTCTTCTCAATGATTCATGTAATTTGGCTAGTCTTGCGCGGAGTCTGTTGTTTCTATTGGACGTGGTACAAGGTAGGGAGGCATAAAGTATTGTTTCTTGGGCCTTGCAGAATGTGGAGAGCTTGGGTTGCATAGCGTTAGTAGTGAGTTGGCTTAAGTTTGAAGTAGGTATTGGTGACTGAATAATGTGGTTGTGACTGCTGAGGACCGATTGTGTGACTGTAGCCATAATACAGAAGGTTAATGCTAGGTGTGGCATCCTTCCAGTTCCAATGGCAGGAGAGTGCTGTCTAATGGCGACCATAGGGCGCAACACAGGGCTCAGCATAGGTTAAATGTGGTCTAATGGCGACCATAGGGCACAACACAGGGCTCAGCATAGGTTAAATGTGGTCTAATGGCGACCATAGGGCGCAACACAGGGTACAGCAAAGGTTAAATGTGGTCTAATGGCGACCATAGGGCACAACACAGGGCTCAGCATAGGTTAAATGTGGTCTAATGGCGACCATAGGGCACAACACAGGGCTCAGCATAGGTTAAATGTGGTCTAATGGCGACCATAGGGCGCAACACAGGGTACAGCGTAGGTTAAATGTGGTCTAATGGCGACCATAGGGCACAACAAGGGCTCAGCATGGGTCAGGTGAGGTCTAGTGGGGACCACAGGGCACAACGCGGGGCTCAGCATAGGTTAGATGTGGTCTAATGGCGACCATAGGGCACAACACAGGGCTCAGCATAGGTTAAATGTGGTCTAATGGCGACCATAGGGCACAACACAGGGCTCAGCATGGGTCAGGTGAGGTCTAGTGGCGACCACAGGGCACAACGCAGGGCTCAGCATAGGTTAAATGTGGTCTAATGGCGACCATAGGGCACAACACAGGGCTCAGCATAGGTTAAATGTGGTCTAATGGCGACCATAGGGCACAACACAGGGCTCAGCATGGGTCACGTAGCAATTATAGGGCACAGCATAGGACAAATGGGTGTCTGAGCCAGACCATGGGGCACAGCACGTAATGCATTTGGATGAACAGTTCAATTTGAAGTGTCACGATAACAGAAATGCAGTTCGCATGCCCACGAGTGGTGGCGTACTAGCGAGATTGTGAGGTCAGTTTCAAACGGGGGTGCTTGGGCAAGTAGGCAGCTCATGCAAGGACACCAAAGGAACTCAGATGAAAAGCTAAGTGAACTCAAATGCCAGATATGGTGTCAGCTAGATTCGAAATCTGTCAGGGTAGCAGGAAAGGCACTGCTGCAACTTGCATAGCGTAGCAAATGAACAACCAGTGATTGTACTCACGTAGTTTATGGTCCAGTATACTGTCGATCACCCACGTACAGAGCATAAAAAAAAAGTTCCCCTAGTGAGGCGATTGTGCAGCGCGACCTTTATGATGAAAATCAGGGGTCCATCAATATGCTTCCGGAGCGAACAGGGGCAAACAGGGCAAGCAGCCTTATGTTGGCCTTAGGTGGCCGCCGGCTTCCGCCTGCCGGCCACCTAATGGTTAGGTGTTTTGATAAATGTTAGAAAAATATAAATGCAGTTTATGAGCAACCTTATTACATTATTACATACACAATATTCATTAAACAAGTCTGTGTCCCTCATTTATTAATTTTAATCACAAAAATACAATTTTAAATAAACTCTCACCAGATATTCCCTAACATCACTTTATTGTCATGTTTTCAAGGTTCATTTAGCTCTATTTTTAATGTTACAGTGCTATGCAGACCACGGGTGTTAATTCTATGAAACTCCTATGTAGTGAGTCTTATCTAAGCCTGGTAAGTTCCATAAAGTGTTCTAATCCAACATGTTTCTGTCGCTTTACGGCAGGGGTGTGCAATCTTTGGCTCTCCAGATGTTGTTCACTACAGTTCCCACTGGACCTTGACATCATAACCAATGGTCAGTAATCATGGGAGTTCTAGTACAAAATCTCCAGAGAGCCACGAATTTCAGACCCCTGCTTTAGGGTGACACACCATGTTAATGTTACGGTGTCTTCTAACTGATACTGTTGCTGCTTGCATGGTTTCTTGGTGCCCTGGCTGATCTGCAATGGAAGGAGGATTGTGAAGGGTTTTGTTAGTGGGGTTGAGTGGGATAGAAGCAACATAGCATTGATGTGCTGTTGGCATCTTCAGTTCAGAGAGACCAGTCACTGAGCATTGGTGTGTTTAAGGTTGGTAGCAATCATGTGGTGTTGGGTTATAATTGTGACTTGTTTGGTTTCATGTTGGATGTTGTGAAGTGTGTTTGGTTTGCGATGCGGTAGAGGTATGGTTGTGTAAAGTTCAGAGATTGCGGGTGAGTATGCAGAATGGTGAGATGATTTTTAGTACAGCTAGTTAGAAGCAACACATTTCCTACCCTCCACAATCCATTTATGTGCAAGAGTGCACCCATTTGCGAAGCTTGCATTGTGCCGCCCCCTCCACCCCTAATACTACTCTCCCAGTTGGGCGCTTCACCATGCCCCAACCCCCATTAAATTCTTCCATGCACGGAAAGTCCAGTTAACTTTGCCAAGGCCAATAAAGGCCTGCCTACAACAATACCTGGTTTGGCCACAAGCAAAATAATCTCGGGGGTACTGAGTATGCATCCATTTTAGGTGTAGAACATTTCACATCTATCACTGCATCAACAAACTTTTTTTCCTGTTCAAGTGTATCCTTCTGAGAAAGCCGATAAACACTGGATAAACAAAACACCAACCATACTGAGCAAAACATATCCTTATTAGAGGCATGGCACATCTTGGAAGACTGTAAGAGAAGCTCAGGAAAATCCAGAGAACCCATTTCATATCCATCTGATTTCCAAACAAAGAAGTATGTCCATTCTCGAGCAGTAAGTATCCTGATAAGAAAGCTTTTTTTCACTGTGATATTTATGATTGTGTTTGTGTGAAAAGTTTGTGTAAAACTAAATCACACAATAAACAAATAAAATAATAAGGGAGCTTTTCCTCTAGTTCTCGGGTCAGGGTATTTAGGTGTATCTTTCAGACGTAGGTTCTGGTAGTGATTCCTTCAAGTACAGCAACACATTTTCATTCATACCAAATAAGAGAATGTTCACACACTCCATTTATTTTATACAAATATTATATTTTTATAGGAAACATGAGAAACAAATCACTACATTCACAAGTCAGTAATTTATGTAAATTAAAAGGGGAAACAATGTGTTAAGCTAACCAGATTCAAGTACAGTTTTGAGATTTCAGTAAAGATAATTTCCTAGAAGCTAGAAGAGAAAATGCAGCAACAGGTAAGAAACACACTTTTCCTACCTAGAACAGAACATTTAAAAAGGAATTGTACGATCGGACCTAAAACAAAAGGTCAGACCGTGCAAAAAGTCCGAAGAATGCAACCACCAAATGTTCGAACACCAAAAGTTTGAACCTTTGGTGGTAGCATTGTAGGTAAGTATATATAAAATAAAAAATACTGCAGGGGCTGCAGGGGTGTCCCTTGTATCACACCCGCTCACTATACTGTTTGGTATAGTGAGTGGGGTGTTGCAGGGGACACCCCCGCAGCACACCCGAATAAATAAATAAATAAAACAGGGGCTGCGGGCGTGTCTCCCGCAACAGCCTGCTCACTATACTTTACAGTATACTAGTGTAAGACCTACATCAGACACTTGATAACAACGAGTTGGCAGATCTCTGCCTATTTCAAATTGAAGCCACCCACACCTCAGGAAAGTCCCACTTTATTATTTGTTGCTCAATTGGTTTAAATGCTGGAGAGTGGAATATTACCATGAAGTCATCAGGAGTAGAAGCCTTCCCATTCAGCACAACAACCCCGACTATAACACCAGAAAGTCTAAAGTACCTTAAAGTCACAAGCTTGGACTATTTTAGATAGACATGCAGCTGTGACCAGTGAATTCAATTAAGCTTTGATTTATAAAGCAGTGATAGTGATGAGGTAACTCATCAGTGTGCCCTTAATACTGTTTTGATGATTAAAGCATTTCCTAAACTAATCATGCTGGGCAGCAACAGTTCATTGTGCAAACAAATACATTGCTAATCGCTTTAATGTATTCATATCTAAATGCCCAACATTCAAGATAGTTTCCATTTCCAAACTCGCGTGAGTGCTTCTAACTCATTTGAGGTCTAACGTGCCAAATGAACAGTGATCTCCAATATAATGTCACATTATCTGACAGTTACATTCTCAACTGCATTCCCAGTTACATGTTCCTTCATTGAGATCCCTCAACTTTAAAA
The DNA here is from genome assembly GCF_040938575.1 of Ambystoma mexicanum. Classification (NCBI taxonomy): domain Eukaryota; kingdom Metazoa; phylum Chordata; class Amphibia; order Caudata; family Ambystomatidae; genus Ambystoma; species Ambystoma mexicanum. The sequence continues at coordinate 557,038,020 of NC_090928.1, forward strand.
CTATACTTGAGCACATAACCCTTAATACATTTTGGAATGTTAACTCTCAGTAGCATTTGACATCTTTTTCAAAAACCTCTTCTGAAGAAATCATACTCAGCAAATGTTCTTGAGCTTGTAAAACGTGCTTAGAGTCTTTGCAAAGTAGTATGACCATTGCCAGTTTCATTCTATTGATGATCTAATCTCCCAGTGATCTAACTGCCCCAGTTATCCATGTCAAAAGAGCCCACCTGTCCTGTCTACATTTGGTTTGTAAAATAGCAACCATACATCTAACATGAGTGATAATGTCACTTAAGTTACTTGCATGATTTTGGCTAAATATACTGCATTCTGAACCTACCAGAGTCCATACCCATTCTGACGAAGAATAGAATGCTAATAAGGGTAGAGATGGCAGAAGGTATTTTCAATAGGTGGAGTTCACAAGTACATGGTGGAGAGAAGAGCATGCCTGAGATGCAGAAGTAACAGTAGACAGCTGAGATGCAGATAAAACAGTCTGAAAATAGGAAGATGATGTTATCAGGCAAAAAACACTGCTTGACCAGCAGACTTGCAACCTCACAGTCAAGTCCAAATGGAGGAAGATATCGGAGGACAAAATCAAAGTGTGAGATGCTGACAGGTGAACATGATATTGTGAACAGTGATGCAGCGAGATCATACATTTGACTTTTTGAAAGATGAATATAAGTCATTCCTTTAGTGCCTCAGGAACCAAAATGGAAACTGAAATATAAAGTCCGTAGAGAGACACTTGTAAGAAGCATCAAACAAAGCAGACACATTTCAAGTTATCGGAGTGAGAAGGTGGAGGACAATTAACGTTTTTTTTTAAGAAGGAGGATGAAGTTCTAACACTCTAAGACTCCAGACAAGTGGCTCCATGAGTCACTGGAGTCATTCCATAATGACACAGAGAGGTGCTGACAAACAAAAGATGAACAAAGAAAGATGTCTCATGAGATTTTTGTTTCTAACATTTGTAATTACTTTAATCTATGGACCATATTACATTTCTAAGGTTTGATTCTTTTATAGAGAAATGTTGCCGGTCTAATACCCTCACCATGACAAACCCACCCTACAATATGGGAAAAGAAATGGGTTACAGCGTTGTGCATGGACACATTTACTCTGACATAGATTTCCTCATAAAATACCTCTGTGCAGCTTCGTTTGAGCTACAGCAGATGCTGCATCTTCCAAGATGTCCGCCTTGGAGACCGCTGAGAAAAGCAACCTCGATGTGCAAATAGGAAGGCCACTTCACATACCTCTCTGTAGCTCTCCACAGCATGACGAAAAATGAATGTGTGCGCCCAGCTCTGAGCCCCATCCATCAGTTCATTGAGTTGGAACAGAAAGGTAAGGGTGCATCTGGTCCAAACCAAAATGCTGCTACTATCACATGCAAGTTTATTAATGAGCATGTACCTGCCATGGGTTACTCCCCCAACTGTGCTATTGCTCCATGCTCTACTGATGCACGAGTCATGCCGCAAGCCCCCTCCAACCCTCGCCCTTCCATGCGCCGAAGCGCATGTGGATACCTCCTCTGCCCACTCACCCCTGCCACACAGTAGCGCTCCGACTCCATGATGATTGCTCAGCCCCCAGGAGCCAGTACAAGTACACCCACTGACCCCATACCGAAGCTCAACACAAATGTATGCGTGGCGCACAGCAACCTCCTTGCCACCTATGGAGCCCCGGTGCACTAGCTCATGCTGAAGTACAGCCTTCACCCTCATCACTCATGCTGCTACACAGCCCCTGACACCAAGGCCTCACAATGCCCCCCAACCAATATTAGGAACAAGCAACTCTGTGCTAGAATGGACTATCCCAGTCTCCCTACCTTCACACCACCTATCTGCACTACGAACCCAAGGCTTACCAACTGCACCTCAGCCCCTAATGATATAACATACTGTTACTGACCCTGCCCGTGACAGACACTTTGTAGGCTCACTATAGCCACCCACCAGCCCACATCTAACAGTACTTCTGCCAAGCCTCCCCCTGCAACCACACACACCCCTACCAACATTAAAAGAGCTCTGATCAATGCTCCCTCTATCCTGGCCTATGCCCTGGATATCCACAAGCTCATTATCTCACTCGACCCAGACCTCCTGGCCTTTACTCAGACATGGCTATACTCAGCCACTGGACCAACCCTCTCCGTGGCCATCCCGACCTGGATTCAATATATTAATAGCGGACAGACAGGACGCCAGAGGAAGCAGACACATACCTGCACTAGGAATTCAAGGCTTACCAACTGCACCTCAGCCCCTACTGCTAAAACTTCATGTTACTGACCCCGCCCATGACAGGCACTTGCAGGCCCACCATAGCCACCCACCTGCCCACATCTAACAGTACTTCTGTCAAGGCTCCCCCTACAGCCACACACAGCCATACCAATGATAAAGGAGCTCTGATCAATGCTCGCTCTATCCTGGCCTATGCCCTGGATATCCACAAGCTCATGAGCTCACTTGACCTAGACCTCCTGGCCTTTACACAGTCATGGCTATACTGGGCCAACCCCCATCCCTGGCCATTACACCTGGGTTCACTATATTAAGAGCAAACAGGCAGGACGCTAGAGGAGGCAGCCTGATTAATAATCTCACTCTAAAAGTCAGGCAATGCCACTCCAAGATGGGGCGAATTGCGATCTCCTCTCCCTAAAATGCCCCACCTCCCACACTAGCTCCATTCTCCTCAACCTAATCTCGGGGTCTCCCAGACCATTGGGTCTGCCCGAGGATGCCTTCTACACATCCTCAATATGAACCTCAAGCCCACGTCCAAGATTATCCTTCTATGGGATCTTAATCTGGGCCTAAATAACCCCAGAGATGGCAACACCATATCACTGGCTAATGCACTGACAGGCCAAGGTATCACCCACTGCATCAACTTCCCCACCCATGTTAAGGGTCGCACCCATGACTGGATAGAGGACCTCAACTGTGAAGTGGACATCCATGCAGTCTCCACATGCCCCTAGTCGGACCACTTTGTATTGACATTTGCCATGCTGTAACCGCAAAACACACAACATGTTGTAAGTGACTTCAATTCAGCACTCCAACTAAGTCAATGCCTAGTCTCGGATGCCCAATGGAAGCCCTTATTTATATATTTTTATGACAAGTTCATAAATCTGGATGATGAACCCTTATATATAACGCCCATCTCTTTGAATCTCCCTGAACTCACTGAGCCAAGAAGTAGGTTTATTTTGCAAATTAAAATATGTATTTGAAAAATTAAACAATATATATATATCACACTTTTATGAATAAATTAATATTTGATAGCACTTTTATGAATATGACAGTGATCAACAATGGAAAATATTATAGTAGCACCATTTTTTAATTACTTAGGAGTTGGAATAGAAAGGATAAGGTAGCAGAGAATACTTTTATGGTTTCAAGGATAAGAAATGATGGAAAGATTGCAGCACAGAAATAAACTGATATGGTTTCAACAAGAGATAATATGATCACTTTTCCTTGTGACAATTCACTCCGCCCCCCTATGCAATGTGAAGAGATGGAAATGAGGGCACACAGGTTTTCAGGAATACAATCAAAATGCAGTTCAAATTCCAGTTCCCCCCTAGCAACCTTAGAGCAACCTGTATGCTTTTAAACAGTCAAAAATACTTTTACATGTGATTTGCAATGAAGTGAAAAATATGCGAAAAATTATATTAATTCCCTATAGGAACTTCAGGATGAGTGAAAGTTACTTGAGATTGGTTCAGGTCAAAATTAGCACTGATTCATGGTTGATTATCAGATTGAAAACGAATTTCAGCAGTGCAGGCAAGAAACAGCTATTTTTAACATGTGGTGAAATGGAGTCAAATTGCAATTCGCTGCATTTTTTCCGAGTGTGTCGATCGCAATTATGTAAAAACTATAAGGTGTTGGAATGTCGTTTTAGTCGCTTAGGTTCTTAGCTTTAAAATGACAGTTTTTGTGGAGGTAGATTTTCAGAAATAATGTCAAGTTTTCAGAATGACATGTGGCGTTTTTACAGGTTTGAATTCACAGGATGGACACAAAATTCTAAATGCAGTTCTAGACAGGTTGAATCGATGGGATAAGCTTACTTTAAACTAAGAGATTAGTTCTGTACAGTCCTTGATACTCACTCCTAGTTTTGGACTGGAATGCGACTTTGTCACAGATTTGGTCAGGTTGGGCTGCGGTTCTCTCTCTGGACAGTCTCTGGCACTGGTTCTGCTCACAGCGGTCTGGTCTGGGTCTGCTATCAGCACTGCACAGCAGTCTGGTTTGGTTCTGGCACAGGGTTCTAGCCAGAATCAAACAGCTTGCCCGGCTGTTGAATAGTTTGGTTAGGTTGCTGGATTCTGAGGCCTGCTGAGAAGAGTTCAGCTTTTTGGTTTAGGCCCCTGCTTTAGGTTCTAGAGCTGGGTTCTAGCGTCTTGTCTCTGGATCTATCTGGAATCTGGAGTCTAAGTTCTGGAGCTTGTGGTCCTTCTGGATATTGTCTGGTCCGGCAAAGTGCTGCGCAAGAAAGTGGAAAGAGCAGTCCCTATCTGGGTTTCAGTGGTTCTTCTTTATGTCTTTTGAAAGTGGGTGGGAAGGCTGACTTTCTATGCCCAACCCTCTGAGGATCCTGAGAGGTTATAGGATTTTCTGTGCCCTGACTGGAGAATGGAGTTGTGAGTCATCCTGTGTCATCAGGTATCATTTTTATGGCTTTAAGGAAAGAACAGTCCCCTTTGGTTTATTATAGGAAATCCATTTTACCCAAAACACATATTTCCCAAGATACACAAGTTGTTTAAATTACATGTACACATTATAGATTGCTTAAGGTAAGGTTCGGTTCAAGGCACATGTTTCTACGAGCTTGGGTTCAGAAACGACAACATTTTGCGCTTTTAGTGGGTTTCGTCATATTGGTTTTTCATCAAATCTTCCACGGAGGTACCCACCCTTTCTGGGCACATCACAGTAAGTTTTCAATTCTCTAGTGTAATCCCAGTGTCTGCAATATTAATAATTATGGGGTTTTGTAACACCCACCTGGTTCCCACGGGGGCGCTGATCTAGTCTGGATTACTGCGGCCTCTTCTAGCGTGATGCGCAGGACCCGGAACACCGATTGGACAGGACCTCCAAATCGTGCTTCCTTGGCCCGTAGGAATATCCTTCTGCAGATGAGAAAGGGGATTAACAGTCTGCAGAATGGTGTGCTAGCTCCCCCCTTGCCCCCTCCGTTCCTCTCTATTCCTCCAAACCCGGTTTAAGCTCACCTTATGGTTTAGAAGGTTGAGCTCTCCATCCTGCTTCTGGTGCAGGGGCGTGCGTTTGTCCAGTTACTTCACTGGTTTTCAGAATGTCGCTGGCAAAATCCACTTGACTTTCCTGAGCGATGCGCCGTAAGTATGAAAGTTCAAAGTTCAAGTGAGGCCCTCTTTATGCTGTCTTTCTCACCTGTGATCTGTCCTTTACTTCAGGTACAGAATGAAGGCGATGCGTCGAGGGGTTAACCTGCCGAGGTGAGTAGTAATGAGGGCGATCCCTCTAGATGTCCTTATCATTCCTCTGAAATGTCTCTAGTCCTTTCCCCATAGGGGCCGGGGTACGGTACCTGCCAACGGGGCGGCGCCGACCCGAAATGTGGAAGAAAAGCCAGTAAGTATTATGGCTGTTAACCAGGCTTTCCTTATGTGAGTCCTTCTGCTCACCTTTTGTTTCTTCCTCTCTCCCCTAGGTGCAGAGATGTGGCGTCCGATGCTGACAGCCGCGATGGAGCCGGGAGATGTCTCGAGGACAGGACAGGTGAGTGAAGCGTGGCGCTGCAGCGAGCAACGTGATGCTTTTAAATTGAAGTCTTCCTTCAGGGATGCTGGCGAGAAGATTCCGGATGCAGGTAAGAAGCTTGAAATAATCCTTGGTTTTCACCTTTCTCTTCTCTTCCTTCCTTGCAGGTCTTCCAGGTTCAAGACGGGCATGGCTGTAGTCCAGGAGCAGGAGCAGACACGGTGAGCGTTAAGCTGCAGGAAGCAGAACAACGCGAAGCATGAGCTGCTGTCTGGGTGTGGCTTAAATAGCCTCCAAAGAAGTCCCAGGTATGTATCCTTCCCCAACTAGGTATGTACAAAACACCTCCCTTTATGAGCCTGGCGCCTATGGCGCCAGGACTGATGTCCAACATGAGCCTGGCGCCAAAGGCGCCAGGACTGAGTCCAAAGATTCCCTATAAGGGGCCGCTGGGCTTTTACCCGAGGGCATGATGCCTGCTTCCGGGGGTGCTGGGCCTGGCCTGATGCTCCGGGGGTAGGCATCATGACAGCACTCCCCCCAAGGCCCCTCCCAGGGTCGTTCCTTCTGGAGGTTTCGGTTTGTTTGGGAAATTCCAATGGAACCTTTTTACCAGCTGAGGTGCATGCACGTGATCACTGGGTTCCCAAGACCTTTCCTGAGGCCCGTACCCTTTCCAATCAATTAGATAGAAAAGCTTTGATTTTAAGATTTGGAATCCAAAATGTTCTTTACTTCGAATTCTGGCTCTCCATCTATCAGGATTGGGTCTGGTGGCTTTATTAATCTGGTTCCTGGTTGTACTGGTTTCAAAAGTGACACATGAAAAACGGGGTGAATCCGCATGTTGGCTGGTAGATCGAGCTTCACTGCTACTGGGTTAATTATAGCTTTGATTGAGTAAGGGCCTAAATACCTTGGATTAAAAGTTTGAGGTCCCTTGAGCGATAAGTGTTTGGTAGCCAACCATACTTGATCCCCAATTTGGTACGGAGGCGCCTCCTTTCGATGTAGATCCGCATTCTTTTTGTATTTCTCTTTCGCATGTTGCAAATGTGCAGTTGCATCCTTGAAGGCTTGAGTTATCGTAGAATGCAAATGATCCACTGCAGGCATTTCAAGGCTCGAAGGTGAGTCCAAGTCTGAAATACGAGGGTGATGTCCATGTAGGGTAAAAAAGGGGCTTTGACCCGTTCCAGAGTGTATCGAGTTATTATAAGCATATTCAGCCACCCACAGAATATCCTTCCAATTACCCTCCGATTGGTGCAACATACATCGTAGAAATTGTTCAAGGGTCTGGTTCGTTCTCTCCGTCTGACCATCGGTCTGTGGGTGGTGGCTGGTCGAGAGTCTTACGTAGATTTGTGCCAGCTGACAACACTTTTTCCAAAAATGAGAAATAAACTGGCTTCCCCGATCGGAGACTAGTATGGACGGGAATCCATGCAAACGGATGATATTCTCGAGGAATTCCTTGGCAAGAACAAAGGCTGAAGGTAATCGTTTCAACAGAATAAAGTGGGCCATTTTGGAAAATAAATCACCACGACCAGAATAGTATTGTAACCATTACAAGAGGGCAGGTCCGTGATAAAATCTAGTGACAGGGTGTGCCAACGTGCTGGTGGAATGTCTAAGGGCTGAAGAAGACCGGCGGGTCTTGTCTTTTGACCTTTGTTTTGGGCACAAACTCCACAGGACATCACAAAAGATTTAATATCCTTTCGCCAGGAAGGCCACCAGAATTGTCGTCTAACCTTTTCCTCAGTTTTGGCAATGCCAGGATGTCCTTCCATCAGGGTGTCATGATGACGGGAAATAACCAGTTCTTGCAATTCCTTTTCTGGCAAAAATAAGCGTCCTTGGAAGTAAGGTAAGCCATCCTTGACTGAAAAGTTAGACCCCTTTTTGATCAAATCCTGCAAGGCTGAAGAGTCCAGGACGTGTTTTACTCGTGCTTGAATGTCTTCAAGGGTTTGTAAAGTGGTTATTCCCAAAATTCTTTGTTCGGGAATTATCGGCACAGGTTCTGAGTTTGTGTCTATTTCTTCCATTCCAATTCGGGATAGAGCGTCCGCCTTACCATTCTTAGAACCGGGGCTGTAGGTGATTACAAAATCGAACTCAGAAAAGAACAAAGCCCATCGGAGCTGTCGAGACGATTGGGCCTTGGCAGTTTTTAAATATTGTAAATTTCGGTGATCAGTGATCACGGTGATGGTATGCCGGGCGCCGAGGAGATAATGCCGCCAAGCCTTAAAGGCGAACTTAATAGCTAATAGTTCCTTATCGGTAATCGCATAATTTATCTCCGGCGGTGAGAACTTTCTGGACCAAAATGCTACGGGGTGCATTTGGTTGGTTTCAGGGTCTCTCTGAGACAGGACAGCTCCCATGGCTAAGCTGGACGCGTCGGTTTTGACTATATATGGGAGATCAGGACGAAGGTGCTTCAAAATAGGTGCGGACGTGAACTTAGCTTTCAACTCCTGAAAGGCCTGTTCGGCTTCCTCGGTCCATTCAAAACGTTTATTTTTACGCAAGAGTGCAGTGATGGGTTGCACCACACGTGAAAACTCCAGGATAAACCTGCGATAAAAGTTGGCAAAACCAAGCATGCTTTGGACACCTTTCACTGAACTAGGTGATGGCCATTTGAGGATGGCATCCACTTTCCGTGAATCCATTCGGACCCCTTTAGGTGTCAGGATGAATCCGAGAAACTCAACCTTGGTGGTATGGAAAACACATTTTTCCAGCTTGGCAAACAGTTTGTGCTGGCGCAGTTTCTCTAGGACGGCCCTGACATGTTTTCTGTGATCAGATTCCGATGAGGAGTACACAAGAATGTCATCGATATACACAATAACACAGACATTGATGAGTTCCCGAAGGACATCATTCATGAAGAATTGGAAGGCAGCAGGCGCGTTGCACAACCCGAAAGGCATCACCTGGTATTCGAATAGTCCATATTTTGTACGGAAGGCCGTTTTCCATTCGTCGCCTTCTTTTACTCGTACCAGATGATAAGCCACCCGGAGATCTAACTTGGTGTAGACGCAAGCGTCCTTCACCTGGTCAAGGAGTTCAGGGATCAGAGGCAGAGGGTAACGATTTTTAACAGTTATCTGGTTCAATGCGCGGTAATAGATACAAGTCCTAAGGTCGCCCTCTTTTTTAGGCACGAAGAACAAAGCTGAAGATGTCGGGGACTTTGACGGGCGAATGAAACCATTGGCAAGGTATTGATGTAAATAATGTCTCAAATGCAGATTCTCAGGTTCAGTAAGGGCATAAATCCTGCTACAAGGGGGTTGTGCACCGGGCACCAGATCGATTTGGCAATCGTACGATCTGTGGGGAGGTAACGTGTTGGCCTGTTCCTTTTGGAAGACGTCCTGAAAGTCTTGGTACTCTGGAGGTAGTTGCACAGGGACAGAGGTTACTGATGCTAGATTAATCTTTGGATTTTCTGGGTAGCAGGTTTGTGCACAATCCGGGAAGGTTATTCTCTTCGCTCGCCAATCAATTCGAGGATTATGTGTCTCTAACCAAGGGACTCCGAGAATAAGCTGAAACTGTGCAGCCTTGATCACATCAAACACAACTGCCTCCCGATGGCCATCTGGACCTACAAGTGTCACCTCAGCTGTGGAATGTGTTACCGGTCCAGAGGCAATTTCGGTTCCATCTACAGTGGTGATGACATCTTTGCTGGTTTTAGGACGCAGAGGGAGGTTTATCCTAGAGACCAATTCTCGATCCACATAGTTTCCTATAGCCCCGCTATCGATGTATGCCTTTATAGCATGCAACCGTTTTGGCTGTTCCGGATCTATGAGGACCATTGGCACAATGAAATGCGAGGTCTGAGAGTTAGTTTTCAAGCTCGGCAAGCGGACCCCTACGCTTGCCGGGCGTGGTAGTTTCCCGATACAGAGTTTCCATGGATTTTATCAGCTGCTCCTACCACCTTCTTGGGCGGCTTAATCGGGCAATCTCATAGAAAGTGTCCTGAGGACCCACAATAAAGGCATAATTGCATCTGTCATCTTCTTTCCCGTTCTTTTTGAGTTAGGGGTCCTTTAACTCCTCCGATTTGCATAGGCTCCGAGGCATCAGCGCCCTTGGGGTTAGCGTGGGTTTTGGCCCACAACCGGGTTTCAAACTTGGACCGATCTGCTTTTCTGTTTTGCAGCCTGCGATCCAACTGGACCACTAAGTCTATATATTCAGTGCATTCTTGGGGTGGATTTACAACTTGTGCCAGGCCATCTTTAAGTTCTCCGCGTAGACCTCAAACATGATTCTTTTATCCTCTGGCCAACCAGTTTCCACAATTAGTCTATTGAAGGTTGCAATGTAGGATAGAAGGTCTTGATTGCCCTGTCGCAGAGATAGAAGTTCGTCATCCAGAGCCTGTCCCTGGGAATGTCGAGCAAATAACCTTTCCATGCTTGTTTGAAATCCTTGAAAATCACGAAGAATCGGGTCATCTTGAGTTACCAGTGGGACTGACCAATCGGCAGCACAGCCACTGAGATATGACAACACAAAGGCTACCTTGGTCTGATCATTAGGGAAGGCCCCGGGTCTGCATAGGAAGTGCAAATGACACTGATTCATGAATACGACGAATCGTTTGGGGTCCCCAGCAAAGCGTTCGGGTGGGGCCAGCGGCATGTTTGCAGGTAGATTAATCAGCACAGGGTTACTGGAAACCACAGGAGTGGGGTTCCCCCCGGAACCGGGTAAAGGAGTTTGTCCAGCTTGACCTTGCAAAAGCTGTCTAGCCAGGTCATCAGTCCTTTCCCTTGTTACAATCACTTCTCTTCTGAGGGCATTAGTCTCTTGACGAGCGGCGTGTACCTCGGCCCGTAATTCCCCCAGTAGTTGGGCCAGTTGGTCAGTCTCAGAAGTTTCCATAGCGCCTGGGTGGGAATTTGTAGGGAGGCTTTGCGTTCTGTAACGCCCACCTGGTTCCCACGGGGGCGCTGATCTAGTCTGGATTACTGCGGCCTCTTCTAGCGTGATGCGCAGGACCCGGAACACCGATTGGACAGGACCTCCAAATCGTGCTTCCTTGGCCCGTAGGAATATCCTTCTGCAGATGAGAAAGGGGATTAACAGTCTGCATAATGGTGTGCTAGCTCCCCCCTTCCCCCCTCCGTTCCTCTCTATTCCTCCAAACCCGGTTTAAGCTCACCTTATGGTTTAGAAGGTTGAGCTCTCCATCCTGCTTCTGGTGCAGGGGCGCGCGTTCGTCCAGTTACTTCACTGGTTTTCAGAATGTCGCTGGCAAAATCCACTTGACTTTCCTGAGCGATGCGCCATAAGTATGAAAGTTCAAAGTTCAAGTGAGGCCCCCTTTATGCTGTCTTTCTCACCTGTGATCTGTCCTTTACTTCAGGTGCAGAATGAAGGCGATGCGTCGAGGGGTTAACCTGCCGAGGTGAGTAGTAATGAGGGCGATCCCTCTAGATGTCCTTATCATTCCTCTGAAATGTCTCTAGTCCTTTCCCCATAGGGGCCGGGGTACGGTACCTGCCAACGGGGCGGCGCCGACCCGAAATGTGGAAGAAAAGCCGGTAAGTATTATGGCTGTTAACCAGGCTTTCCTTCTGTGAGTCCTTCTGCTCACCTTTTGTTTCTTCCTCTCTCCCCTAAGTGCAGAGATGTGGCATCCGATGCTGACAGCCGCGATGGAGCCGGGAGATGTCTCGAGGACAGGACAGGTGAGTGAAGCGTGGCGCTGCAGCGAGCAACGTGATGCTTTTAAATTGAAGTCTTCCTTCAGGGATGCTGGCAAGAAGATTCCGGATGCAGGTAAGAAGCATGAAATAATCCTTGGTTTTCACCTTTCTCTTCTCTTCCTTCCTTGCAGGTCTTCCAGGTTTAAGACGGGCGTGGCTGTAGTCCAGGAGCAGGAGCAGACACGGTGAGCGTTAAGCTGCAGGAAGCAGAACAACGCGAAGCATGAGCTGCTGTCTGGGTGTGGCTTAAATAGCCTCCAAAGAAGTCCCAGTTATGTATCCTTCCCCATCTAGGTATGTATCCTTCCCTGGCCACGCCCGAGTTAAAAAATAGTCCCTATGAAAAAATAGTCCCTTTCAGGTCTCAGGGAGGCCTGAAGCATGCAGCATGGTCTGCATCAGGTAAGTCCACAAAACACCTCCCTTTATGAGCCTGGCGCCTATGGCGCCAGGACTGATGTCCAACATGAGCCTGGCGCCAAAGGCGCCAGGACTGAGTCCAAAGAGTCCCTATAAGGGGCCGCTGGGCTTTTACCCGAGGGCATGATGCCTGCTTCCGGGGGTGCTGGGCCTGGTCTGATGCTCCGGGGGTAGGCATCATGACAGCTTTGGTCTCAGAACATCGTACAGAGTTGAGCTTAGTCTCAAATTGTGGGTGCATTTTTGATATTAAGAATCCCCAAATTGTACATTTCTGTCAGCATGATACAATATTTTATAAGTAATTTAATAAAATATACATTTGCCTCCACTTCAGTACACCCATTTATTTGTCCCCGCCTCCAGGAACTTGGTTCTGACTCAGAGAGATCAGATGTCTTGCCTTCCCCCAGAGCAGTTGTTCAGGCACACCCAAATTAGCATATTCTGTTTAACTGAAAGAGTCTATTGTCTTGACTGAGGTCAGCAGACCAGGGTGCCACTCTCCATTTGATTAACAGAAACTTGTGATTTCCTGCCTTCTTGTGTGGAGTTCTGAGGTGTAAAGACTTCCCGGGGACAAGCAAGGCTTTGAAGTCCCAGCTAACTCAGGTTCCTTTTCAGCTGCTGAAATACAGGTCTCCTGTCAGAGTTTAGATCACCAGCGCCGGTCAGTGGCAAACACCAGTAGTGTACCCATTTTTGGCAGCTGTCTTGAATTAATACATTTCAAAAAGGGGATTTTACTTGATGGCATATGATCCTTGCTAACATTGTATTGATGTGGATTCTGCAGTAGAGTAATGTAGAACACCCAACCAGAAGTTGGATTTTTTGTTTGGTGGTTTCGTGCCCATGATTTTAGCAATTTTTGACATCAATTAAAACGGATTTTGAACAGCACCATATTCCTTTGCACTGGTTTTGCTCTGTGTGCAGCCAAAGGATAGGGTCTGGCAATGGCCTGTATTAACATTGACAGAGGCAAAAATGGATGGCAACCTATTTTTCATGTTTTCCCTGTGCATTTTTGGATGATTTCTGGCAAGCAGCATGCTTTCCGGCAGCCATTATGATGTTTCCGCTGCCAGTAATGCACAATTATGTTGTAGGGCTTGGATGCGTGGGTGAAACATCCCACAATGTCAATGCCCCCATTTCCCCTACCTGGACCAGGAGCTCATACAAAATCACACAAGCCAGTATCACACCACTCATCTCTGATCTGCATCCAGCCCACCTATCCCACTTCTCTGACAACCCATGGGCACTGGCAGCTATCTACCTCAAGACACTGGCAACAGCTGTGGATACAGTTGCTCCCCTAGCATCTTGCAAGGCCAAAGCTCTCTCACATGCCAACTCATGGTTCACATAAGATCTAAGGGCCAAGAAGCACCAGGCAGAAGAGGCCTGGATAAATTCCAAACAGATGCCCACAAACAGATGCTGCTGCCAAATCTAAAGCAGCCTCGTACAACAATAGAATCACTAATGCCTACTCCAATACAAAGGAGCTATTCAGAATCCTCAAGGAACTCGAATCCCCAGTCATACCCCCCCAGGTATCGTCAAGGATGAATCATGGTGTGTGAATATCCAAAAGGCCCTGCTCTTGAAAATAGCAATACAAGCCCTAATAAAGACTACTTTGCCTACCCTACCCCCCACAAACCAGCCCCCTTCCACTTCCACTCTGTCTCAGAATTAGAAGTGAAAGCCATTCTCACAAGCCTCAAGCCATCCAGATGCAAAGGGGACACCAGCCTCAGCCCCATCATCAAAGACTGCACTGAAACCCGCATCCCATTCATAACGACATTCATCAATGCCTCATTTTCAGCAAGTACAGTGCTGACATCACTGCATCACTGAAGGAAGCATGAGTCCTTCCTCTGCTATAGAAACCTACTCTAAACCTGGCTATCCCAATCTACATTATAATGGTCCATTTCCTTCTGAAGAGCCAAGAAAGAGCTGCATACATCCATATCCAGCACCACCTGAAGCTAAGCAAGTCCTTGGTCTGCACCAATATCGATTACGACCAGGACATGGAACTGAATCAGCCTTGTTGGACTTAAAAAAACAACTTGACTCATTCAAAGACGCAGGCAAGCCTGTCCTCCTCCTCTTAATAGACCTCTCAGCCGCCATCGACCTGGTCAGCCACCAACCCCTCTGTCACCACCTTACCTCTGCACCCAACTTCTCCCCCAAGGCCATGGCCTGGGTTGCCTCATTCCTAGCTGACGGATCTATGAAAGTCTTCTCTTAGGATGTCTGCACCCCCCATCACTTGTGGAGTGCCCAAGACTCCTGTGTTTCCCTGACACTTCACAATATCTTCACTAAGCCCCTCTGCAATCTCCTGCATACCATTGGCATCTCCTACACCAACTATGCTGATGATATACAAATCTTGCTACCCCTCACTGGCAACCACATAGAGGACTCTGTCCCCCTAAACAGAAAAAACCTAGCGATCCAAGCATGGATGGCAGACAACAGCCTCTGCCTATACTAGGAGAAGACTGAGATCCGGTTGATTTTGCCCCCTCTTAGTGCTCAAGAACCTTGGCCTGCAATATTCAAATGCCAGCATAGATGGGCTCCTAATACCTGGCTCATCTTCAGTGAAAACCCCAGGCATTTATCTTGACTTGCTCTTTCTGAAGCACCAGGTTACCGCCATTGCTACTTCTGCTGCCTACACTACAAAACCTCATGCTGCCAAACCATTCTTAGCACCAGCCAAATGCTAGATCATTGCTAGGGTCTGCCATTGGGGCCAGGATTGACTATTGCAATGCCCTCTTCACTGGCGCTTCCTCACACAACATCCACAGACTTCAAGTGATACAAAACAATGCCATCAGAGGGGCTCCTGATATCCCCAAAAGAGAGCACATTTCGAAGGCAAGAAGAAATGCACACTGGCAGCCAGTCAAGGAGAGAATCATCTTTAAAACTGTATCTAATTCAAATAAATAAATAAATAAAATATCAATCAATCTATCACGCATTAATGCCTATCTAACTCTGCCCCACGTTACCTACACAAAGCTTTGTCAAAGCCCAATCCGATAGGCCTGTCAGGAGGGCGTACACTCACAAACTAGTCGTGCCCAAGTCTAAGCGAGCAAAATGTGGAGGGACAAGCTTCCTCTCAGTGGCCTCCTCTCAATGGAACATGCTTGCCCCACATCGAAAAGCTCAACAGTCTTACTGGTCCTTTAGAAAGGCACTGAAAATGTGGCTGTTTACCTAGAGCCCACTGAAGACTATATGCTGCCACTTCTCCTCCCTCCTCGCCCCCTCCCTCCCTCAAGTTAAATGTACCTGGTTGTAACAGCACCTTGATGCCCTAGGGTTATGTGCACTTAACAAATGTAAAAATAAATTAAATAAATTAAATATATAAGTCCACTGATTCAAGCTAGTTTCAAATATGTAGCTCACATTTAGCTCTATTTTCTTTGGATTTTAAAACAAGGATGTTTGTTCTTAGTACTGTTGTGAGCCGGATGAAGGAGTCAGACAATTGGAAGATATGATCAAAATTTGTATTATTAAAACAAAAGGAAACACTTCTAACTTGCCCTATTTCTATGAGGGAAGCTCCATACCTAGTAAAATTAAAAAATCTTCTTCCTGAATCCTAATCACTAACTGGCCCTACCACTTTACAAAACAGACAAAAACAAGACCAGGACACAGTCCTGGGGTCACGACAGTTCATAAAGTTCGACAACAGTTCACATCCTTCTTGCAGACGTATGTTCAAAAGAAAAGCTCCTCAGTATGTTTCCTCTTGTGCCAAGTTACTTGATAACAGGTCAGTGGCTCTTGGACTCCCTGAAGTCCTTTGGCTCTCTTCCAGACTTGTTTACTCTCAGTCACACACTTTATATAGGGCATTTGCCCACTCAGGTTACTTTGGTTTCCTTGACCTCACCGGCTTCCCCAGCTTGGATGCAAAGTGTTCATATTCAACTTTATTAGATTCACTCAGGGTGCATGCCCGTTTAGGTTTCTCAGGCTCCCATAAACCTGTCAGCTTCACCCTTGTATGCAAAGAGTTTGTGCCTCTGTCGATCAGATTCACCAGGGTGCTTGCCAGGCTCGTAGGCTTCCGTAGGCTTCCCCAGCCTTTGTTCGCCGTATCTGTATCTTCTTCCTTGACTGGGACACTCCGACAGAACTCAGCATTACCTAAAGGCAAAAAGATATAAGAAAAGTTAGTTTGGTGGTTTCAAAACAGAAGTAACAACAGTATTTCCAATTCCCATATAGGCTGAGAAGATCTTCGGGACTGGGAGTTCCTTGTGGAAATGGGAGTCCTTACCCCGAAGAGGGGAGTCACTCCCAGTGAGGTCCCACTTGCCCAGATCCCTAGTGAGGGTCTTGCAGAGCGGGCATACCTCCCTAGCCCCACAAGAAGTGGATCCCCTCTGGGGTGAAGTGAAGAATTGACCAGTTTCATCACAGGACACACAGCTGTGCCTGTTTATCTCTGTTAATTGTTTATTCTCTGATTAATGGTGAGGTCTATATTATAGAAAGCTAACATCTGAATACTGAATATAGAGGAGGTAACAGGATAAACACACTTCTTATGTTCAACTAGAGTTCATTGAAATTGAGCATTTTGATGTACACACGACGCGAAAGGAACAAATAGGTTGTGTAATTCTAACTGGCAATGGACATTTAATAAAGTGTAGCGAATTTCGTTTTTCAGTCAACCCGACTTCCGGTAAAATATGCCATGCAGTTACTTGATATTTAAACAAAAGTCGTTCAATAAATTATTACATATTTCAGGCAAAGCGCATGATGGTGATGTCATGTAGAAAGGACAAAAAAATGCTGTAGTATTGGCTAGTTCTGCAATTGTAGAAACACTTTGTGGTTGTAATGACACATGAACATGCACCACAGAGAGTTGGATGTTGGGAGATGTGCTTCTAAGACTCTAAAGAACCTAGCATAGTTGTGCTGACAAGCAAAAATAGAAGCAGCAGAGAGACACTGAAAAATGAAAGAGAATCATAGAAATGTGCATATTGAAAGTCGTACTTCTAACAAGGTAGCACAGTAAACCTGACAAACAAGGAGAATCAATGAAAGGTTGCCTTTTAGGAGTAGTGGTTTTAACATACCAAGAAGACCACAGTGGCACCAACAAGTGTAAAGTGCACTTAGGACAGTTGACTGTTGGGAATTGTATTGCTCTCATAACTTGATGACACACAATTGTGTTGACAAGCAAAAGAAATCCAAGGAAAGTTGGCTCTTGAGAGTTCTTAAACTTCAGATAGAGAGCACAGAGGTGTTGCGGAGTGGAAAATAACCAAAAGAGGCTGAAACTTTCGGCTTGTAGCTTTGCAATGCCAGAAAAACTTTTAGGTGCTGACAAGTGAAAGAAACCCCCACATAAAGTTGTATGTTTGGAATGTGTGGTTCCAATATTCATTAACCATAGCATAAATGAGAGGGCACTAAGAAAGCTGAATGATGCGAGAAAGTTTTGTTAACATTAAGAGTAGAAATATACCTAGCAAAACTAACTACACACAAAGTAGCTATGAGGCTTGTAAAATGAGAACGTTTGTATTTAATCCCCCAATGATAACGACAGTGTTACCAATAAACACCTAGGGCCAGGAGAGGCTTAAGGATACTTAACATTGATGTAGGCTCATCACTGAGGACCACAGAGGTCAGATGAACTCCTGAGCACATAAATGAAACCTGTTGTCCTCTACATGACGTTTTCCTGTGAGGAATCATCAAATCCATGCAAGTATATGAATGTATGTCTTATGCTAGTATTGGCCGTCACAGGGCCTTTCGTCTTTCACCATGTAGAGGTCTCCACTTGCCCTTGTGTGTTGTTCCAAGGGACTCCACCAGTGCTCTCCTCACTCTGGGATCAATAATATAAACACCCCTCATTAACCATTTCACCCACTATTGGTACCCACTGCTCCATGCTCCATATGTCTCCCAAATCTCCTAGTCTTTCCCCATTCTCACAAAAGGACTAGTCCTGGCATGTTCCCACTCCCAGTGACCCTGGTCTAGGGTGACCAGACGTCTGGGTTTTCCCGGGACAGTTCGGGGAAATCACCTGACGTCCCGGGGTCCCGGGAGTTTTTTTAGTTTATAAACCCCGTCTGAGGTTTTGATTACGGACCTTTTTTGTCGTTTTTATGCCGGAACCCGATTTCGAAATCCCGAAATCGGGTCCCAGCGCAACTTTTCCTGTGAGAATGGGGGAGTGAAATGCTTTTCACGCCCCCATTTCCTCCCCCTTCCCGGCGCTCTCCACCAAAGAGAGGAGTATGCTTGTTAGCACACCCCCTCCTTGATCCCCGCAACGGGCCAACAAAACGGAAGTAGGACTAAAGTCATATGTGTATTTTCTTTAGTCCTACTTCTATTTCCATTGCCCGTCTGTTTTTTTTTTTTTTTAGAAAATCTGGTCACCCTACGCTGGTCACTACAGGGTGCCTCAGGGCATCTCTTCACATCTACCATACCTGAAAGGCCACCACTATTAATACAGCCCATTTGTGAATATTTGCTTCTTTTGGCAAACAGTATGAAATTCAAAGGTGCACGCCTGATTACCATACTTGTTCACAGTTGCATATGCATTTTGCTCATGTTTAACCATTGCTTGCCTATATGCAATGGCATTCGTGACAGTGGAAATTATTTTCCACGGGCACTAATGTAGTTGCACATGTGCCATGAGGCCCCAGATCTATTACTCAGATGTCTCACCTTAAAATTGACACTCCTACTTGACTTCTTATATGAAACAATATTTAATTTATAGTCACCCTAAACCCATCCCTTAGTTATTTCTTGTTTAATTAACATTGGTCCTCTAGATAAAGGGAATTCAGATAGAGGAAGAATCATACAGGTTAGTTCAGACTTTTCCTGCGTAACTCACTTGCTTTAGGCATTATCTCCCTGCTCTACTCACATTGCCCTTCTCCGCGACCAACGGGGTATTCGAAAATCACAGTGTCTTCAGAAATGTATTCAAGTAAGCTTTCCCACAACGCAGCTATTCAGCAGGGGTACAGTTACAACACAGTTATTTGGCAATAAGAGGTCACTATTGATTTTATTTCCAATTTAAATTGCCAAAATGCCAAATTGCTTCAATTAATTGAAGTACTTAACATCCTTATCACTGGAACTCACCTATTATATTACACTACTATTATACATTTTTCATTACTCATTGCATTTTAGATCAATATATCATTTTCCATTTCCATCTATTTTTGTTGAACCTGTTTATTAATTCTAATCAGCATCAAATTGTTCATTAATTATTACTATATTATCATGTGTATCGAGAGTTTATTTTTCGATATTTATGTCTCCTTTTTAATGGTCACAGTGGGGAATTATACTAGATCATGGAAGGTGAATGAAACTTCATAATCAAAAAAACAATATCAGCCTGAGACAATTTTGTAAACATTGAAGTAGTGCACAGCTTCATGTTATTGGTCCATTCAGTAATTTGTGCATTTTTAGCAATTAATTGACCCACCGATGTCTGGCTCCCCTTTTAGGTTAAATTCCCTTCCTTCTCATTTATGTTCACTTCTCTGCCACAATTCAGGGGGGATGCTGATTAAGTTAAATTCCCATCCTTCCCATTCATTTACTTCTCTGCCCCCATTCAGGAGGGGCTTCCGGTCATTTGTAAGAATGTGCCATGACAATGCATAGTTTAAGGAATAGCTTCCCACTACAACATACCTGAACGATAGGGGCGGCACACAACTAAAACCCCCTGTCCCCTTCTTCACCCCGTCCCCCTGTCAGGAACCTAACGATAGGTGCGGCTAATATACAAACCATCCTTTCCCCGTCTCCCTCTTTAGGTGTTTTCTTTTTATCCCTACTACAAGGACCTGCATCGTTATGTGCTCATTAGTCACTCCATGGGTATAAACATGTCCTTTCTCCGTGGGCCGCACCCCGGACCTGGGTTCTCCTTCTCCGCACCATGGGCCTTAAATTACCAGTTGCACCGTTAGGCTCCCTGGCTCCTCACCCTTTAACTGTAATAATACATGGCTATAATTAATGATTGCACACCATGCCCCAGAGATATGCAAAGCTGTGACATAAGTGTGCATCACATGCCTGTATCTCTCGCCAAATCAATGCATGCCGTAGGATACAATTGACCATTGGGCAGCGCTGGTACTTACACAACCCTTAATTTCCTTTAACAAGTGTATGCAAAAAAAAGCCTATTGACAGAGCTCTACGAATAAAATACATGCCTTGTGATCACCACACACGGCAAGGCACACACATCACGGCTCCCTACCAGTAAACATATGGCTTGACATCAATCCCTGAATTATTAACAACATCCTTGCATATGTAATAATCCATACTATATAGTATATACAATCACTTATTCATGTCACTCACAACGTTCAATGTACAGCTGGTTCACACCACTCTGTACACATACAACCTTGTGCACCATGCCTGTAAATCTGCATATTGAAAGCTCACAAACGACGCAACATTGTCTTATTCTTACTTAAACTAAATAAATTCACTGTACAAAACACTGCACTGGTCACCTCCACTCGGGTAATTATTTTCCCAAACTGCATATGCATTACACCTTGTGCTGTCACTGCAGCTTTGAAAAATACACATGTTGGGTTTGGGTTAAAACACATGTCAGCTGAGTGTATTAATAAATCACCAATGGATATAAAGGAACATGACTGCTCCAATTCTTTGTAAAATCAGTATACAATCATACAAAAAGTCATTACTTCAATGAACCAGCGCCCTGATACTGGTTCATCATCCCAAATTCATTCTATCCCTCGCTAAAACAGAAGAGCACTATCTTGTAAGAACGCCCTCACCTAAACCCCTCACCGGCAGCAGGTACTACATACCTTCATAAGATTAGCGCAATTCTAGTGCTTTACCCACCCTGCAACATTAAAAGGCTACAGGTTACTCATAAATGGAAAAGTCTGAGTTTCGACCTTGCGTTTCCTTAAAGAACAACAAAGGCTGCAGTTTTGATGCATGGGCCCCTGTTCATTGGAATGCCCTCCCTCTCTCGCTTATAAAAATTCCATCAGTAGCGCAATTCAAAAAGTGCCTGAAAACACTTCTTTTCAACAAAGGTGTAGAATTATTTTTTGGATCCTTAGTTAATTTATTTAATTTCCCCTTTTATATGTTTTGTTGTTTTGTCTTGTGGGCACCCTGAAGTGTTTGGGCATGTGGCGCAATCGAAAAAATCTGTAGAATAGGATATAATATAATAAAAAATTAGGGAAGTGGAGATACTGATTGTGCAAGATTGAGGAATGAAGCACGGTTTGACAATGAAGGTGGAACCATAGAGGATATAAGTGATTTACCAACTTATTAAAGCTAAGAAAGGAAACAAAATAAAACACCAAAGAAGAGGAAATCCCAGCAACACCAGAAAAATCTTCCTGTACATTTCTATGAACTCTCACAGTTCTAGAAGCATAGGGTAGGCCTATGTGTGTTCCATGTCAGGCACTGAAATAACTATTAGGGGGAAAAGAAAGGGTAAACATCAAAAGTTGTCACTACCTATTGGTGAGGCCAGTATTTCTCCTTCTACTATGAACAATATCCCATTGGGTTCCCAATAGAATAAAAATAATGAGCTGGTGGTACCTGAAATCTTGAATAAGAACTCCTATGCAGCTTTGGTGACAGGTATACAATCTAGCTAGAGAGGATAGAGGGAGTCTATTGTTGTGAAAATCAAAATACTAAAGTACCTGATGAAAGAAGTACAACGGTGAAACTCTTCTGAACTTTTAAAGTGATTCGAGGATTTACAGACTTTGGAAGACTTAATTAAGGAGGGGATCTTGTCTCTAAATAAGCCACAACTACGTCAGTTGGAGCATCCTCCAAATGTAGTTTGACATCAATTGGAGAATGTTTGGTTCACTCCATTAACCTATGACCTCCTAAAGTTAAAAATACTGCATCCCCTCAAGAGGTGGTGGAATATATCTTGCAGGATGGTAAGCCCCTGTTAAATTGATCTGATTTATTGACCTTTTTATTTCAAATTCCAAGATTAAAACTGATTACCTCAAGAGACATCAAACTGCTAGAATTTTTAGACGACTAACGGATTGCTCTAGAAATCCTGTCAAGAGTAGTTAGAAAGATGTTACTGTCAGAGGCCGAAGGTCTTAGAGCAATCGGATATGACATAACCCCTTTCTCTTGAGGGATGTTGGCAAAAACCAACATCTCCTTGGTACAGGGAATCAGATGACTTGAATAGTCTATGCGGGAGGCCCTATCAATTACATGCTCAAACGCCATCAGTGGGGAACAATGGCGGGAGAATATTTAAATTCTAAGCCAGATGGCTGGGAAATAACTATAAATGGTTATGGCTGCAAGAGACTTTAATGAGCTCAAACAAGCAAAAAGCCCTGGTGGGTGTAGCCTTAAGTTGGCAACATGATCGTAAAGTTATATCTAGGAACACAAGGGGTCACAGGCATTTATGTGGAACCCTGAATCTCTGTGAAGTCCTCAGAGAACATCATATAATTTTCCTGCAAGAAATGTGATTACTGAAACAAATCTATCTGGATGGTTTTTACGTAATCTTTAAACCTGCTTCAGAGGATGCATTGGGACATCCTTCTAGTGGCCTTTTAATTGCAGTTGGCAATGGCATTGGATTTAAAGTAAGTAGATCCTGGGAAGCACACCAAGGCCTTCTAGCTACAGAGTATAGTCTCAGTGTGGAATCAGGTGATCTGAGAATTTTAATGATGGACGTTTATTGGAATCCATCTAAATATAAAATTGTCACATATCTTCGGAATTTAGATTCTATTCTGGAAGAGCGGTCAGTCCAGAGTAAAATGGGAGGGTATCTTTTAGCCAGTGATTTTAACTTGGCCTTTCCCGATTTAGATGGAGAAGAGGATCCCAGGTGTCAGAGGAAGTCAAGTAATAACAAATTAAATGGATTAACCTGAGCAGTTTTCTTAAACATAAGTGAACTCCTAAATCTTGATGGGGCAGTGAATTGGTAAAGAGGACCCTATGCATATTGGATTGACTAGATGTGAGTAAACTATAATATATTACATAAATGTAAGTGTTTTATGATTGAATCAACATAATTTAGTGAACATTACATGCTAATAGCAATATTCTTACTGAGATTGGGTGTTTCACCAGTCATGCGAATTAAGGATCTGATCAGTTACCCTGTGAGGAACCATATTTATTAGAACCCTAATAATGTTAAATAATGCTAGTTTGAATAAGGATCTAGAAAATCTTAGCAAGGAGGAATTAACATGGTTATGCTCACCGAGAATAATGTATACATTTTTTAAACAAAGGATGAATGGTATTTTATCTTAAATAATGAAAAAAGAGAGATGAGGAGAGAGTTGAGGGGTATCAAATCATCTGTGGTTAACCAATCAAAGTCCTGTTGCTTAAATTATGAAAACAGAGGTACACAAATTGGTTGAGTCAGCATTGGCACCAAATTCTCCAGAAAGATGCTTAACTTATCCGTGAATACTATAAAGGTTGATCATTAATTCATGCATTTATTTATTATCGTACTTGTAGAGCACAACATTCACCCAAGGGCATCTTTGCGCTAAGCAGCACTGGGGGTTTGACCACAATACTTGGAATCAGAATAGAAAGATTCTCAGTGCATGCCTAAAGGACAAGTAGTTGTCATTTTTGCACAATGACAGCAGGAGGCAATTCCACAATTTGCCCATCATGACAGTGAAGGCTCAACCACAAATATAAGCAGATTTAGCATGGGGGATGACCACCAAACAGGAGTGGGCAGAGCACAGGGCATGTGTAGGGACGTAATGACAGAGTTTCTGCTGAAGATATTCTGTGCCCCTTACATAGTAGGAGCGATGGACCAAGCAGATAGTTTGAAAGGAGATCTGCTTGGCCACTTGAAGCCAATGCAGACGGTGGAGGTTAGAAGTTGCATGAGAATAGCAGCCGCCCTGGCTGTGGAATTCTGAAGCACCTGTAGCCGGTGAATGATATAAATGGGCTGTCCCAGGTACATCACATTGCAGTAATCTAGGGCAGATAAAACCAGGGAGGCATCCACAGGCACCCTGTTGCGTGACTAAGAAAGGGAGAACCTTCCTGAGAATTTCTAACAGATAGTGGCCTTGCTGGCACACAACGCTTACCTGCTTTTCAGTTGACAAAATGTCAGTGATTTTGACTCCAAGGCCCTTTACAACTGAGAATGGGGTACGGAAATGTCCAAGGGAAGAAGGCCAGAAAAGAGGGGTCTACATGGCTGCAATAGCAGGCGGGTCCACAACCAGCAGCTCGGTTTTGGCACCGTTCAGCATGAGCCAGTTTCTACCCATGCATTCCCTGATGGTAGCGGGACATACCTGAAATCTGGATACAGTTTCCGATGAGGATAGGTCCAGATGAACAATGGTTTGAGTTTCATCATCATAGGACGAGCACAGGAAGCCGTGGGATGATATGAGTCTGTCCAGAGGCCTAATGTAGATGTTGAACAATATAGTTGAAATGGCAGACCCTCGAGGAGGAAGAGAAAATGACTGAGTACAGCCAGTAAAGAAAGAACCAAACAAAGCAATAATGGCACTAGAGATGCCTGCACTGGAAAGGTGCTCTAGCAGCACCAAATGACTAATGGTATCAAAGACAGCAGTGAGATCAAGCAGAATGAGAGCTCCCATGCCACTCTGGTCCTGCAACAGCGCAATATCATCAACTGCTGAGACAAGTGCACCTTCGGGGGCCGCATCCCGGTCGGAAGCCAGACTGAGAGGAATCAAAGAAGGAGGAACGTTCCAAGAAGTAGCTGTGGCAAGGACCACAAAGGACTCTAACAGTTTAGATACAAAGGGGAATAGAGATATTGTTCTGCTCACATGGTCTCTGCGGAGGCGTCGGGGCACGGTTGCAACCCTCCCGAGGGTGAGGTCGCTCAGGTCTGACTTTGCTCTCTGCGCTTATGTGGTGACTGGTGGTAATAGGTGATGCTGCTCAGGACTGCTCCTGCATGGAGAATATGGGGTGTGAGTATGCCAGCATGTGCACCTGATCCCCTTCCAGATCCCTTCTCCCAAACCCGTGGGATGCGCTGTCCCTGGAAAGCTCACCTGTTGATTAGTTTTGGTGAGCACTCCGTCCTGCTGCTTCTGGCAGGGGTGCATGTGTGATCTGGTCTGAGTTCCTTCACTGGTCCCTTGCACGTGGTAGTCCAATCCTGCTGCGACTAAGCCACTATACTTCAGGTAAGTGTTCCTGTTTGCATTTGTCTTTCCTCATCTGTTTTAGTTCTATTGTAAAGTGTGTTGTCTTGTATTGCTGACCTTTCCACTTTTGATGTTTGGTCTTTTGCTTTCTACCCTTGCAGGTGATGTTGCCGGCCCGGCAGAAGCTGTGGAGCTCGAGCCGGCAGCCGGAGGGAATGAGGAACGAAGCTGCAGTGGTACAGCAGTTGGTAAGCTGTTAACTAGGGGGCGCGCAGGGTTCAGATGCGGCGCAGCCCTAGGATGGATGTTCTGACCTTGTCTTTCTTTTTCTTCACAGGCTCCGAGTTCGTGGATGCGGAGTGCAGTGCTCCTGACATCCAGTGCAAGATCACTGGATGTCAGGAGATGAGTCTGCAGATGAAGCAATGAAGCACCAGTTTCCTGGAGGTAAGTAAACAGGAGAACGCCTGGTTTCAAAGGTCAGTAAACTGGTCGAAGCAGCGGTGAGCGTCACGTTGCATGCAAGTTCACAATAATGCGAAGCACCGCCTTAAGGATGGAGCAGCTTATATAGCTGAGTTTCTGAAGCCACGCCCACCAGGTTCAGCATGCCTGCCACACCCTGCCACACCTGATGAGTCAGCACATGAAGACCAGGACTAGGGAGCCACACCCGATGAGTCAGCACATGAGGATGTTCTCTTGAATAAAGGCTTTCACCTCCTGGAAAGTTCTTGTAAAATTAAAGTACTCCTGCACTGAAATAAAGTAAAAGCACTCCTGCTAAGAAATAAAGTGTTCCTGCTCACATCTCTATATGAGCCTGGCGCCAAAGGCACCAGGACTGAGTCCAGCCAGGGACCCTGTGTTTATGGGTGCCAAGGGGACATAAGTGAGTCAAGTGACCCATTGCCCCCATCACTAGATGGTGTGGTTTTTGTGTTCTGGGCCCTGTTGCCATGACAGATATAGGGTGAAGATTAGCAAACACAAAGGGATCCAAAGAAGATTTCTTAAGGAGTGAAATGTCAAGGGCATGCTTTAAACTGGCCGGAATTAAACCAGTACTGAAAGAGGGAGATTGACCATCTGAGTAAACAAAGGGAAGACAAGGGCATGATTTCCCTAATCACATGAAGAGAGATAGGGTCCATAAGAGATGCAGAGCTAAGACTAGCTGAGGTCACAATGGTATCCTGAGAGGAAAAGACTGTGAAATTAGACCAAAAATGGTGTGGCTCGGGAGCAGAGGTCATGGAGGGAGACTGGCAACTCCATACTCCTGAAGAGCAGATCTTATTTTGGATATTTTTAATCTTTTCTGCAAAAAACAAGGCCATAGTGATCAGTCCAAGAGACTGGGAGATAGGGGAAAGCCTTGGTAAAAACCCAGAAGCAAATGTCAAATCTGACGTGTTGCCCAACCTGTGGGGGGGACCAGCCACTAACTGAGAAAGTCCAAGATCAATCATAGGAGAGGTAAGACGATTGGCCACAAGGTTGGAGGGGTCATTAAGATTAACATTGAAATCACCCAGTACCAAAAGGTTTGAAAAGCTGAGCTGACGATCAGAAATAAGCTCTAGGAAAGGATCAAGGAACTTAGGATCTGGCTGGGGGATGATGAATAAGGATGGTATGGATGGATAAGGTGGGAGAGAGTGCAACACGAACAAGAAGTGCCTCCATTTTAATGCTATGGAATAGAGGCAATACATCTATAATTAAATACTATTGCAACCCCCCTTGGTGTGCAACAACTCGATCAGTACAAAGGATATTGAATCTCAAAGGAAGAAGTTAAAAGACGGATGTGCCAGAAGAGTCTCCTCTCCTAACCAGGTCTCCTTAGTACACATGAGATCAGAAGCAAATTCATGCAAGAAGTCGTAACAATCAGCAGTATGCCCAACCAGGGACTGAGCATTTAGTAAAAAGCATTTTAAAGTATAATGCACAGATATAGCAGGGGGCATGCAATGCTTCTCTCCTGACAAAAAGCCAAAGAGCATATTGTAATGGAGGTATGAGCTGTACCAGCAGCCCCATGTGAGTTTCCCCCCATTATCCAAGTTCGATTTGGACTAAGGCTCTTGGTCCGGCAGCATGTCCGCATCACGGACACACGCAGACACGCTTGCCTTAAGCGCGGTGTGCTTCCGCTGCAAGTTCAGTCCCCACAGGACCATATGTGCCTGAAGTCACGTGGGAGAGTGACGCAGTCGCAAAAAAAATTGTAAAGAGACTTTGCATTGAAAATTAGGGATGCGAGTGATGCAATAAACAAGCAAAATTTACTTTAGCACAGATCACTACAAGCAGGTGATATACTTTAAAATGCCTATGCACTTCCAACATAACAACTAAATATATGGAAAGCAATGTGGAGTAGCCTCACCAGTATGCTGCAGCGCCTTCGCTCACCCCATCCGTTATGTGGCTGAAGTCACATGAGGGAGTGACGAGGCCGCAAAGAAAATAGTAAAGAGACTTCTATCAAATGTACTTTGTATTTGTATTTTATTTATATTTTATTTAGCGCCTTAGTCAAAGCTCTGTACATAGGATACAAATGGTTACAAAATACATGTATAAACAATAAAATTTAGAAAACAAACACTCACATATTTTGAAGTAGATGGGATTTCAGAGTACTACAAAAAAAAGAATAAGTGGAAATGGAGCAAAGGGAAAGCAGAAGAATGTTCCAATGAAGAAGAGCAAGAAGCTCAAAGGAGCAAAAATGAGACTGAGCACACAGGGGATGAGGAGTGTTGGGGAATTGGTGGTCCACTACCACTCCCCCTCATCATTCCCACAGCATATGGATCACATGTAAGCCTAGGGGGGGAGACACCCACCCCCATGGCCCCATGGCACATTGCTTTATAATATAACATACAGATTTACCCACATAACATAACCCATAGCCCTGCCGATAGACACCATTTTGTATTAGAACAGATGCCATGTTTTACTAGGCCTAAACATCATCCTTCTGCAGAACCCAGTTCTCCTATCCCCAGCACGTCACACAGAGAGCCCAAGTCACCGCCACCTCCCTTCCCCGCCAGCTTCGTGCAAGCCTTTTTCTCATGGAAGTGCAATCATTTATTGTTGCAATTTCCTAGCATCATTTCCCCAGATTATGCTCTCCGCAGAGCGTGAAATCAGAGCAAGCCTCTCCACAAGTGCCCATCTATCTCCACAAAACTGCCCATGACCTTTTATCCCCCACCCTGCCAGGGTAAGGACCACCAGTCCCCAACCCTCCACACTCATTCATGTTGATACCCATCTGACCTCCTCATACTGACCATTCCAAAGCACCCACCACAGACTTAATCCTGTATAGTAGTATATTCCCTCCAATTCAAAATATGTCTATCAGTGTCATGGGATATGGGAAAACATAAATAGTAGATCAAACCCTGACACCTGGGTGCAGGGCCCTGGTATCAAAGAGGATCTGAGTTCAGAATGCCAATATATTAACCCACCTTTCTCTAAAAATGCCCCCATTCGTGCAAGGATTTTTTGGTTGCCATTATTCTTATATTATCAGTTCCTGTTGTATTAGCTTAGACAGTTATGAATGTTTTATATTTGCCCTGACCTTCACTGCAGAGATGAGCCCAGCTGGTCCACATGCCACCATAGAACAAACTGTGCCACATGGCTCCTCCAATCTGCACCGCGCATTTGTACCCTATGTGATATCGTGTTTGCTGATGATTTTTACCCTTATACTGTGCTGCCCATGTATTGTTTGGCAGAGCACTCTCAGGCAGCAGAGTTATTTGCTTGCTAACTTTATTTTATATAAAGTTTGTTATCCTTGCAATTCATCTCCCGGTCTCATTCCCTGATAGGTGTGTTAACATTATTTTGATCTATTGTAAAGTTACGTGTTTTGGGTGCCCACCTTCATTTGGTGACCCCTTTGTGTGATTTCCTCAAGACCCCTGTACTTTGTGCGAGATCGAGGGCTTCTCTGGCAAGACCGCCCCCACCTACAACTGACCAGTGCCAAAAAAACAAGTACACAGAAGAAAAATGTTTATGTGGGTTCCCGCTTTGCAAATACCCTGCTGCTCGCCTGAGCCGGGTGCAGCCCCAGGGAGAGGCCCAGAATTTGTGGAGAGTTCGCAAACAGAGGCTCTTGGAAAAACACGGGCACAAGAGTATGAATTGCAAGGAAGAACAACTGTGGGGAATTTAGAGCCGAATGAGTGAAGGGGACATGCAAGGGTTGGATATGAATGAATAGTTTGATTGTTTGAAGTAAAGCGCTTTTTCTTTTTTATTAGTTTTTATAAGGGAAATGAAGTGAAAATATAGAGGAGATACTGGAATCTAGCTCTGAAAGGGGGTAGAAGGCGGAGCCGCAGTACACTGTCCTGAACAGTGAAGAGGATAAATAAAGTATAAATAAAGAGACAAATGAAGGAGCCCCATATAATTAGAGGGCTCGGGAATAAGTAGTCATTATTGTTTATGCTTGTTACTTTAGCTTATTATTTTCTGTGTTTTTATAATATGTGGAGGAAGGCCCAGAAGGGGCAGAGGTGATGTGAATGTTGAGTAAACGAGAAAATGAATATGCTCTAAGAAAGGGCAGTGATGTATATGTTTTCCGGGGTTTATGTTTTTTGTTTATTGTTCTTGGTTTGGTTCTGTTGACTTTTAAGATGCTCCATGTTTTTCATATGTAATTGTACAGTGTATTTTGATGTTAAGACAAAGAATATAAGACATGAAATGATTGTCCCGAAGAGTAGGCCTTAGTAACTGCAGAGGGGGTAAGAGAGATATAAGTCCCACGAATATCGGGGACCCCACACCTTAAGGAGAAAAGATCTTTGGTCATGGGAATGGACACCTCACTGTCATATATTTGTAAGCATCTCCCCTGATATATATCACACAATTGGGTATTTTCCCTCAATTTGTTATGGGGGATGAAACTGATTACCCCTCTCTACACCTTGATTGCTATTTCTGATGACCAACCTCAAAAGACCATTTTACTTAGAAGAGGCATTTTTTGGGATGGTTTTTTCAGCATGTGGTAATTTTTTCATGAACCACAACCACGTGACAAAAGAGCAACCACCTTCAATATATAGAAAAAATATATAAAGTGTATTTTAGATTTACACAATTAAAAAAAAACTATCATCATTCATTCTACTAAGCAAACACACAAAACACAAGTCAATACTAATGGTTCAACACAAAATGGGGTGGTAGTATTGCTATTATGTTGATAGTGCTAATGTACTCTAATCACATTAGCCTCTTAGAAGTGTTCCTATAGGAGTTGGTATAGACTTAATTGTTTCAGAGGTTATCATGTCTTCAACACATAACATACAGATTTTTTCCAGAGTATCTTGACTTAAACTCTGGTCAGGGTGACTGATTTCCACCATTATCAATCACATAAAGAGTCGACATGTTTTGGCCACAGACAATATTTTAGATATTATCTCTAGCATCTGTTCACAATTAATAGATGGCATCTTCAGGAAAAAATCATTTCTTGAATTCCTGCATTCGTCTTGACTACCCCTCCCCCGTACAGTGAGTGAATAAAGAAGTATCACAGTCAGTGGATACACGAGACAAAGGGGGAGGGACTAACACTTGCTTGGTCAGAAGAAGGGTCATTTGACAAAGGGACATTAGAACAACTATCCATGTATCGGTCGGCAAAATATAAAGGGAAACAGCTCCAAAACAGACGGGAAGTGTTAGCTTTGTGCAAGATATTCAAGGAAACGGCCACCACAAATAAGAGGGAAGGGGGGTCAGTGTCACCGTAGTAATGAAAGAAGATGAGGGTGAGAAGGCAAAAGGAGAGGAAGAACCCAAGAAAATAGATCAATTGCTTACGAGGCTGGCAGAGGGATACACAGATCCAACATATGTATCGGGAGGAGGTGTGCCAACCACACCCAGTACAGCCCCACCACCACCTTACGACCTATCAACAACCACCCTTGCCCCCACTGGACCGTGTACTCAAGATCTTGTGGTAGCACTAACGTCCACCCAAACAGAACTAGCCCGCTTGCGAGCAATATGCGTGTGAAACAGCACAAGTATCTGCGGGAAAGCTGAAAAGCTCCTATCTCCTACCAGAAGACAAATGGAAATCAGGGGTTTCCTCTTTAGGGTGGACAGTGTACCTATGCAGGTAGTCCGAGTAAAGCGAGAAGGGGAGAAGGGGAAATAAATAGCTTAGGATATGATGCAGTGGCCTCAGTAAGGAATGAAAAGTACTGGAGGGACTTTGACAAATCAGAAGAAGGGGTTGTGGGTGGCATAGAGCAGTCGCAATGGTCCTCCCCAATAGTAAGTGAGGCATGGGAAGGTAGGCTCCGGAATAGAATGGGAAAAATGGCTTTAGCAAAAGAGAAAGGAATAAAGGTGAGCAGTGGGAATGTAAAAGCAAAGCTACAGATGCCCCTTATCTATGAGGGGGCGGACAGACCCACTACGTGCCCAGGGCACAGATGGATAAAAATAACTTCCTCAAATCCCTCCCCCCACTCACAGCGGGTACGGGAAAATGGATCTATGCTTTCGAAAAGAACACTGCAGTTGTGCCTCTGGCGATAGGGGATATTAAAAGTCTCTTGGTGTCTGCAGTAGCTGATCAGGCTGATTCAGTGTGGGTGAAATCAGGTTTCCCAGGGGTGACCATAAATAACAAATGTGAAGCTGGAAATGCATTGGAGGGACAGTGTCTCCCTGCCCTTGTTCTGTAGTCCTTTTTCATTTCATGTTTGTTCTTTATTGTTTTTTTGCACTGGAGTCTATGTGGGAATATTGGCAATGCAGCTCTTCCTCTTTTTGGTTTGGTATACCCTTATGGCACCCATGGGTGGGGGTACAACCCTGTACCCTTAGTGTATGTTTTTGGGCACATGTGTGTGTCCCACAGAGCAGGGTATGGACTGCTGGCAGCTCCACACTGATGTTGTGGGTACACCCTTGGGGTGGGACCTGGGTGAATGGAGTGTGTAACCAATATGTACTTCTTGTTATGGGTGTCTGGTTTGTGGTATGTGACACAAAGACTGAGTCGGCCCTGCACGAAACTGGTATCAATGCATTGTGGAGTGCTGAATGGCTGGGTACTAGTCCCAGTACACATTACTTGTTCTGAGAGTCTGGAGGGAGGACAGTGGCCTAAATACACTGTGAGCCTGATTGGCTGCCTGACTGCCTGAATTCCCATCTGAGTTATTGGTTGCCTGGGTGTTACCCAGCAGAGTGAATGAGAGATGGAACAGTATATCTGGGGCCTCTCACTGCTAGAAATCATTGAGAAGCTAAAGTTGATACTTGTTGCTTAACCTTGTAGCCCGCTGGAAGAAGAAGAATTGCTGCTGCTGTCCTTCGCTAAACTGAAAGCTGCATGACTGTCAAGAAACTGATCCAAGAGAGAACCTAGCTAGGAGACCTCTTCCCAAGCTACGAGGGACAATTGTGCACCAGCTGACCTTTGCTAAAGCACCCTGGAAGTCAGATACTCGAAAGGGTGCCGAACGGAGAAGGGGACCAGTGCGGAATCATGAAGCAAAGCGCCCGAACATTGAAGTTCATCACCGTCGATGATCGCCATCGCCAACCGGAGCCGCAGTGCTACTTTGCCTAAAGACATTTGATCCAAGGATTCCCTTGCTCATCACCGTCGACCGCTTTTGTCCTGCCGGAGAAAGTCAAGACCGCCAACGACCAAGGAGAATCCGCCAGTGGGTATCAAACCACCCAAAGACCACAGAGATGGCGACAATCCGACTCCCTTGCTGGTCCCAGATTCTTCATCAACTCTTTGCAGCAATGAACACTCATCGTCGAGGTGCACCGCACACCTCAGCTTGCAGGACGTTTTCAACCGATCGTCAACGAGCACTGCAAGAACCGAAGCTGCTGCCGCAATGACAGTATTTACCCTTTTTCTTCACCGACTCTCGAGGACCCATGGCTCCTGCCTTAAAAGGAGTGCACTCAAGAAGGGCCCGTCGACGACTCACTGAAGAACTCCATGAAACCAGATTCTTTGGGGTCGTGGAACTTTTTAGAAGGAATCGAGACTATATTAAGCATAATTGCACTGTGCTTGTCAATACGCTTTTTTTACAGGTTGCCCAGGTGGGGGGATCCTCGCACAAACCTGTCTCTAGGTAGACGGGGGACTGATCTGCCATTGCTTGATTTAACTGGCTTCCTTTCTGTGTCTATCATTGATTAATCTTATAATTTGATTTGTATGCCATATGAACAGTTATCAGTTGATGTATTTCAAAGGAATCGATAGTTAAGAGTGATACCACGTAGAACTGTATATTTATTTATTTTTTATATATTTACTTTGTATAGCGCTAAAGCCCACAGGCATCAGAGCGCATTTCAAAAAGACGAGACAATAAAAATCAAAGACGGGACAAAGATGTGAATTGGGCTGTTATTTCATCATGATAGGATTGACGTAATACCAGGATTTATTTGAATAACAATGTTTTCAATTTCTTCCTGAACTGAATATAGTTGGATTCGAGCTTCAGTGAAGTTGGTAGCTCATTCCATTTTTTTGATACATCTGGTCGGGAAGGCGTTGCCTAGGCCATTTTGCTTTTTTGTTGTAGTAGTTTGCAGTAAACCTAGATTGGATGATCTGAGGCATCTAGCTGGTGCATGCCACTTGAACTGCTTCTTTAGATAAGCCGGAGCTTTGCCATATAGGCATCGATGGACCATGGTGAGTGACTTGAAGATAATTCTCTCTTCCATGGCCAGCCAATGGAGATCTTTTCTGTCTCCTGTGATGTTTCCCTCCTTGACCTGCCTGTAATTGTCCTGATGCCGTTATTTTGGATCACCTGACATTGTTTCAGATATTTGCTGTTCGCTCCAAGGAGCAAGGAGTTTCCATAGTCCAGTCTGGATAATATTGTTGCTCTGGCAATAGTAGTGCTGTTTTTTTGGTCGAGCAGAGGTCTGATTTTTTTAAAGAGTATTTGATGGTACTGGCAGTTTTTCTTTAGGTAGGCTGTGTGTGCCTCTGCTCCTAAGGAGGCTTGTAAGTAGACTCCCAAGGCCTTCACTTTTTCAGATATTGGGATTTGGGTGTTTTTGATACAAAATTAAGAGAATGGGGAACTCAGTTTCTTTCTGGCCTGTGTGGATCCGAAGATCATAAGCTCGGTCTTTGAGCCATTTAGACACATCCAGTTGTCCTTCATCCAACTCTCGATGGTGTTGTATAAGGTTGAAAGTTTGTTGCTGTCCTTTTTGTAGTCCCCACTGAGCTCAAATACCAGCTGGGTATCATCGGCAAAGTTGGTAAAAAAAATGCCCATTTGGGACAGCAAGGTAAAATCCTGGATTGCCTGTCATGTAGAAATGAAGCTATCCACTCAGTTGCCCCTGATGAGCAGTTTCCTGAGTTTTCGAGGGCCTCTCGGAGTCTTGTATGATCTAGCAGATCAAATGCTGCCGAGAGGTCCAATAAAATTAACAAGCCTGATTTGCCCTTGTCCAGAATTGACAACATTTCAGTCTGAAGGTCTAAGAGTGCTGACTCGGTACTATGACTTGACCTGAAGCTAGACTGTTGGTGATGTAATAGATTGTTGTCATCCACGTAACTTTGAAGATGTTCAGTAACTATTTTGTCCAGAATCTTCAGCAGAAAATTGCAGTTTGTGATGGGTCTTAAACTGGATCTTGTTGGTCTAAGTTGGGTTTCTTAGGTAACGGAGTGACCGTTACTGTTTTAATTATAGTGGGTACAGTTTGGTCCCTAAATGAAGCATTAACCATTCTTCTAAAGATATCAGGGTTGTCTAAGATAAGTTTGGGTGATAGTACGTTTTCCGAGCATGAAGTGCATCTCATGTTTGTGAGTGTTTTCTTCATTTCTTCTAAAGTAATGGGCCTAAATAGGAATTTGGGATTTTCTAGCTCATTCTTGTTTTCTGTTGGATTAATCTTAATCGGTATGCTTGTGGTCTGACAATTAAGAATGGTCTCTCTGGCTTTAACGATTTTGTTGTGGAAGGCAATTTGAACTTTCTCACAATCTGTATCTGTGGGCTGGAAAGGTGGGGTAAGTGTTATGGGTTTGTCTATAGATTTAAGGATCTGATAGAGCTTTCCCGTGGAGTTAGCCGCTGTACTAATAAGCTTGTTGTAGTAGTTTTTCTTAAGGTCAATAAGTTTGGATTTGTATATGCGGTCAGCATTCTTCCGATTCATTTTATTTGTTTCAGTGGGTTCTTTTAACCATTTCCTCTCATGGTTCCATTTGTCTTTTTTAAGATCAATGGCTTCAGCATTGAACCATTTTTGATGATTGGTATTAGGCCTAACTTTCTTGTTATTTAGAGGGGCTTGGAGATCGAGTAGTTTTTTCATGCCTTGATTATACATCAATATGATGTGTTCGCATGAGTCCTCGTCTTTGGTGTCAGTCATGATTTTGTTCATTTCATCAGAAAGCATATTTCTTGTGATTTTTTTCAGATTCCTGTCAAGTACAGATTTAGGTGTGTTATCTGTTTTTTCCTTTTTGTGTTTTAGAGTCTTAGAGATCTGACCAAATGTATGGATAAGTTCCAAGCATGGTCACATTGGAACTATTTGTAACAATCCAGTCAAGCTGGTTCCCTCTGACTGCCGTAGGGCCCTTGTTGATTATAGAGAAATTGTTGTTCTCTGGATCCTCTTCTAGGATTATGGCCTGTTGGTCGTTTTGATTACCCCTCCATCTGTTCGTATCGCCCAACAGTATGGTCTCCGTGTTGGGTGATTTGAGGTTGTTGAGAATGGTTATAAATTCATCATTTAAATCAGATATTAGAGATGGAAGTCTGTATATGACGATTATGTTAATACAATTATTGTGGGTGGGTGTCAGTTTGAGGTGAATAACCTCACATCCTGTGCACTGTATCAGCATGGTAAAGAGTTTGAGGGTATGTTTAGCGATTATCGCCACACCTCTGCCCTTTCCAATTTCTCTGTTTTTTGAGTAGATATTGTAATTTGGTGGTACTGCGATATCTATGGTGGGGCCCACTGGTTCTTGTAACCATGTTTCAGTTAGGCATAAAATGTCTAGCTTCTCATCTACAATGTAATCGTGGATCTCCTGTGCATGTTTTGACATTGACCTGGTGTTAAGTAATGCAATTTTAAGGTTAGTGTTTTCTGCTACTGTCTCCTGGGCTGTGGTTTTATGGGGATCCATTTTAGCTAGTGGGACAGAGAGGAGGTGATACAGGGCACAAGGGCCTAGGGTATGGAATCCTGGGCAATGCTGGTTGTGTGGGAGATGGGGTCACTTTTCACAAGAATGCTACCACTGGCAAGGTGGTAACTATCAGTACAACAACCCTATCACAGTCAAACTCAAAGTGGACACCCCCTCCGGGCAGCCCATACGTCTTCACCAAGGAACTTGCACAGAAGATGCACTGCCTCACCATCCATCACCACCTGGCTATAACACCCTCTAACACCCCCCGCATAATATGCAATCCCGCCAAAACCGTCACAACCAGATGTCCCATCGTCATAACAACCCTTTTGCCACCACCCCAAACGGCACGTCAGCACCCTACCAAGGGGCATGCATGCTTAGTGAAAATATTTTCTCCTACCCCGCGACAGATACACCCCCAGATTAGGACAGCCCACAGTGAGCACTTGCGTGTCCAGTCCTATCCACTACCTTAAATCCAGAAGAGGAAGCACTGGTGGGAGCAGAGATAGGAAACAAACAGTTCATCTTTATGGTGGACAGAGGGGCAGAGAAATCAGGGATATGTGAAGGTAATTTTCTGTTATCTGGCAAAAATCTCGAAACACAAGGGTTCTCTGGGGCAGCAATAACGGTTCCTTTTACAGAAGATTTGGATGTCAAGATAGGGGTAAAAACAGTACCGCTCCCCCTACTCTATTATGAAAGTTCCCTGTCAATTTATTAGGACAAGATTTGCTCAGTAACCTAAATATGACAATATCATTCACTGACAGAGGAATTGTTTGCTCCATTCCAGGCATGTGTCCCCTTAGAGCAATGTTGTTAATACATACTGTGGCTAATGAACTTAAGGTGAAAGGGGTACTAGTAGATCCGACATGTTCATGTACGGGATCAGGGTTTTGGCTTGGGCAGTGCCTGAACTGACCAGAAAAGAATGGAGAGTACCTTCTGATTTTGTGTTCCGACCTGTAGCTTCCCTCGAAATAGTTGCTGGCACAATATTGTCCCTAGACTTAAAAGGAGAATAGGTATCTGCAAACAGAGTAATGGCAAGATGGATGGACACGCATGGATGCGAATTGCGCACAGTACTGTGCATTGACCCAAACATACCCTTGCATGAATTAACAGATGAGGAACTGTTCACTGATGACAACAATGATGGGGAAATTATTTTGGAAATTAGTATCCCATGTGAAGTGATGGTGCAATACAGAAAGGTGCCAAGTCCCTTCATGGCTGTCGTCAGTGCACCACATTCCTGCTATGACACAGATATGCAACAAGTGCCCTCT
The DNA here is from genome assembly GCF_040938575.1 of Ambystoma mexicanum. Classification (NCBI taxonomy): domain Eukaryota; kingdom Metazoa; phylum Chordata; class Amphibia; order Caudata; family Ambystomatidae; genus Ambystoma; species Ambystoma mexicanum. Next base: position 557,075,952 of record NC_090928.1, read on the forward strand.
CACCTGTGAACCACAAACACCCATGATGTAGGGTTAGTGAGGGAAGTTACCCCTGTAAAGATTACCCCTAAACCACCGACAATACTCCCCAGAGTGAAACAATACCCATTGTCCAGAGAGGCAGAGGAAGGGAAACAATATATGCACTACTCCACCAAGGGATAATTGTCTCGCCAAACTCACCATGCAATACCGCAGTGTATCTGATAAAGAAAGTGACAGAGGGGTCATGGTGTATGATCCAGGACCTCAGCCCACTCAATGGCATAGTGCAAAAAGAGTTCCCTCTTGTCCCGAACCCCGCTTCCATTTTGTGTAGCATTTCAAAACAGGCCACTCATTTTACTGTGGTTGATCTGAAAATGTTTTCCTTTTCAGTGCCCCTTCACCCAGACTCCAATTTTTCACAGCATTTACACTGGGTGGGAGAAGGTATGAACACTGTTGATTTCTCCAAGGGTACTGCGAGAGCCCCAGCACATTTAACAGGATATTGCACGAAGAGTTTGGCAATATCCCAGCACAATTATACAGTACGTAGATGACCTTCTGGTCTGCAATGAGAGTGAAGAGAGTTGTCAAAGAGACTTTATTGCCTTGCTCCAGTTACTTGCCCACAAGGGGTACAAGGTAGACAAGAAAAAGCTGCAGTACTGTGTGACTGAGGTCCTGTACTTGGGCCAATTGATTTCAAAAGATGGTAAAAGAATAAAACCCGACAGGGCAGCCACAGTGCAGGCCTCATTTGAAAGCCTAAAATAATTGATCAGCACAGCCCCAGCCCCAGTTTTAGCCACACCTGACTATGAACAGGAGTTTTATTTATTCTCTCACTCCAATGGAACACTAATGACAGCGGTGTTAACACAAAAGACATCCATGTGTCATAAATCACTTTTGGCCACTTTGCGTGCAAACAGGCCCTTGCAGCTGTGGACTTTGCTATCGAAAAGAGCTCAACAATTGTCATGGGGTGCTCCATCACCCTGTATGTTGAGCACTCCCTCTTGCCATCCTTGAAAGATCAAAATCCACTCTAACCACCCAAAGTGCATCAGCCTATGAGATAATACTTTTGAGCAACAATACCCATGTGGTACGCTGCAAAACAGTAAACCCAGCCACGTTCCTAACAGAGGCGTGCACTGTAATAGATATGCAAGAGCATGATTGTTCCATATACGAAGGGGAAGGGATGACATTCCAAAGCAAGGGAAAATGTGTTACAGGAAGGAGAAGTGTTCTTTGTAGATGGATCATCTTCCATTTGCCTAGAAACAGGTGAAAAACATGTCAGAGTGGCAGTAGTGATGTTGGAAGATGGGGAATATGGAGTACTGGTTAAGAAACAACTGCCCATGCACTATTCCACCCATGCTGCTAAGTTAGTGGCATTGATTGAGGCACTCCATGCAGAAAAGGGGTGTGCAGTGACCATATATTCGAATTCAGCATATGTAACCACTACGGTACATGCTGGACTATCTAGAAGGAGAAGTAGGGGATTCAGTAGAGCAGATGGCTGCCCAGTACAACATGCAGAATTATTGAATAATCTGATCGAAGCACTTGCAGAACCCTCTGTAGTGGCCCTAGTGAAATGGCAAGCACACATGCACAATAATGACAAAATCTTTTTAGGGAACGCAGCGGCTGACGCAGCTGCCAAAGAATCAGCATATCTGTCCGTATCAATGAGTACATAGGGCATATTGATAGCAAAACAAGGAGAATCCAAAATAGAAGGATCCAATTTGTTACCAATTGCCCAGATAATAGAGCTGCAGAAAAGAGCCCGATACTCAGAACAAGAATTATGGACAAAACAAGGGTGCACACAGTCACCCACTGATTTACTGTGGCGGCAGGAAACAATGGGGAAAGTGGTCATGCCCATATAATTATTGGGTGTGGCATTCGATCAATTGCACTTCCTAGCACACACTTCTAAACAGCACATTGCCACTGACCTCCAGGAGGATTGGTTTATCCCGAACCTCCCGGAATACCTCAACAAAATGGTGATAGAATGTGTAACCTGCCAATAATTTAATTCAGGGATGACAATTTGAACACTCAGGGGGACACTTCTTTGCCCTCTAGGTCCCTCCGTGAGCTGCACATTGATTATGCAGACATGGGAGAAAGGTGCAATGGAGCCCGATACTTAATCGTGGTCATGTGTCCCTTTACATGATGGGTAGAGGCAGGGCCCTGCGCCCACCCTGATGCAAAGTATGCAGCCAAATTTCTCGAAAGAGAGGTATTCCCCCACTGGGGAATATGTGATGTTATAATTTCTGAGCATGGAACGCATTTTGTAAATCATTTATTCAAAGAGGTGACCTCACTATTCGGTATAAAACACAAAACGTGCTTGATCTACCTCCTGCAAGCGAACAGGGTGGTTAAGAAAATCAATGGCATGCTTAAAAGTAGGTTATCTAAACTCTGCCACACCATAAAAAAAGAACTGGGTATACTGCTTGCCCTTGGCCCTTTTCCAGCTGCGCACACAACCCAGCAAGGAGCACCACCTGTCCCCCAATGAAATAGTGACTGGTAGATGCATGCAAACGCCCCTGTCACCAGTCAGGAGAATGTCTGATACACACATGACAGCAACTGTTTTAGGAGAGGAATTTAAAGAATATCTCATCCAATAAGCACCGGCAGTAAGATGCATTGCAAAACAGATTGCACCACTGTTCACAAGAGAGAGTGAAACTGACACAACAACTGCACCAACAGACAGCCCCATACAACCTCTAATGCCTAGTGAGTTAGTCTATGTGCCGAGCTTTGTGAGAAAGTGGAACTCCCTGAGAATCCATGGACCTCATGAAGTGATCTACTGTACACACCTGGCTGTAAAAGTGAAGGGGCTGTGGTACTGGATCCACCTCGAAGACATCAGAAAGGCACACGTCAGCGTAGCACCTGAGACATTGAATAATGATCAAACAAATATTGCAGTGCTGTAGATGAATGACAGAAGACAAGAAACAGAGTATCACATGTAAATAAAGAGCATAATAAATAGCATAAAAACAGTTAGAACTTTGTAAAATATAATGCAATACTTTATCTCTTCCTCTCTCTATCTCTCTCTCTCCCTTCTTGCATTTGTTCTCAACATCTCTTTTTCTCACTCACAAGCTCAACTGTACCATCGTCTTGTCCCACCTGCAACTCTATTAACACCCACCCCATTTTTATTATCTTTTCAGGTGCCATGATGATGGAGTCAACGCCAAACACAAATGCGCAGTTAAATAGCATTAGAAATAGGATAAGCACTACATGCGCATATAGTTATGAATGCGGATTGAATTGTGTTGCAATAGTGTTTACATTAACCATACTAGTGTTGGGAATATATTGGGCAGCATCTTTTATCTGGGGGCCCCATATAAAAGAAGGGGGAGGTGGAAATATGTAAAAGTAGCAGCAATGCATCCCTGAATTTAACAACAATGTATAAAATGTCACTAAACTGACCTCGCAAATAAAAAAATGCTCTGGAAAATGAGACTGAAAGTACGTTGAAGGTTTTGAATGTCACGCTGCCAATGCCTACCATGTTTACAAGTTCACATGCTACCTCAAAACCCACCATAATGCCTATCTCATTGTGATGCTGGAAATGAATTGGAGGGACAGGGCCTCCGTATCCTTGTCCTTTACTGCTTTTTATTGTGTGTTCTGTTGTGTTTTCCGTGCAGGAGTTCATGTGGGACTTTTGGTTTGGTGAACGGACCCATGGGATACCCTTATGGCACCCATGGGTGGGGGGTACAACCCTGTGCCCCTAGTGTATATTTTTGGCACCTGTGGGTGGCCGGCAGAGCAGGGTATGGGCTGGTGGCAGCTCCATGCTGAATTTGACAGGTGCACAGAGTATCTTCCATTTTGGGATACCCCGGCCCTGCTATTGGGATCAGTTGATTCCTGATGGAAAACAAGATGGCCCCTGTGGCCTCTTGCTTTCTCTTACCTATTACCTTGTTTTCCCAAAGTCCTGGGAAGCCCTGACTCTGTCCCTTCCCCCTGACTGGCTGTTGGGTGGAAGTGCCATATATGGTTTTGTTGTGAAGGCCTGGTCAGACTAGCTGGAGCCTTCCCAGTGACTGTATGTTGTGGGTACCTCCTGTGGGTGGGACCTGGGTGAATGGAGTGTGTGACGAATATGCACTCCTTGTTGTGGTTGTCTGGTTTCTGGTATGAGAGACAAAGACTGAGACAGCCCTGCCGAAACTGGCCTGAATGCAGTGTGTAGTGTTGAATGGCTGGGTACTTGTCCCAATCCACATTCCTTGTTGTGAGTGTCTGAGCGGGAGAAGGATGGCCTAAATGCACTGCGTGCCTGATTGGCTGACTGACTGCATGAATGCCCTTCTGGATGATTGGCTGCTGAGTGTGACCTAGCAGTGTGGATGGGAGACAGAATAGTATATCTGGGGACCTCTCACCACTGGAAATTGTTCAGAAGCTGAAGTCCACTATGACGAGTAACTGGAAGAACTGAAGCTTGACCTTGAAGCCCTGCTGGAAGAGAAGAATTGCTGTTGCTCTCCTTCACAATCTGAATGCTGCTGTGTCTCCAAGGACTGACCCAGAGAGGACCTAGTAAGGCGCCCTCTTCCCGAGCTACGAGGGACTATCGTGCACAACTGCTCTTTGCCAACGCTCCTTGGTAGACAGGCCTACGACAGGCTGCCGAACGGAGACGGGGACTGCCGCGGAATCCCAAGAGAAGCACCCAGACTGTTGTCCGCCACTGTCGACGACCGCCGTCGACGACCAGAGCCGCTGTGCTACCATTTGCCTAAGAACCTAATTTGATCCACGGATGCTTGTCGACGCGCCGAGGAGCATCCACCGGTGGGTTTCCCACCACCTGAAAGACCACAGAGACGCCGATGACTCGACGCCCTTGCTGGGCCACAGTTCTTCATCCTCTCTTTGCGGTCCAGAACTATCATCACCGAGGTGCCCCGCACGCCTTTTCCTTGCAGGACGCCAACACTCCGCCGTCGACGAGCACTGCTAGGAATGAAGCTGCCACTTCACCGCCATAGTTCAACCTGTTCTCCGTCGGACGTTCGAAGACCCGTGACTCCTGCCTTAAAGGGAGGGCACTCAAGAAGGGCCGTCGATTCCTCGGTGCCGAACGCCGAGTTCCTTGACGCCTCTCGACGATTCGTGGCTCCTGCTTTAAAGGGAGTCACTCAAGAAGGATCCTTTGACGCGTCTTCGAAGAACTCTACTCCACCAGGTACATTGGGGGGGGGGTAAAACCTTAATAGGCGGAAATAAGACTATTGAACAATATATGTACTGGGCTTGTGCTATATATATTTATTTACAGGTTGCCCCGGTGGGGGGATCTCCACACAGAACTGTGCCTAGTGGTATGGTCAGAAATCTGCCTATTGTTTCAACCATCTTGCGTTCTTTCCTATCTCTATTGCTGGTTTCCTCGTTATTGATCTGTGTGACATTTTAACCGTACAGTTGATGCACTTCAATGAGATTTGATAACATTGGTCGTACACTTTAGAATTGTATATATTTATCATTGTTGACTTCCGAGTACAAAGTGCGTTATTGTGATTGTGTACATACCTTTGAATATTAATTATATAAAGACTGTGTTTTCAGTAATACAGTGTGTGGACATTCCTTTGTGGGGGTTCAGGGACTACACTGTACTTAAGAACCAGCCTGCATCACCTCCCGAGAAGCTAGGCCTTGATTGCTCGTCCATTGCTACCAATTGAGAATCTTGGCTGGGGTCCTGTGTGCCTCTCCTCTACCATATAGAGAGCGGAGGTACAGGAACCCCCCACCAGTATCTTCACACTCATTGCTTAGTGAAATGCATAATGTGCTCCACACCCCAGCCTCTAATACAAAATCTGTTTCCTCTCCTCCCCCTGTGATGTATATACAAGATCCCGCAAGTACTGATATATATGTAAATGATGGTATCTTCCCTATGTACATTCAACAGCCCACAAATGCCCAAGGGTCACTATGTACTGCCGATAGAAAGTGTAAAATGTTTACAGGACAACAACAACCGCTCTTACATAGCAGAAGAAGGAAAAGACAATCACGCCAACATAGATATGATGCCTATCATGGTTTGGGGCTAGACGCGGATGAGGATCTTCATCACCCTGGGCAATCTAAAAGCTGGTTCTCTGATATGAGTGGGACCGGAAAAAGAGAAACCAATGGCAGTTGCTATGTATGTTCCTTGATACCCCATGCCTCTGGGACACCAAACATGTAAGTGCCACAAGACGTTCCCTTAGTAGAAGTCCAATGTCTCATCCATCTCGCACTTCATAGAATAAAAAACTCCTTAGAGGCATGCTGAGTGAAACGAAACTCCTCCCGCCAGACGACAAGCTCTGAAAAGAAGGATCACAAGGTCTGAACTGTTTTAAGGAACCCTTCCTGGTAATCAAAGGCAAAAGCTTTGCAGAAAACAAAAAGCTAGAATAGACATACATGTGCAAAGCTGAAGCACTGCGTGGCCTGACCGATCAAAGGTTAGAATGGATGGCCCAATCGTGTGCTCAAATATTGTCAGAACATATCACAAAGTTGACATGGGTCACAGCCCTCAAAAAGCCAATCAAGGTCCGACAGGAAGAAAATTACAAACTCTTTGTATAGCGAGGTAAAGGTGTATATGGGGTCTAACGCACACTGCAACAGCACCCTTGTCATCCCTGATCTTCGGAAAGGCACTGCTGCCTTAATGGACTAGTATTGGGTGTGCATACTTGCACCTCCCGCCATCATGGAGGGGTTAATGTACGCTTGCAACACTGCACTCCGCACTGCTGGTGATATCAGAAAAGCATGTAAAGGGGGGAGAGGTACCTCAAGAGTGACCAAAGGCACCTTGACCAACTGAAGCGCAACCCCCCAACTTTCAAATATTTCCTGAGGAAGAGCAGCATGTTCACCTGTCCCGAAAGAAGACCGCATCTAACTACCTATCGAAAGAATCCTCTGACCTCCTTGCTCAAATCTCTGATGAATACAAACTCTTTAGCTCAGCAGAAATTGTCTTTGCTTCACTTGTGGCCAGTATCCAGACACGAGAGAATGCAAAATGGCTCCAAATCGTTCAATAGGAGCTGATCCAGCTTGTGAACGACACTGACGAGGGGTTCAACAGCATCACGTTGGAATTGCGGGCCCTCTGACTAATAACAATGCAAAATAGGTATGTGTTGGACCTTCTCATAGCCACGGAAGGTGGTATTTGCAAGAAAATAGTTCATTTTGCAACTTCTTCAGATGCTGAAAATGGAACATTATCACATGTGATTGCAACTGTACATGAACTGGGCGTGAAAATGAGAAAATAAGGAGGGATACAGAACAATGACTGGTTCAGAATGGCATTCAGCTGGGTACCTTCGTGTCTTGGAACAATCATAAAGATGGTGGTGACCTTCATTGTGCTTTTCCTTCTGATTTTCTGTGTGTACCAGTTAGGACTCAGGTGCTGCACAAAGGCAGTGCCAAGCAGTGCGATGATGATGGTGACAATCGGCAACAGAAAGGTAAACAATAAGGTGCCTTATGATACTAGGGAAGCACATGTGCAAACTGGCAAAAATGATGAGCCCATATACTGCATGGTGTCAATATACCATACAGGGGATGAGGTAGACAACTTTTTTCACACTACTATTAAATAGCCCCAAGATCTTGAGAATTATAAGGTGGTGTGGGCTGACTTGGTTGGGGATGGGGGATGTATTTACATGACGTGCACTCCTGAAGAATATGCACGACGTTGAGAAAGTTTAAGGAGTGTGTGTAGAGCATGATTGCCCATAAGGGGCACCCCCCCTGGGATGAAGCAGTAAAGAGGACGCAGGAATGAAGACATACTGGGGAAGGGTATCCGTTACTTTAGAAGTAACAAAGAGGGGGAATGTTGTGGAGGAGGTGGTCCAATCCCACCTCCCCTCAGCATTCCAACAGCAAATGGATCACTTGTAAGCCAAGGAGGAAGAGACCCCTACCCCCATGGCACATTGCTTTATGATATAACATAGAAATTTACCCACATAACATAACCCACAGCCCCGTCGATAGACGCCATTTTGTATTAGAACAGCACCATCTTTTACTAGGCCTAAAAATCATGCCTCTGCAGAACCTACTTCTCCCATTCTCAGCACCTCACACAGAGAGCCCAATTCACTGACCACTTCCCTTCCCCACAAGCTCCAAGCAAGCCTTGTTCTCAAGGAAGTCCAATCATTTATTGCTGCAATTGCCTAGCATCATTTCCCCAGATATTGCTCTCTGCAGGGTGTGTGATCAAAGCAAGCCTATTCACAAGTGCCCATCCACCTCCACAACCAGTCTCCAACCCTTCACTCTCTTTCATGTTGATACCCATCTGACCTCCTCATATTGACCTTTCCATAACACCCACCAGAACACCCTCCATACACTTAATCATGTATAGTAGTATATACCCTCCAATTCAAAACATATCTTTCAGTGTCATGGGATATGGGGAAACATAAATAGTAGATCAAACCCCTGTGGGAAGACACCTGGGTGCAGGGCCCTGGTATCAAAGAGGATCTGAGTGCAGAGGTTGGAACGCAAATATATTAACCCACCTTTCTCTACAAATGCCCCCATTCATGCAAAGATTGTATGGTTGCCATTATTCTTATATTATCAGTTCCTGTTGTATTAGCTTAGACAGTTAAGAATGTTTCATATTTGTCCTGACCTTCACAGTGGAGATGAGCCCTACTGACCCACTTGCCACCAGATCGACTGCGAAGCAGCGGGCAATCGCAGCCTGGCATCCCCTATATAACAAACTGTGCCACATGGCCCCTCCAAACTGCTCCCTGCATTTGTACCCTACGTGATGATGTGTTTACTGATAATTTTTACCCATATAATGTGCTACCCGTGTATTGTTTGGCAGAGCGCTCTCGGGCAGCAGAGTTCTTTGATTGCTAACTTTATTTGATATAAAATGTGTTATCCTTGCAATTCATCTCCTGGTCTCATTCCCTGACGGGGTGTGTTATCATTATTTTGGTCTTTTGGAAAGTTATGTGCCATGGGTGCCCGCCATCAGGAGCCAATAGTAAGAAGTGAGAAGAAGAACGGAGAGAGCGTGCAGTGATGTACACAGATATTAGTGCAGCTAGATAGCTGGGAGTCAGACCATGGAGAGATTTAAATACAAGACAAAGAAAGTTACATTTAATTTGAGAATGAAAGGGTAACCAACCAAGTGTTTTAAGAGATGCATTAATAGAATCCCACAATGAGAGAAGACACAGAAGACGAATAGAAGAGTTGAACACTGATTTAAGTGGGGCAAGGTAAGAGTTAGGGAGGCAAAATAGGGCAGAGGAGCAATAGAAAAGTAGAGAGAAAATTAAAGAAGAGATTAGAGGTTTAGATGCCTGAAAAGTAAGAAAAGGGTGCACCTTGCGATTATTATAGAGATGAAAATGCCAAGAACAAGTAGTTAATGAGATGCAGTGAGAATAGGAGAGATTTGTATCAAAGTAGAGACCTGTAGCTGAAATTGGAAGCTTGAATGGTGGAAAGGATATAAAGGAGGGTGTAAGATGAGAAGAAAGATTGTTGGCAGGGAAAACAGTACCTCAGTCTTTGCGGTATTAAGGGTGAGATAATGGAATGACATCCAGAATTTGATTGCCACCAGGCAAGCAGAAAGATTAAGGTGAATTTCAGGAGATGAAGAGGAGAAGGAAAGAAATAGTTGGGTGTCATCCACATAGAAATGGTGGGACAGTCCAAAGGAGGAAATAACAGCCACAAGGTGAGATATGTAGAGGGAGAATAGAAAACGGTCCAGAACTAATCCTTGAGGCACACCGTGGGCAAGCGACAATGATTCAGAAGACTTGCCCGCCCAAGTGACTGAACATTTTCTGCTAGAGAGATAAAAATGAAACCAAGATAGAACAGGAGCTGAGAGGCCAAAAGATGAAAGTATGCTAAGAGTAAAGAGTGATCAAACGTGTCAAAAGCTGCTGATGGATCTAGAAGAATAAGAAAGGATGAGTGTTTAAAATATCGTGCTGAGAGGAGAGAGTTCAACACCGCAAGGGGAGCAGTTTCTGTGGAATTAAAAGGACGGAGACCAGACTGACATTTTGGAATCATAAACAAAGTTGGAGATCTGAGAATATATTAGTATTTCTAGTAGTTTAGAGAGATAGGGCAATAGAGAAATAGGGCGAACATTTGAAACAAGCAAAGGATCAGCAGTGGGTTTCTTCAAAATTGAAATAATAAAAGCATGCTTAAATGATGTGGGAAAAGTAGAGGTAGAGAGACAGATATTGAAGAAGGAGACAAGATAAGGTACAAGAAAAGGGTAGACCTTGGGGATTAGCGTAAAGGGAATAGGGTCAGTAGGGGAGGAAGTAGGATGAGCTTTAGCAAGTAAGAGAAAACATCAGAATTGGAAACATGGTTAAAGTGAGTCATAGTGGCTTGTGGAATAAGAGCAGGAGTAGCAGTGGACCGTTGGGTGGGTTATATGCTTCAATGTTATGAGGAAGAGAAAGCACTTTTGAGGAAAAGAATTGAGCAAAGTCAGAAGCCGAGAGAATAGAATGTGTAGAGTGATCCATAGTGGGAGGAGAGAGAAGACATGCAAGAGTTTTAAAAAGATGCCTAGGGTGAGTAGACTGAGTTTGTAGTAGATCCAAGAAATAAAGACGTTTGGCAGAGCATAGACTAGTATGGTAAAGAGTATGATAAGAGAAATAGGAGGAACAATCAAGTGTGGATTTGGTATTGAGCCAATGCCTCTAAAGATGACAAAGAAGACAGCGCATAGAGCGCAGATGGGAAGAAAGCCAGGGTTTATGAATGGGACGGAAGGGAGGCAGAGAGTAGAGTTGATCTAGAGAAGTGATGAGGGATGAGGATATGAGAGAGGCTGCCTCATCGGCATTAAGCGCTGAAAAGGAAAGAAGAGAAGAAAGTATTGAAGTACACGTAGTGTTGAATAGTGAAGAATTAAAGTCGCGTGGATCACTGTGGGAGGAAATGGTAGCATGAGAGGGAGAAACGGAATGACCAGAAATTAGAGGAAGTAATGATGTGGAAAGTATATAATGATCAGAAAGATAGACAGGAAGAGCTAGAACAGAAGAGGCAGTAAAAGTCAAAATAAGGAGAAAATGAGAATCAAGTATAGAGAGAAAAGGAGTGGCAGACTGCGTAGAAGCCAAATGAAGATTAAAGTACCCTAACAGGCCAACAGGGGTGAGAGTAAGAAGGATATGAGACAAGAGATGGTCAATGTCTTCACAAAAGTTACCAATGGGGCCAGGAGGACGATTAACAATAATAAAAGAAATAGGACAGGATTTCAAAACTATTTTATAGATACATTCGAATGAAGAATAAGTCAGAAGAACAGAAGGAGAACAGTCAGTAGAAAAGGAAGAGCAATCGAGTATGCCAGTACCCCTCCATGAGTACTAGTGTGTGGAACATGGCAGAACAAAGTTGAAGATTTGGTCAATGAAGCTGCAACTGTAGTGTCGTAAGGCAGAATCCAAGTGTCTGGAATACACAGAAAATGTCAATTTAGTCTTGAGAATAAATCCAGTACTGCTGCAGATTTGTTACACCCGGACCATGCATTCCATAGACCCAGGTCGATGGCTGCAGTGTTTTCAGAATATCAAGGATAGGTGAAGTTTCTGAAAGTACGTGTGCAGGTTGAATTTGCAGCAGAGTGTAATCGGGAGGCATAGCATTAAAAACTAAAGCAAACGTGAGTAATATAGCCAGCACTTTGATTTCAATTAGAGATGCAAATGAATCCAGTCTCCAAGGAGAAATGGAAATTGCATTTTGGTAATTTATACTCTAGTAGATTGTGCACTCTGAACTGGAGACTCACGAACTTAGTAGCAAATGGGACTTACATTTTGATTATGAGGTTATTCTGCTCTGGATCAAAATAACAAGTAATTAAGGAGCAGTGTGGCCAAATGGTTTGTCAATTCGTACAATTAAAGGAAATCCAGGACTTTTGGGCCACTATATTATATGCACTGTTTGCTTATATTATTTACTGTGGCAAAATGCCAGACTTTTGGAAACTGCCGTTCGTGGTGCTCATAAATAAAAAGGGAACTCATCTTTTCCTGATTAATATCGTCTAATAACATTATTAGATGTGGAGAGTTAGATCTTTTCTACGTTTATTCGAAGAGTGGTGGAAAGATGTGCTATTATGGTGGGGTTCCTCACTAGAAACTAGTCAGGTTTTTGTAAAAATGTTGGCACCACTTTTAATTCTGTGACTGTGAACATATTCCAATGTATGTATACAAGGCAGCACCCTACATACCTCTTTCTGGTTTTTTACTGATTCCTCTAATGCTTTTGACCTTCTAAACTGGGAAAGAATATTGGCTAAATGAGCTAAATGGAGCCTTCCACTTGGTCTGTTACATATCCTGGTCCACTTACACTCAGATAAATTCGCACAGGTGTAATGGATCTGGCAAGAAATGTGACAGAGATTATCTCCACAGTTAGAAAGATTTGACAGGGATGCATTTTGGCCCCCTGTCTCTTTAACATTTATATATCCGGCCTAGGCGAAGCCAAAGTGGGCCATGCATTGAGATCTCCATGCCTGGGTGACAGTAAAATAAAATGGTTAGCTTATGCTGACAATATTTTAATTTTGGATGACACCCAAATTGGCTTGCATATGGTGCTACAAGCTCTGCATATTAATGCTTGAGCTAATGATTCAAAAAAGGTAGCAGGTACCCCTCTCTAAAAATAACATGGCATGATAACCTGTTCTGTGGTTTTTACCCACTTTGAGAGTCTTCAGCCAGCGCTTTTTTCTCACTGTATATTTCACAAAGGAGGAATATCCATTTGCATATCAGTCTTTGTCCCGCCCACAAGGCCAGTCCAGCACCGAAATACCTGGAAAAGCTCCCTTGAAGAAGAGTGCCAACAGAAACCCCAGAGAGGGCCGCCTGCAGATACCTGGTGTTCTTTCTAGAGATGGGCGCCTGCTACCTTTTTTGTATTAGACTAATGATTGTATAACCAATGAATCAAACAACATTATTAGATTATCCCCAAACAAGAGGAGGATGGGATTTAAATGGGCATTGGAGAACATACTTATAGAGATCACTAAACACTTGCGCATTTGAGTATTCCGATCCACAATAGATGTAGAAATGTGGGTATAAAACTCTCACTTGAACTAAAAGTGTATGCTGTTATACCCAAGATGTAGACACTTAACAATAAGTTCTGGAGGTTCTCGTTGATCCCGCTAAGCAAATATTATAAAATGCAAGTGGTTGCCAAGCAGATTTATGTTTCTGCGACAATGCTATAATTTAACAGGGAATCCATGAATTGTTTTGAAGCCTCGTTGTGGACGAAGGTACTGTGCTTACCTAACTGTGAACCCTTAATGGCCGTCCAATATTACTTGGGTCTTGTATCCTTGAGAAGCCATGTGATGTGCAATATGTTGCTTCTCTTTAGGAAAGTGATTAGTCCAGCCCCAGAATCCGTATTCTGTAACTTGAATAATCAATTGCTCAGTAAAACGTGGGTGATTCTGATTAAGTGGATTTCTGAGTGCAATGCCATAGTGGAGAAAGTGTGTTACGCTCAACAGCAACTTAATGAAACGTCTACGTTGGTAAAAGAAAATGCTTGTAGGAATGGGATTGGATATAAACATGCTCAACTTTGGACAATATACATTGTATTATGTCCTTTCTAGGGAACAAACGAAATGGAGCGACTTGCTGACTTGTTTAGACAAATGTCCTCATGCAATACTGAGATCACTATTCATGAGATTCTGATGTCATCTTATTTTGATGGGTAAAATCCAAATTATCTGCAGCAATTTTGATTATCCTAGTCCATGTTTTCTTTTTTGTAAATTGGACTTATGAAACATTTGCTGGTGGAGTGCGTGAGACTTTCCGAGGTTGGGAGCTGTTGTATGGGTGAATATTTATGCTGTGACTACACAGCTGATGATGAACTATTCTGGCACCGATGCTACTTGGGTAGACTGGTTTCTTTAACCATTCGAGTATGGAGGATTATTATATATATATATATATATATATATATATATATATATATATATATATATATATATATATATATAGGTTTTATATATATATAGGTATTATATATATATATATATATATATATATATATATATATATATATATATATATATATATATAGGTTTTATAGAATGGTAGGTTTAAATGCTCTAACGAAATATCAGTTATGTATTTATATGAGGTCAAAAGAAATATGTTTTTATACGAATATCCGCTGTTATGAGATGTATGTCCTGATGTATCAAATTGTGTAACATATTTAACTTGTACTGTATTTTATATAATATTGTGCATTTTTCTTTGTGCTGTTTATATAATATTTGCGAATTGTTTATTTTATACTGAAGCAGAACAAATATATGTTGTTCAGCCCTGGCTACTACATAGTGCATGCATATTTGATCTCTTCCATGCAGGTAGACCAGTCAATCAAGATTGCATTTAATGAGAAGCCTAACGGAATACTTCCTCCTAGAAATCAAAGTGGGTGCCTCAATCTGGGATCAAGTCTACCAAATTCAGACGCAGACTACCGCAGCAGATCACTGGTGAAGCCACTAGTATCAGACGTTCTAGTGAACCAGGTAAAAGAGCTGCTGTGCTCCGGCTCTCATGCAATTTGAATCATGCTGGGAAGAAGGCATTTCTTTCTGAATGGCAGAGTAGGGCTGGCAACAATCTTATGTTGGGTGGTACAGTTACATGAGGATGATCAATGAGTGAAGACATCTAGAAAGGTCAGATGCGGTTATAGACCAGTCACCATAACCTCCCTCATTATTGCTCTTTTGGTCTTTTTTGTAGGGTACTCCATGAATCAGCCTTCTGCACTTGTGTTGCCCCTCCCACAATTAGCCCCACATACCTCACTCCACCTACCTACAGACACTTTGGCCCCCTCCCCAGCAATGGCAATATTCTCTGTGTTCCGTCCCCAGCACCAAAATCTAACACACCTCCACTACCCTTACCAGCCTCCTCCTATAACCACAATCTGAGGGCCCCAGGCTGGGGGTTCCTGGGTGTTGTCATATCTGACTGAATCCCACTTCTGCACAAACTCATGTGAATCCTCTGTTAGTGGAAGCATGCTGAGCATGCAGCTGTTCATGTGCAGAATTCCTGATGCCTGGCACTGTCCATGCAACCATATCATCTGAATTGACAACTTCTTCTGATCAATGTGGTAAGGGTGGTAACATCGAGGTTACGGCCGAGGGCAGCCATTTACACTTCACTGCTTTCATAAAACAACAAAGCCAGTGACCCTTTATGAGCCCCTGGAGTCCGTGGTAAAAGGAAGATGCATGATGAAAATGATTAGAGTACTGATATTAGCCCTGGAAATCTGAGTTCAAGTGAGCCACAGAACCACACCACAAAGCAAATAACTTATCCATCAGTGGCATGATTTGCAAAAGAAAAAGAAATTAAGTGACAGTGGGGCAAGTAATACGAGGATGGCTGGAAGCAAAGAAACAGCAACAGGCAGCAGTCAGACAAACCTAGGGGCCCAGGGATCTTCTATGTTCACTGAATCAGTAAGCACCAAGAAAAATGACTGCATTCAAGTGTGCACACTCTGAAAGGTTCACCTGCGTGTTGTGTGATGCTCGGCACACATTATGGCACTGGTAGCCACCAAGAAAACAATCAACAAGTGGAACTGTGTGCTCAACAAAAAGAAAAAAAGTAAAAGTGGTTTGGCTGCTGAAAACTCTTATGCTTATGGTAAAAGTAAGTAAGGAGATGATGATGGCACTGGAGCTGCCAGAGCACATCCTGATTCAGTGAGCAGAGTCTCAAGCTATATGGCCCCTGCAGCAGCCTCCATGCGACACAGAGCTGGTGCCATCTCTTCTCATATGTGGTCATTAGTGAGCTATCGACCTCTCCAAACCAACACACATTCAGAATCACAATCTCGTCAAAAGAAGTAAGAATCAAGATTGTGTTCACCATACCTACAAAGTAGCACATATCTATCCCTTAGTTGATTTTTACAGCAAATGTCAGCAAAAATGTTGGCAGTTCAACTTAAAAGATCACTCATATAGCCACACACATTCTTCCAAGTGTACAGTGCCTGATCATCACAAAACACATTTAGCAACATGCAGAAAAGTACTGATGGACTCAACCATGGCCATCATGGTGTGGCAGCCGACATATGCACCTATGACCAGGCAATCGACTAAATGTGTATAACTGCACATTCGAAGAAGTGTACACCATATGGGCAACTATCATTATTATTCCAACTGCCATACCGAAACAACATTGTCAGTGATCAGCTCTTTATGTGTTTTCCATCTTGAAGGTGCACACTGCGGTAAACATCTTGGCAGAATATAATACCATGGTTTTTGAATGCTAACACAAATGTGTGGTTAATGCAGGCATTCTGTCAAAGCCCAGAAAATGCTCAGGAGACTGGAAACTGTGAATTGCCTTTTCTTCTTGGCCCATACAGGATGATCCCACCATATGTATCTGAAACCTATATCTCCTACAATGGATATGTGAACAGCACAAGGCAATCACCTAGTATGTCAGGCAAAACAAGGGTAAAGCAGGGTCATCGATTGTCTTTGACTCCTGAGTCGTGTGAAACAGCGTATCCTGCTATTACCACCTTTTCAATACATCTCAGAGACTGTCAGCCATGGATACAATAGTAACAGCTATGTAATCTCTAGGGTTCAAGTGCTCAATTACGATGGGGGACAATATCAGGCACTTGGCGCATTTTGTAGCTTTGGAACTGGCCAACAGCCTACCACAGTGCTTAGACACTAATGCTACAATAGATACAAACATAGTTCGGCATGAGTAGTACATCTTGCTACAATTGTAAACCCATGTTATAGATCTCAATTGTTTGTATTGTTCCCTCTTTCACATGGTGATATGGCAAAATACAAGATGTGAATCCTGGAACAAATTGCAAAACATGAGAAGGAGAGGTCTCACTTGCATCTTTCCACATCTACACAGAACAATCGCAGTTGTACTACCACAACTTGAACCACACTCTCAGGAATGTTAAAATGGCCAGCATCTCCAAGGTCTCCACCTGTCACCAACAAACACATCAGCACTGGTTAGAATATGTTAAGTTCATTTTCTAATACAGGAGCTTCTCATAATGAAAGAACCCAATGTCAAGCCAAGACACTGAAAACAGAACAAATGTCCATAATAGAAGGATAGCATGAGAAATGGTTGATCAATTTCTCAGAGTCCATGTGCAGCTGAAATAGATGATGAGGCTTTGATTTATTGGTGCAACGCAATGGAGTGGTAGCCAACTATAAGCAGGCTGGCCATCAAATGTCTATTGCATCCTGCTGCCAACATCCCATCTGAATTTATTTTAGTGAGTGGTGGCAATCATTGGAGAATGTCAGACAACTGTGTATAACTCTGTGCAAATCATTATCATGATGTAGATAAATTGACACTTCCTAACCAGCACATATAAGATTACAGATTATGAGGATTTGGGGAAAGAAAATCGGAGGTATTTCATTTAACGTGTTCCTGCGACTGATCTTGCTGACACAGATGATGGCAATGCAGAGGAGGGCATCATCATCAACGACTAGTGCTGCATGGGCCTGCAGGACGCTCTGCACCATAGAGGCAGGCATACAGATGGAGAGATTCACATGTGTGAGAGGTTTTATTTATACACATTTCTCTAACAATAGTGGTTGAAATGTATTAGCACATTTAGGTTTTAGGAAATGTTTGATTCTTCCAGAGAAACACTTAAAGAATTGCTCCTGAGAATGACTACACAAATCACAGCAGAACAACAAAACCAGAAGAAATGTATTTGTGAAATATTTCGCACACATACATATGTGCAATTACTTTTAGCTGCATTGGGAACCGGTGGGAAATTTGATCCAAGGAATGAATGGTGCAGGCAAAAATACTGTCGGCTTAACTAGAAAAAGGAAGGAAAGCTGTCCAGTTGGGGAATAGGCACACTTATGCCAGCGAGGGGAAAATAAAAATCAAACACTACTACTTTACACTGAGTCTGGAAGGGGTTAATTTACTCGGTTTGTATACATTCCTGGAACTTCCCTGCACAATTCATTGGGGCCATTAAACACCAGGGTTGTGTTTTCCTATCGAGGGATTCTATCATTCATGACACTATGGAGATCGGTAGCTTTCCCGAAGAAGATGATGAGAAACTATTTGTTAACTCAAAGAGATCCTTTAAAATTATGGTGACTTTTGTTGTTTCTAACCCCAGATTATTACAATATGAATGTTAAATCAATGTTTTTAGACCGGCAGCTTAAAGTTTATGAGCAGTCTCATAGTTTGCTTATGTCCATCTGTGTACATGGGGCCTCATTATGGGTCTGGCGGTAACCGTGCCAGTGCTATCGAGAGGTTGCCACTGGACCTGTAATGATTTACCGGCACCTGACTTCCTGGTAACACCAGGGGATAACAACCCCGGCGGTTCAGGAAGTTAACAGTGCTAGTGCGTCCGTGACGGCTTGCCTACCGTGGCCGCTGTGCAGGCAGGGTCAGACCTTTCGGGCAAAGCGGCACTGGCAGGCAAACCATAGTGTGCCGGTCAGGAATCAATGGTGCCGGTAAGCTTACCAGTACCATTCTTTCCAGAACGGCACACTTATAATGAGGCCCACAATATGATTTTAAAGAGTGTAGTTGATGCATTTGCTGTAGTTATGTGAAGCTTTTTAAAATTTTTACTCGTTCTACTTTTTTATGATTTTTTGCTACTTGAATGGATGTTTCAAACAAATGAAACACAGTTTCTTAATTGTCTTACATGTTTCTCTTCTGTATTGGGGAATGCATGTATTGTATGATGATATTTCTTTGGATTTGAGAAAGGTTTCATCAAACTAACCACAATAAGACAAAATAATGGATATGGAAATAGATGTTTTTTTTAAGTGTGATTGTTATGTCTTTGTTTGTATTAACATATGTCATAATCATGTGTGTTGTCTAAATTTAATTGGAAAATATGTACCACTTTTCACAGTATTGTTGGAAATTACCTGTAGAGTCCCTTTGTGGTTAATTGTAGCTTGAGACCCGAGACACAACATACCTGCGAGACAAGTCTGGCTATCCCAGTCACACTGATAGGACGACTTAGTGGCTGATGTGTGCTATGTAAATACCAATACATATAACATAGCATGTTCAGTGAGGTCTCCTTATGGGAGATCAATTGCAACATTTTCGAAAATTGCACATTTCTGGTAATGTTAGACCATATGTAATGTTGGTCACATTCAGAGATAACATCTTTCAAAATAACAGCCCCCTTTAGCACCTTAATCGACTACAGTGTACCACCTTGGCAGGTTCATTGCTGTCACCAGTCTTTTCCTTGGCTCCTTTCAACAGTGGTCTGGTGCCTAATGGAGAAATGTGTGCTTTATAATACTACCACCAAGTACCAAAATATATGTAAACCTTTATATGAAATCTGGAAAGCTTTCCCAGCTCAAATGTATTACTGATCTTGCTGCCTAACTTGTTATAATGTTCTCAAATATTCATCGTCAAACCTTCTGTATAAACTCCAGGGACACTTGAATCTGAGGAATTTTTTTTATGGTTCGCTAATTATCCTGGATTGGTAATCTGAGTAGAATCAGGATTCGACTAAAAATTCTGATGGTTCTATTTGTTTTAACTGTACATTTTCACATTGTGTTTTTTTTCCCTGATGACGCGTTAACTTTTTTACTGAAAAAAGCTGGAGCCACCCCCATGCAGTCTCCCCCACCCCATATTTCCTTACAAACCACCCTTGCCTTACATTTTGTGAAAAAAGAATTCTGTAAAAATGCAGCAAGAAAAAAAATCTGCGGAAAAAAATATTGACTAATGAAAGACTGGCTACCATTGTCATACATTCAAATCACTTTTTATTCACATGTGATACTTGCCCATCCCCAGTTATACTACGGTATCAATCATTGTAATACATCCACATATGTATCATGCCAGGGATTTCTATGTAACAGGTTCATAGTGTTTCTCCTATGAGACCGATCTTTTCCCTGGCCGAAGTTCGATCTGCCCGTGTGTACATGTTGTTTGCTGGATACACTTACACAAAATGGGTTTTTGGCCAATGCCAAGTAAAAACAGCAAAGGAAATGGTATTGGTGATCTAAGAAGATCAAAATAACCCAGGACAATGTTAGATAAAAGTACACAAATAGGCACAATTAGCAATGCCAACGCTCAAGCGGAATGACATCAGATGCTGGTGGTAGCAGGCGAGACGATGGTCCAAATCCCAATATATCAGTGACTTAATCCAATAGGAAGAAAGTTCGAATAGACAACGTGGGTTTATAGCAGGGTGTAGTAGATTATGATGCAGTTTGCGACACATGGGGCCTCATTACGACTCAGGCGGTAAGGGTTTTACGGCGGCGTAAACAGCGCCGACCCTTACCGCCTGAGTACGAGGTCCCTTAGCGCCATGGCGGACTTAACACCTGCTTTTAGCAGGTGTTAAAATCCATGGCGCTAAGGGACCATGGAGTTAATTACGCCACCGTAATTTACGGTGGCGTAATTAACGCCTTCCCCACTCCCATTATGCCCTATGGGGCAAAAATGGGAATGGGGAAGGGTAAATGGGGATTGGGGACTTACCGCCCCGCCAAGGTCGGAATGGGGCGGTAAGTCCGCCAACCACCATGGTGGTAAAGTCACGGCCCAGGCGGTAACTTACCGCCTGGGTCCTAATGAGGCCCATTGTTAGTTTCTTGCCGGGAAATGCATTCTAATCTGCTAGCTTTTAAATAACTATTAGTTAAACCCAGAGCCTAACAATGTCTCATATTCAAAGTACACGCCTTAGATCATGGCACAGTTAATTTGCAATCAGGTGTATTCAAACACATTACTGACTGGTTCTCATGACGGGCAATATGTGTAAACAGTATGCACTACTGACACCACAAGAGAACACATTTTCGTAAGCACAGTCCCAAGATCCCTTTTGTTTACAATATTTGAATTGCTTTCAAATGTCTCACCAGCTGATCTCCAGCACCACTCCAATCCAGAATTGCAAAGTTGTTTGCCACCTGCCTCTAAATGACGCCTTTGCCGATCTACTTATTTTTCTACAACTGGCAATTTTAAGTGCATTTCTTTCATACACAAAACCGATCTTTATATCTAAGGATTAGTGTATTCAGGGTATCTGAAAATACAGCGATCTGCAGTTAAATAGCTGCGTGGTCCAAGGTTTTCACTGTGTAATTTCAGCTGTGCACATCAAAGATGCATGTTGGTCTGGTCCCTTGTGCCGCAGGATGCATCGAACAATGGGAGCGGCACCTGGGTAATAGCATCGCTCATACATGCGGACTTAAACAGCTCTCATTTGCATGCGCGGCTTTGTTGAAAGCTTTTCAGATGTTTGATAATAACTTCTGCAATATCGTTACTGTGCACCTCGAATAATCGTATGTTTCTGCCTAACGGTATGGGCAAGAACAAAACACAAACACTGTAAAATAAGTAACGCATTGCCAAGTCGAAACAACCTCACATGGTTCAAATCAACTCACCTATTATATCCACAGTTTACTTATTTCTACTAGGGATCTGTTTACAGTTCTATACAATGAAACCAGCCATTGAATGTCCTGGCATATCGTTTTCTAATATTAGAAAAAAATGTGAGGGAAGAATTTAGGCAAAAACAAGTGTTTACACGCTCTAGTCGTATTCGGCAATAAACGGGTGGGCATTACATCAACAACTTTGAATTTAAGATTTGGAAGCAACCCATGTAGGGGCACAGGCCCCGATTCGCAACTGTGTTTCTGAGTAACAGACAGGCAGATACCCAGGCACCTGTTCAAGCATATTACAGAAGGCCCAGATACTGAATTGAATATTATATTAATAAACCTTTTCGAAAAACATATTCGAATGGCAAGTTATCACCAAAATAATTTCAGAGTGGAGTGTTTTATCATAAACTAACGAGACCTTCAGTTGTTGGTATATTTAGGTTCTGCAATCGGGAAGAACTTCTAGAATACATTAAGGGCCCAAATCACAGAAAAGTGTGCATTGATCCTACAAAGTCCCTGTGCCGAAAACGACTGTGCAGCCCTACGCGCAAAGATTCCAATGCACGCTCCACATATTCATGGAATCCAAATCGCAAAGCAACCCGACCCACAAAGAAAACCGAGCTGCGCGAGGAATGCCCACAAAACGCCTCCACGCAAAACAAAACCATAGCCATAGCCCAACCCATGTGGAAACCTCTGCATCTACCCACCATCCAGCACCTCAGTGGCACTGCACACGGTCCCCCATAAGTCAAGGCTTCTCCCCAGCAAAACTGCGGCAGATCCAGCGTAAGTAAAGGCCGCACTCCAGCTAAACTCTGCTATGTCCCCCGTAAGTAAAGGCTGCACCCCTGCTAAACTGCCCGAGGTCCCCCATAAGTAACAACTGCATCCCTGTGATTCTGCGCAAGGTCCCCCGTAATTAATGGCTCCACCCCTGCAAATTGCCATGAGGTCCCCCGTAAGTAAAGCTTGCACCCTTGCAAAACTGAGCGAGCACCCCCATAAGTAACCGCTGCACCCCTGAAAAACTGTGAACCGCCCCCCCTCTACTCCTAAGGCACCAAAACTACTGGCATATACCCGTACTGCACAGCAACCTCCTTAAGCCCATACACCACCCACAATCTCCTGGAATCACCACCCCAGGAAGCCCCTCAGGTCCTAATGCCACCCACTATCCCCCCTCGCCTCCGACACTACCCCCAGGCAGCTCCTCAGATCCTGACACCACCCACCAGACCCCTTCACCTCAGACACTAGCCCCTACCAGCCCTGA
This sequence comes from Ambystoma mexicanum, assembly GCF_040938575.1. Lineage (NCBI taxonomy): Eukaryota > Metazoa > Chordata > Amphibia > Caudata > Ambystomatidae > Ambystoma > Ambystoma mexicanum. The sequence continues at coordinate 557,099,060 of NC_090928.1, forward strand.
AACCACCCAACTGCCCCCCCACCTCCGACACCACCCCCAGGCTGCCCTGACACATACACCAGCCCCCTCACCTCCGAAACCACCCTCAGACAGTGCCTCACATCTTGACACCACCCACCAGCCCCCCTCACCTCCAACACCACATTCAGGATGATGTGTACAGCCAGATTTAGAAAACCTTCATGTGAAGATGTGGCCTTTGAATGTCAGATGTGCAGCCTGACATGAGAGCATCTTCTGAGGGATAGCTGATGTGTGCAGGTGGGTGGCAATGCATTGGGAGGGATACACTTAACAAATAATGTCTACACAAGTGGCAGGTTTATCCCACACATCCACAGTAAGGCCCCCAACCCACGTGTCAGTCACAGACAAATGCATTACAAAACCATAGTAAACCAAATTCAGCACATGAACAAAGAGACAGAAATAAGTGTGTGATCTTGAAACTTAAATCTGAATTCAACATATGTACACTACAACCAACAACTATGTGGAAGGGGGAAATGTCCAAGGATAAAAAATGAACAAAAGTGAAAAAAGAAAATCCATTCAAAGAACTATTTACACAAGCAGCGGTCTCAATCTTCTATCAATCTATCCTCCAGGGAAGGGTTACATTCCTTATCCGCAGCATGGAGGTGGGCCTATGTTCTTGCCTGCATAGCTTGCAGGCCCCCTAACATCCTCCTCTCCTCCTCCGCTTCCCTGTAAGCTTCTTCCATGATTGCAGCCTGACTCTAAGTATGTCTCTCTGCCCAGGCCCTTGCAATCCTCACCTTCCTAGTACAATGGCGGTTGCCTTTAAATCTCACCAATAATATTAACAAAGTAAGGAGTGTACACCGGTCACAAAGTGACCCAATTTTATTCAGTGCCCCAAGCACAGCTGGGAAAGCAAAATTCACACAGAACGTGGTACAGAACTGCATGACAAGCACTGTCAAAATAACACCCCTAAATCAAAAGCTTTTATAATCATCTGAACTAATTAATCTCAAATCACAGTGACACATTTCATGCATCCTTTGGACGAAGATCATTGGAGCAAACATGTCATTCCCCTATATCGGAACATACATTATGCTATGATTGGGTCCTTTAAATCTTACCACACCACCATAGACCCCCCACCGTGATGGCACAGTCCAACCCACAATTCCCACATCATGAAGCCAAGATATTGAAACATTTGGGATGGCCAGCAGATCTTTATTTATCTGCAGCCGTACACTACCGATCATGACACCGACAGAGCCATGAACTAAAGACAAGTTACCATTTTAATGCTGCATCTTAAGAACACTTTGAACTGCTTCCCAGGCTGAGGGGCAATTTCAAACCGCCATCGGACATTGTGAAACTGCCAGCAGACCAGTTGCATGACTAATATGCTGAATTATTAAATGATGTTATGTTTGCTGCCTTTCACCCGGCACTCGTGAGCTCGACTCTGTGATCTCGAAAGCATCATAACTTGGTCATTCAGTCCCTCTCGTACGATCATGGGAACTGTGACTACTAAGCAAATTATAATGTGTGAGTTCATTTCTACTAAAACAGCATGCTTTGATGCCTGTTTACAGCACCTCGATCTAATGTTAAACCCTGCATATTTACCTATTACCTATAACCTATCTTTTTTGTTTATATGCTATCTACTTAATAATTCAAGTGTTTAGGGCATTTTCAAATTAATCGCCTAAACTTATTTAACTGTCAGTCTGTGCTATTCCCACAACTGATGTGTGTGTGCCTCTTTTTCAGGCAGAGTTTGCATTACCACCACATTTCCCCCCCTTTTATTGATTTATCACTAACTCATTTTTTCCTTCGTAAATCCCTCTCCTACTACCCTCTTTTTGGGCATCCATGTCTTTTTAAATCTAGTCATATCACCCCCAACGTCTTCCCAACTCTCCAATGTGTCCCCTACCCCTGTACACTGTTGCACATCCTTAACACATGAGATCCAATATTCCTCATAGTTTTGCTAAATCCCCAGGCAGTGTTGTAACTCAGCTATCAATATCATCAACTGCATTTTGCTCAATTAGTTTGTTAGTACCCTTCTCTTTTTTCATTCAGGAGCAGCATTTATTGTTCTCTCCATTTGTTAGTATAGAGTCTCAAAATATTATTCCCAATGGAGAAGTTGATGAGCATGAGGACAAACTTGGGGACAGTTAGTTTGAACACTCCCGAGAGACAAGTAGGGACCCAGGCAAAAATGGTGTCCAGCCAAGTGTTTGATTGCACTCCATTTGCTTCATTTGACATCTTCTCATGTAGTGTCTGTATTTCATTACTAGCTGCTTGCAACGTTCCATTTGGTGTATCTCCATCGGGCATTACTGTGCAGCAACTGCTTCCAATCTTTGAACACACCCCTCCCTCCATGGCAGTAAGTAAGTACAAAACATAGCGATTTTGAATTGCCAGCAGACACAGAGCCCTTAGTTCTTTCTTTACTGCATTCAGGCCATTTGATGTTGAGTTCGCCAATCGCAGTAACTCGTACCACGTTAACTGGAAGCATTTTGCATTGGATGCAGCCTGCACTCCTGGTAGCAATAAGGAAACAAAGAGAGTGGTTGTTTTAAATAATAGCTGATGCTTTGCTGGTATCGCTGCCAGACTTTCCGCACTCCATTCCGACCAATAATTGTTAATACGTTTATTCCTGCTATGCACACCTCACATTGCTGTTACTTATCGTGCTGTAACACTTTCTCCTCCAACTCAATTGATTATTTTCTAAACAAAAGCCCCATATTGTTGTTGCTGCCTCGGGGCACCACCAGGGCAGGGTTCTACATTGTGAAAAGCACACAAAGACTGTCCCAATCAGAAGGGATCTGGGCATAGGCCTTTGATCCACAGGCCCACCACACCTCCGTTAGGACTGATGTGCCCTGTATCAGTGCTGCACTCATCTTCACCTTGGCACAGCCATTGCTAGTTCCCAAATTACCTGACCATTGGACCAGAAACATAAAGGAAATAGTGTAAAGCACTTTTTTATAGACTGGTTGAAGTGTTTCACTTAACCAGGGCAATGCACATATTTTGCCCAAACTGACTTGCAGCTGTTACTCACATAGAAACCACATTTAGTTTGAACCCCACCAAACCTTCAGCACGACATTGCATTATTTCCCCCTCCCATTGGCCACCCTACCACCCTGCTTGCTTCATTCTCATCAATGGTTTTTGTGCCACCAGGGAATGCTATGTCCTTCTTTATCTATACACTGAAGTCGTTTGTGTTCACTAATTATTTGTTCCCACTTTTAGAGCCTTCTGTTAAATATTCTATCATCATCTTCTTGGTTTCACTTTTCTGGGCCATGAGAACAAGTTACACATAGTTATCTGTAGAAACTTCCTCCCTTTCAGCCAACGACTGAACAGACACACTTGTTCGCTGGAGAAGACCCTTAATTTTGCAGAAGGACAGGTGCATTAAGCATCCTGCTTTCTCGTACAACACTGCCTGAGGTAGTAAAAGCTTGGGTGCTCGTATTACATGTGGGATTAGTGAGGAAACGTAACATGCCGTTTGCTCTTTCTCTTGCCAACCGTAACATTTCATCATACCACACATTCCCAGATGTTAGCTTCTGCCCTTTTCAGTGTCATGATGGAACTCCTCTTCATTTAAATCATTTCTTTAGTTTCTTTTCACATTGGTTGTTAAAGGTATACAACCCGTTTGTTTATACAAACAACATAATAACCATATTAGTCCTATGCTAAATCATACTAATATAATTACACTCCATAAAGTAAAAATTCTTTCTCGCCTATTTATAAAACCATTGTCCTGAAAACACCTTTTCCTTCTTTCCTTGGTGACCTCTGAAATGAAAAAAAGTTAATGAAAGCTGATGTATACTCCCCATCATATTGACTCTGCCCCTCTTCTTCGGGGGTGCTGGTATCCCTGCATATGTCGCTGATGTGGACCCACCCCTGGCAACTCCTGGCTTTCACTGCCGTTGCTGTTGAGCAGATTACGGTGTGTGGTCCAGTGAAGTGTTCCTCTTTCCATGGTTTCTGACAAAAACTTTGTTGCCACGATATAGAAGTGCTGCTTGTAAACATTCCTTTATTTGTTCATCTGCCTGCTCTGTTTGTGTCCTTGTATTGCTCTGTTGAAATATATATTTAAGGGACTCTGCAAGTTCAGTGAGGTACATCTGGAACTCTTGCCCCAAAATGTTAGCAGAGGAGTTAGCACCAAAAATTGTATGTGCCAGAGATATAGGTGCATGTATTTTCCGACCAGTAACAATTTTGTGTGGAGTGAGATGATGATCTCCTCCAGTTGAATTTCGCAAAGTGAAGAGAGCAAGAAGCAAGCAGGAAAGCCAGGACTTTCCAATCATACATGTTAGCTTAGCCAAGGGCAGTTTTAGTACACCATTCATTCTCTCAGCCAAACTGTTAACCTGTGGATGGTAAACAGTACATAGTTTGTGTGTTATCCCAAGAAGGGCAGTCATTTCCACAATTAAATCATTGGCAAAGTGCTGCCCATTGTCAGGGCGAATCTCGCTTAGATACTCCATCTTAAAAATACCTTCCTGATTAAAAATGTAGCCGCTGAGCGGGCGGGCACAGGGACCAGCCTCAAGCCAACATGAAAACAGACACACCACAACAAGCATATACCAGTAAGAGGTACATCTGTCTTGCATATCGACAGTCTATATGAAAGTAATGGAAGGGATCCTCCAGATGTGACAAACATACTTGCACCACTTTCAAAGTGTGCCAACCTGAACATTTTTGATATGTCATAAACCAATCCTCACTTGTTCCTGCTGCCACATGCTCTTTTGATGTGTGGGCAGGGTAGTGAAGTTTTTCCAGAGCCACGTTCATCACATTTTTTGGCATTACCACCTTGCCAGTGCTGTCTTGCCACCAAATCAAATCTGTTGGAGACAGAGAGCACCCCCTTTTCCTCCAAAGCTCATTTTCACCCTGTGGTGCTTCTCCCTGTCCAATGGTACTGTTATTTGTACCATTGGAGTTGCATTACATCCATCTGTCAGTACAGTTTGTTCTTTGGTTGCTTTCATAAATGCAATAAGTGACACGTTTTCCTCCTTGCCAAGAAACAGCACATGTGGTCCCGCTGGCAAATATGCAACTTATTTTGCTGCTCTGCCTGCTATTTCATTACCCTCTGATATAAAATCTTGCCCCCCAGTGTCGGCCTTGCACTTTATTATTGCCATTTCCACTGGGAGTGGTAGCATTTCCAATGATTTACTTAATAGTGCTGCATGCTGCACTGGTGTGCCATTGCTTCTTCTGAACCCTCTCCTCTACCATCTAGCCAATCCCGAGGGTACTGTAGATGCTACATATGCATAATCCCAAAATATATGTACTCCATGTACTTCTGACATGTTTAGTGCCTCAATTAATGCCACTAACTCTGCTACTTGCACAGAGTAGTGTGCTGGCAGCCGTGTATGGGGAAAAAAACTCAAACTCCCCTTCTTAACGTATTCCATTTTTGTGCCCTGCTACAGCTGAATCAGTATGTCTCTGCCCTGCATTTGGGTCAATACTTGATGAACCATCAATGAAAATCATGTCCCCTCCTTCAGTCACTTCCTATTTTACCTGGGTGTTCCCTTCATTTATATCCATGCATGCCACACAGTCATGTGCATACCCTCCTTTCTCTATTGGTCAGATGCAGGGTTAACTGTCCTGCATCTGACAATTTATATACAGGATATGTCAATATGATTTCATACCCTGATGCTCTCTGAGTACTGTCCTGCATCTGACAATTTATATGCAGGATATGTCAATATGATTTCATACCCTGATGCTCTCTGAGTTGTCAAAGTTAATTTGGACCTTTCTAGTACTGCAAACAATGCATGTTCCCCATACAAAACTAGTGAACATCCCATTATCATTGTCGATATGTTTTCAATTGCGAGCGCAGCAACAGAAAGTGCCTGCTTACAAGGAAAGTGTCCTTGTATTACTGCGTCCAGTGTCCCATTGTAATATGCCAGTGGCTTGTGTCCCTGTCCCTTTTTTGTTTCAGTACGGCAGTCATGACTAATCCGTCAGAGTAAGGAATTAAACTTCTCTTTGTAATTGGGTGTTGCTAACACTGGTGCATGTGCCAGTTCATTCTTGAGTTCAGCAAAATTCTTGTTCATCTCAGCTGTTGATTGTTTCTTACTTTTGTTTTTCTCAGCTTTCTTAAGTGCTTGGAAAAGTGGTCTGGTGTACGTGGAGTTATCCAAAACCCATGCTCTGCAATGATTGCATAAACTCAAAAATGGTTACATTTCTTTTACTGCCTTTGGTTGGGGTGTTTTATGTATTACTTCATCTTTCTCTGGTGTTATTTTTCTCCCATCTGATGATACAATCTGTCCCATGTAAACCACTTCTGTTTGGTAATACTGCAATTTTTCTTTGCATACGTTGTACCCCTTGTCAGCCAGCAACATTAGTAGCATCACTGAGTCCTTCCTGCACTTATCCAACTATTGTGTCCCTGTACCTGCTACCTGCACATTGCTCAAATCCATTTGGATTACTCTGTTGAATATGCTGTGTACCTCACTGTACGCTTGAGGCATTCTTGTGTGTTCACTGGTCCTGCGATACATAAATGAACGATGATAAAGTTTACAAACAAACTAAATCATCAATAAAAAATAAAAAATAAATGTGGTACGATACCTTGAGTCTGGATGAAGGGCAATGGAGAAGAAAGCATTCTTAAAATCCACTACTGTGAAGTAATGTGTCTCTGCTGGGATGTTGTAAAATATTGTCGCTGGATTTGGAAGAAGTGGAAATTCTGCTTCTATGATGTGGCAAAGAGGGCGGAGATCCTGCATGAAATGCCATGCCCTCCATTGATTTTGTAGTCAGATATTTGGCCGTGTTGCATGGTGATGTGGATTCTTGGATGATACCTTGTTTCCACTGGGCATGCAGTGTCTCATATAGGACCTTGTCTGCTTCTTGCGAGAGGGGCTATTGTTTGACTCATGGAAGTTGTGCTCCCTATTTATTCTGATGTGAGCTGCCCGCCCTTTTCAATATTCCCACATCGTGGCATCCTGTAGTCCATAATTTATTTGAGATTTTCTCCAAATCTTCCTGCGTACAGTTTCTATCTTTTTTCAGTAATTGTGTCATCTGTGGTATTTCTCTTTCTTGTATCTGAACTGGACATGCTATGTGTAATTCGAAAACCACCTCTCCCTCCTCCTCATCTTTTTTTAGCAAAGAACTCTTTGCTTGTAACTATTGTCAGTGTTAGTGTGGGATCTATGCACGATATTGATTTCCACTCCACGTTATCGGCATCTGTAGTACCAATATAATCATGTTTTTTCTCACTACTACTTCTTCCATGTATAGCAGTAAGAGTATGTGTTCAGTGATAGTCAAAGTGAATCGTGGTCTGAATATAAACTCATTTGACAGTTGAAAAATCCTTTCCCTGTATTCCGGGAACCCATCGTAGCAGCACCTGAACTCTGTACAAAAGCATGTGTGTGTGTGGGTATCCCTCTCAATGTGCTGGGTGCATAGCATTCCTGTATTATTACTGCCACCCTTATTGGGTACATTCCAGGAGTGCTGCACAACATCCCTGTTTCTGAAAATGAAATTGTGTGTTTAATTTGTTTAAGAAGTCTCTTCCCAATCTTTTAATAGGTGTGTCTTTTGAATATAATTGTGGTGCTACAATGTGCTGTGTCCCTATTGTCAATGGTAGATCTTTTATTAGAGGAACTGCTTCAATATTCCCCGCAAAGCCCTGTGTGTCCATTTTCTTGTTAGATAATGGGAACCCCCTTCGTTTATACAGATTCTAGTTGCTACAGTATCTATTAGAAAGGTAAAGTCCCTTCATCCTATTTGAACTGCTACCACAGGCTCCTCTTCTGGGTCTTCAGTTACTGCTAGGACAGGACACACTCATACTTACCATGGGCAGCCCTATTGAGGACATTTGTTATTCGAAGACATGAAAGGATTTCCACCCACCATTGTGACACCTTTTCTGTCCCAATATTTCACCCTCTTTTTTGTGTGTGTCTGTGCTGGTTCCTGAAGTATACTTACGCTACCCTGGGATCCAGCTACCATTACCCCTTGTGCTGATGCTTGTTCCTGTGTTGGCATGACCTGTGCCGGTACTGGCTGCACTTGCATTTGCTGCTGTGGCATTAGGTGTGTCTGAGGTTGTGTGTATGTATGTACGTACTGCTGCTGAGGCTGTACCCCTCATGCTTATTGAACGAGTGGGCATTTTCGGGCATAGTGACTGAAACTCCCACAAACAAAGCACTGTCCTCCAAACTGGGGCCCCATTCCCCTATATCCAAACCCTATTTCCTATGAATAATATCCCGTTCCTGACTTATATTGCCCCATGTACATGTTTGCTCTTCCTCCCTGTACAAACCCAGGCTGTTGGTGTATGTGTTGTACCCCCCATTTTGGGTTATATGGTGTCTGTGTATATCCCCCTTGTTGTACTACTGTAGTCACTGGAAGGCCTCTGTTGGGTGGGCACAGCGCTAACAGCTCCCTTAAGTACTGCTCCTTCCATTTTTCTGTTTCCTTTTATACTAGTCACGTGTATTTCAGGCCATCCCTATGCTTCGATCTCTACTATTTTTTCAAGTGAAGCCTGCCCATATCCTGGGAGTCCTCTCACTAGAATGTGATAGAATAGGGATATCTTATCATCACAAGATAGTTTATTCTCTTGTGTCCACATCTCCTGAATTAATTTTATGCATTCTGCAGAATCTTCATCCAATATCTTCATATTTCTTGCTAATATTGAACCCATATCTGAGGTGTCTGGATACAGCTCTCTCATAACCTTCAACATGTGTGCTTGAAAGTTGTTAAAAGGTGCCTGTCTTGTATGTTAGTGCTCAATTTCACCCTGGCATACCCTGCATGTTGCCAAATTATGTCACTTCGTTCCCCTACCAATACTGCCATTAAACTCTTAATGTCTCCTGTGGCTAGGGGAATCCCTGCTATTTCCTTTTCAAATATATATATCCACCTGCTGGCCCCTGACATTAATGAGGGTAAACTGTAGATCAAATTATCTCTGTCCATTGATTGCCAGGGTACGTATTGCCCAGAAGACTTCTCCACAGAGAACTGGGTGTGATGGTCTGGATAAAGCCTCTCAAAGACCCGCAGCTTTACCTGGGAGAACCGGTGGTAGCTTGCATGGTACCCTTCCATGGTGAGCTCTTTGTTGAGGGCTGCCACCACCTTCGAATGGCTATGGACCTTCAAGTCATCCCATGGTTTCCAGACCATCTTCATCGGACGGCCTGACATCCCATGGATGTTGATGGCAACTGTGATGTCATTCCAGATCTGTTGGCGTGCATCGGTGCCCAGCTGAGTTTCTGGGTTGAAGAGGGCATCATATGCTCCTAGGACCCGATCCACCAGGATGCCAGCTTTGCTGGTGGTGAAGGTGGCACCCCCTCTGCCTGGCTGACGTGGGGGTGCTGCACTCTTCCGAGGATGTCAATGGTCCAGACAAGGCACCCCTAACACAGTTATGGCTTTTCTGGGACCTGTATAGGTGCTGTGGAGCTGTGGTGATGGTGGCAGGGAGAGGTGGAAGTCCCAAATACAGAAAAGGTGTTCACAGGCCCAACACAGGAGTACAGTGAACAGTGAATAGTAGGAGAGGTGTCACTCAGAGACAGTGCTGGTTGCAAGCAGGCCCTCACACTGAAGCAAGAAGCAGCTGATAAGGAGTCAGTGAGGCAAAGAAGGGCCAGAGGAGGCAAAATCAACAGTTGCTAAGCAGGTTGGACAAGTACAAGAAAAGGTAGCAGGCACCCCTCTCTAGATAGAACATGGCATGATAACCTGTTCCATGGCTTTGTCCCACTGTGAGAGTCCGCAGCCATCGCTTTTTGCTCACTGTACTTTTCACAAAGGAGGAATATCCATTTGCATATCAGTCTTTGTCCCGCCCACAAGGGCAGTCCAGCACCAAAATGCCAGGCAAACCTCTTTTGATGGACAAGTATTGCTTATATGTATCTAGGTGTGCTACGCAAGATGTTTCCTCCTGGTAATGTGTAGCGCATTTTTATTTTTGGGTGTTGCCTTTGCGAACATGCACATTTAATTTATTCCATTTTAAGGCCTGTGAAGTGTTGCATATGCAATCTGTTTGTTTTGGGGTGCCTCTGCATAACGTGTACTGCTTTTTTCACCTTTCGGAAGCTTTTGGGGAATCACGTATGCAATTGTTCTGTTTGGGGGTTCCTCTGCCTATCGTGCACACATATTGTTGCTTGTAGGGTACATTAGAGCCTTGCTTGACAACACATCTACGTCACACATCACATAGACAGTTCCCTTCCAGATATTGCCCCGATCAATATCTTGGTGTGCCATGCATCCTTTACAACTGAAACATGAATGGAAAAGCCCCAAAAGGGAAAGGGAGTAGACGGGTCGGGGCCAGGGACGTGGCTAGGACACATCTGCCCCAGGCCCAGGAGGATGTGGTGGGTCTCAGCCTACAAGTGACCTGGCACCTGGACATCACTGTGGTTGCAGCCAGACTGGTGAAGCAGCACCCTCTAGGGCCACTATGGCCAAGAAGGGATGGGCTGCATAGCAGAAGGAGGATCCAGCCCAAGACACGGCACAGGTGACAGGTCCACAGAGGAAGAGGCGCTTCACTGAGGAGGAGCCCCAGATTCTTGTTGGCTATGTTACCGATCATCATCATGAGATATTCCTGTATGCAGGGAGCACATTTACAAATGCACAATGATTGGTGCATTGGCGGCATGTCACGAACATCATCAATACATTAGTATGTAGAGGTGCAGTGATGAACAGGTTGAGAAGCGATGGAATGATCTCACATGGTCGACCAAGCATAAGCCCAATGTCAACCTAGCCTCTGCACTGGCCATTGAGGAGGGCCACCAGAGGAGGAGGAGCTCACTCCAATCAAAGAGGCCACAAGTGAACTCATCAGAATTGCGCAGGTGCAAGGCGTGGGAGGCTGGAGACATCTGGTGAATGGCATTTGTGTGCATTGTATGTGTGCCCATATTTGTGTAGCAGTACAGCTCGCTGCAGGTGTCAGCCATCCTTGGGCAATGAATGTTTACTACTGTGTACACTTCTGTCACATGGCCTGGATTCATTGATTTTCCTGTGTGGTCCATAAGTGTGGCACATGTTAGCTTGACTTTTCACATCACTGTCTGCAGGCCCACAAAGCTGTTGCCATTAATAGCATGCACAGTTTGAATGTTCCACAGATATGGAAATTGCAATACCCCATGATGTGCACGTCTGACAGGCACAAGTTACCCACAGAACACACCTCTGTGTCATGCCAAACAATGCCACATCCACATGTGTCATTCTTTGCCACCATTTTTGTGCCTGCTTCATTGCATTGTACATCAAGTACATCTGATATATGTCAACCACGCACATCATTTGCTGCAGAATTTCATGTTTCTATTTTCACCTGCTCTTAAGGAATGCCTTGTCAGGATGCATATCTGAGCTTCCTGCCATGACACTGTGTGGTGTGACCAGTCTGCCGTGGAATCAGAGCCCACAGACCACTGCCCTGTGTAGCAGGCCTTGTGAATAGGCAACGTGACTTGTGTAATACAAGGGGCAATACTAGACAAAACAAGGTGAATTATAGCTGATGGTGGGTCATCATGGCATGGTGGGCAGTCAGGTATACTCCAATATAAATGTCTGTAGACATCCCATGCCAATGTTTAGGGGCATGATTAATGCTAATGAGTGTAGCTGTCTGCAAGGTATGTCGTGCAGGTGCTGATTGATTTACAAATGTGTTGATATAGTTCAAAATAGTACCTGTCTGACATGACAACCCTGTAGTTGTTAATCAGTCAATGCACAGGCCATATCCCTTGCATCATTGTGTCCACCACTTTGGAACGTCTATGTGTCCACTAACAGCATGGATTGGACCAGGGATGGGGTGGTGCTTCATGACAGCAAATGCCATATATCTGTGGCTTACAGCTCACAATGTGCCAAGTCACAATGTCAGATGCATGGGTTTCTTGCCATTTTGTGTCTGTCTGCCCTTTGATGGACATGTGCATGTTTGTGAGGACACATATGACTCCAAATGTCAAGCTCTGTCCATGGGCATTTGATGATGCATTAGATACAGATGAGGAGGAGGAGGAAGAAGAGGTGCTGGTACTTCAGTCCAATAGCCGAGGATGTGGTGTACTGTGCATTAAAATCTACAGGTGCTGAGTTGGTGTCAGGTTCTGGGGCTGATGTGCAACAGAGTGATGCAGACCTGCAGCTAACAACAGGGGTACCATAGCAATGGGCCTGGTCCCTTGCATCACACTGCTGTGGGCCCCGCACATGTGGTGGACATGTGCAGGCTGGAGAGTCAGTGTGGGTGCAGCAAATGTAGGATACCATCATCTGGCATGGCAATGTGTTGGATAGAATTTTAGGGGGCATGGAGTGATTGGCCCAGAACAGGACCCCGCCAGTGGCCTGGGATGCGCAATGACTGCAGATTGTGCAGTCCTCAGGCCGCTCCCACAGACTGGACATAGAGGCCAACATCAATGGCAGACAGGATGATCTGAGGTGTCTGCAGGAGTACCTCCATGCAGATGTAAGGACACATAGAGAGGCCCTCTGGCATGAGATATTGGTATCTTATAGATCAAATCATCACTGTGAGATGAGAGCTTGAGAACTGCACTGCATGATGAACTCTCAGCCACAAAGGCACAGCTCCACAATAGAGATGGATGCTTTGAGTCAGACATTGTCCCAGCAACTCGATGCATCACGACTGAGCATGCATACAGACTATGTAGTCATTTGTGATGAAGCTCATCATGACCTCACTGCCATTGGGTTGCTGGTGCATGCATCCATGTCACGGCTAGCCCTGGCCAATGAAGACCAGTCCTTGACACTGCATGGATTGGATCCACCACCACAACCACCAGCAGATGAACCGCAGGATGGGGGGACCAGAACATCCACACCTCCTCAACCACTGTTGCTGTGATGTCCATGAGCCAATGGAGGGTCCACTCATGTGGATATTGACATGCACCCTACCCCTGCTCCCTCCAAGATGGACATTTATTTTACCCCCAATCCAGGATGGACATTTTCTTTTTGTACCTTACTGGTGTGGTCTGATTTTTATTTGTTTACCCCTTGATCGGGATGGACCCATTTTTCTTATGTTTTAATAACCGTGTCCAGGATGGAAGCATGTTTTTCCCCACAAATGCAAGATGGATTTGTTTTCTTTTATTCTTGAGAGATGTGCTGCTGTCCCATGCACAGTGGTGTAAACTGCCATGGTTGCCTTCAGAACAGTAGGATGACATGTGCAAGTTATGGGTTGATGGCCTTTTTCCACATATGTGCTGTATGCATGATTTGCTACATGCCATGTCCCATGTTGTTGCAGTGATCCTGATTCATCAGGTGACTGAACTCCATGAGAGGTCCACCCTGCACCCTTTCACCTTCCAAGTCCCCATGCCCTCTGCCAGGCACTTGGCTGCCTTTTAAAAATGTGAGGTACAGTTTCAATTGGAGGTGTTGAGGGAATCACATCAGGGCAGCTCTGTCAGCAGATAGGTATGACCACAGTCTCTCATGTTATATCTTATTAGTCATCACCGCGATATTTGAATATTTTTGCCACACATTTTCTTTCTGGGGGTGTAATGATTGAGTCACAGTAAATGTCAGTGCAGATGTGTGTTTGTCCACATGCATATGTGTGTATGAGCCCTTCCACTTCAATGCTTGTGCATTGTTTCTGATGTTGCACTTCCACAATTGGCTGCTAACATTATGGGAATGTGAAGCAGTTATCACACTTGAGCCATTTGCAGTATTTGCCACATTCTGTATCTACATCATCATTAACGCTCTACATTCGCTGTGTATTTGGACTCTCTGTATTTTGGTTGTTCACCACTTCCCTAACTGGCCATCATTATGTCTTCTTACTGCCACCCTTCTCCTCAACCTGCCCCATGTGTCCCACTGGGCCCTGCAGGTGTACTCCCTGTCCACACTACTCTTTCACCTGTGCCAGTGCCCACTCCACTCCCTTATCCACTCACATGACCTACTCTGCAACAATTCCACATCTAACACACACTTCCATTGTCAGGTGTACACAACATCGGCTGCTCTGTCTCATGGCCTTTACTCTTGTGACACAGATCAGGGCTGTACCTGTGTTCACTAATCAGGTCACATGTTGTTCATTGTTATTTTCAGTATTTACTTGTCACCTGGATGTATTGCATGACTTTTTTTTCTATTACTTGGTGTTCAAATCCAGCACTGTGAGTGACTGCATGGTGTGTGTATTAAGATTGTGGGGACATGCATGTGGGACATCATCCACTCCCCCACCTTCTGTTCATCTGTTGTCCCAGTAGGTGTTGCCAGTGCACCCTGTGATCCCTGCATACTTACTAGGACAGTCGGGTCCAGGGTGTGTGGTCCGTTGGAAGGTGATTGAACAGCTGTGTCTTGTCCTCATGTCCATTTGCAGTGGTCCCCAAAGGGGTTTGTTGGTGCAGGGTATGGTGATGTGGTTGGAGGTGTTATTTGCAGGGACGTTTGCGGACCTCCGCCTCTTTTTGGTTTAAATGGCATGCTGGGTTGTGATTTTGTTTCTGTAATATGAAGCTACTGATTGATCTTTCACAGGTGGCCTTTGTTTTCCAGTCTGCCCTTCTACTTCACCCACGCTTGTCCTTCCCCGTCCCAACATGTGCTAACTTTCCATCTATGTGGCTTCCAGGCATTCTATCATTTTTGTTCGACGTTCTTGTGTTATTGTTAGCCCCCTGATGGCCGTGGTCTTCCGGTGCTTTTGAAATAAATAAATGAAATAAATACATAAATAAACCATGATTCTTTTTTCATGCTTTTCTGTCTCTGTCTTCCTCTCTTACCCACCTTGTCTCTATCTTTACCCACTGTAATGTCCTACATATCTCTCCTCATCTCCCCACCAGCCAGTCTCCTCCTTGCACCGCAATTCCGCTATTCCTCTCTCTCTCTCTCTCTCTCTCTCTCCACTCCACTGCTATACATTCATCACTCTGTGTCCGTTCTCACTCTTGCCCTCTGTCATCTTTCTCATTAGCTACCTGACTTGTACTTCCACTCCCGAGACGATCACTTCTTCAACTTGGAGTCCTTTTCCTACCCTGCATCCATGGGTGTCCCAAAGGCACATGTGACACCCGACAGTGGGAGTGCAGAACTTGTATGCCTGCAATCAATGTCCCCACATGTGGTCGCATCCCGTGGGTGACTGACACCTGTTTCCAGGGTGCATGTTGTGCTGTGCTTGTAATCTGTTTGCTTCGCTACCAGTGATTTCTCTGTTGGTGAGTTTTGTAGTTGGTATGTTGTTAGGCTAGGACGCTTCTTTTTTTGTACTTCTGGATGTTGACACTGGATGTTCCATGGCTATTTTCTTGTTACATACGGGAGTTGACATGGCTGTCCACTATCTATACATTGATGCAATGCATGTCTTTGCAAGCTCAGAATGTTGTTTCAAGTTGGATGTTGTGGATGCCAGACAGGTGGGTTCCTTGTACAGGAAAGTCGAAGGCACTCACAGTGGCTCGTGTGGTGTTGTTGGTGGCAGACAGTCTGGCACTGTGTGGGATGTATTTTCATTTCCATGCACTGAGGTGCTCAGGTCTACCTTCATGGGTGCAGGAACACATCGTGATGGTCGGATGGTGGTTGGATGCTTGCTGTTTTAGCGTTATTGGTGGGTTGTCATGAGGTTGGCCGGTCCGGCTGCATGGGTGTTGAGACACATGGTGATGGGAGAGTAGTGAGATATTGCTTGAAGTTTGTGAATATGTGTTGCATGCCACGCAGCAGCCAGTTCATTCAGCTGTTCATGTCAGGTCTATCAACATTGGCAGTCCACTCTTGGTTATTCCGCCCCTTCTGGGGTTGGGGTCCAGAGATAAATCTACACACAGCACAGCATTGCAGGCCATTTGGGGGATTCCATATTCACTACGGACACCCGGCACACGCCATTTGCCTAGTGTTGTTGTTTGCCATGAGGCGATGTTCCATGCACGGCACACTAGCAGATATTTTGCTGCCTGTTGACGGCTGCTCTGTGCATCTCAACGCTTCCTTCAGTTCCCAACACATTGGTCCCTGTGAACTCTGTCTTCCCTTCCTCTTGCCTGTTCCCTACTCCCTTTTGTGTGGTAGTCTCCTTGCCCTCCTTTTCTCATTCCTTTCTTTTGTTTACTGCACTGTCCTGATGCCACATTAATCAAGGTATGCCATTTTGTGGTACTGGGAGTGCTTCGAATGGGGTTCCTGGATTTCCAAAGTCTCAGTGATCTCTATTTGGGAGTCTTGTCAGTGTCATTCTATGGTCCTTCACTGCATGGCACTCTGGGGGGCAGGCAGTGTAGATGTTGTGGGTGGGGAAGGTGTCACTGTGTGGGGTGATTGATTTGCATTTGCCCGAGGTATGTGGAACTGACTGCATGGGTGAGTGGACACATGGTGATGGGTCGCTGGGGAATTCTTGTTTGCATTTGTTGCACTGCACTCAGTGGGGCACATTTTACAGTGTAATTGAGTGCACGGATGTGTTACCTGCCCCAACCTTGTGTTTCTTTTTCTAATGAGGCATTCTGCAGGGAAGTAGGTTGCTGCAATTGAAGGGGACATTGATGTTGGATGTGTGCACGGGACATATCTGCAGAGTTGAGTGGTATAAAGACCTACGGAGGGGAGCATCAATGGATTGGACGGTACAGCTGGAGCAGGTCCAGAAGGGGAAAGATGTGAGTTGAGATGGGCATCGTTCTTGCAGTGCACTTCCATTTTTCAAAGTCTGTATGACTACTTTTATGTAGATGTGTACCGTGAGCATACTTTTTGTCACAGAATGGGGTCGCCACTCCACCTGCATATTATTTTGTGACATACATAGGGTGGCAAGGGCAGTCCTGACATGTGTTACTTGATGTATTCCATTATGTGTCATGCATTCCTACTTGTGTTATCCTGTTTGTTTTTGGTTTTGGGAGTCTACAAACACAATATTTGGTGGTGTCCATGTGACAGTGGTCAGGGACTTTGTTGCTTGTGTTTGTGTGCTTTGTTGTGGACAATGTAGGGTAACCTCACAACAGAAATTGAATTAACAGGGAAAGAGACTAGGTGCACACTTTTCCGGGAAGAACAAGAGCTTTGTTTTATGTACAAAAAGGTAAATGGCCACAGGGCTACCGAGCCACATAGCTCTCTTTCTTAATCCAAGCAAGCAGCACATTATAACCACGTAAGTCGTTATGTGTTACACATTACATGTACAGTGTTCAGCCACCAGCCTCATTGAGTATGGCCTATTTGCATGCTTATATTCACATATAGACCAGTCTCCCATTGGCCGCGTCATCTTATCCCCCAAATTCTTCACACATGGGTGTCGGCCCCTTCACCTTGGTAAATGTGAAATGATTGGTTAGACTTTCGATTACTCCACCCGATCTTGAGTTACAACCACGTGATGTGAACCTTACCATCAACATGGGCTAAGTAGACAACTTGGAGGTCAGCCTAGTCCTTGCAAATAAGGTGACTGTTTTCTCAACACAGGCACCCCCATCAGGCCTCCCTGCCACAATATTATGGACGTTGGCATCACCATTTTCTCTCCCTGGTACAAGTCATGGACCTTGTTTTTCTCTGTTGCCCCCTTTGTCAGGTACTACTCTCAGTGGGTAGGCCTGGACTGGGGTTCCAGCACGTCCCACTGATCCAGCTTATTCATGAAGGATTTAGGAGCTTTATTCTTGGGCATCTGGTGATTCAAATGGGATGACCATTACCCTAGGTGGCCGTGGTGTCCTAAATCTCAGCTCATATTTTGGCAGCTCAGGACCTCTGCCCTAGCTCCGATGGGTATGACCTTCACAATCAGTCACAGCCCTACTCCCATCTGCCTGCTCGCCTTCTTGTCTAATTGTATAAAGTTGTAACTTGATATATTTGTATGTGTGTGCACGTGCATGTTGCCTGCCTTTCCTCGGGGTTGGGATGTGATAGTCAAGCAAGAGAAGAGGTCTTGTTGTTCATTGTTTCCAAAACAGCCTGCAGGATTGAGGCCTACTGTTCAGTACAGTGCTAGTTCATGTTCTGTATATCATGTGCATGCAATGTATTGTACATGACCCTTCTGCAAAGCAAGAGGTTCTTTTCACTTGAATATGTATGTGCTTCTACAATACACATGTCTCCCACCGGTCAGCCCTACCCTCCAAAATTCTGCCACCAGTCTGGTGACCCACACCTTTTACCGTGCATCCATTTCTCCTGCTCTATGGCAGCTTCACTGTCTCCCTGTGGCCCAGAGTGTACAGTTCAAATCCTTGTGTGCAGTGCAAATTCCACCCGTAGGCCCCCCATCGGCCACTTTGTTCCTATTTGCTGTGCACTATTTCTGTTCCCTTGGGTATGGCTCTCCAGGTTGAGCAGACGTGCCTTCTCAGTGGCGGCTGCTTAGTGCTGGAATTCACTACCCGTTCATCTTTGGGAAACAGCAGATTATTTGTCTTTTTGTCAGTTACTTAAGACGCATGTTCGCACTCCTCTTAGCTCTTTGAATGTTCCTGATGCCTTTGGGTGAACGTGCGCTCTATAAGTGTATTATCATCATCCTAAAATAAATCTTTACAAGTCTACCGCCCACTTAATATCTACAATTTTTTTTAAAACTCAGTTTTATAGCTGCAGCTACTAAAATACACACGCGGCTAAATAAAGCAAGCAGGGGTCTACCCACGGCTCTCATACGCAATAACCGTGGCTATAATAAAATACATATGGCTATGTAGTTTTTTTAACACACACTGCATTGAAAGGATCAATGAAACATCTTTGATCCATATTTGCAGAATGTGTTTTTATTGTCTATTTTTATAACTGAAAAATTGGCCCTGAAAAGGACCATTTTGGGGAATAATAAAAAATGAGGTAGGAACTGGGAAAGGAAGAAACTAAGCTAAGATTCATACATATAACAAAGAATAGTGTTTAAAAAAATGGACATGAACAAATATGGATACACGTAATTTGGTGGCGGAATTGACTGTGGTCAATTTCACAGCAAATGCAAATTTTCCTCAGCCCAATCTGGCATAACTTTGACCCTCCACCCCCAAACAAATCCCCCCACTTACCTTTGGGACGTCTGCTTCCTCTCCTGACCCTGCAGCGTCAGTTCCATCCTTCTAACGCGGGTCAGATCGGACACCGCAGGTTCCCTTTTTCTCCTTTTTTTTTGTTGCCTGCCTCCAATGCATAGGAAGCAGGGAACAACCCTGCTGCCCCCAAGGCCATCAATACCAAACATGGGAAGTGGGGGAAACCCCTGCAACCCACGCTCCCATGCTAAGTATGGATTACCAAATGTGATCGAATTTTATCGATCAAATGGTACTGGCGGAATTCAGCCAGATTAACTATCCGATCAATTAAGTTAGATGAAATTGGATAATACCAACAATATAACTAGTGTTGGCAATTGGCTGTATTTTCTGAAAGAGCCTTGCTCAAACTGTCAAGGGTGCCACCTCCCACCTTGATCAAGCTGTAACAGGTTTTCACATGACAATAAAATTTGAAAGTTCAGCTGCAGGCAGGATGGATTGAGGTTGGGTGTTAGATATTGGGAAATAGTTAGTGAAAATGTTCGAAGTCTCTCGCACAGATGAGAAATATGGCTCTGCTGATATTGCTCCATGTGATTTTACCTTATGTTTTACATGAGCCTTCCTATAAGATTCATCTACTTCATCCCAATGAACATGGACAAGTTGTTGCATTAACGCTGATGTCCCCAAGCTTTGTAATGGCAACTGTGAAGGTCCCCTCCGCAAAACCTTACCGCAAAAAATTACACAAGACCTTCTCAATCTACTTTTTGCTGTGTTGGTCCTTTACAAGGAAATATTGCCAACCGTCAGCTATGTTTTTTGTGCACATTATTTCTTCTGCAGCGGTAAAGCTGAAGACACCCACACCATCTCATCATCACTGCTGGCCGTAGTCATATTGAAATGCAGTACATGGCGAAAAACTAGAAACTGTAAAAATGCACAACACAAAAAAGACTGCCACTTAATATCAAAACATATTTACAAAATATATAACAAGCTAAAATAACAAAAACTAACAAACTACAAAGCACAAGACAAAGGACAAAGGTATATGATGGAGAAAGGTAAAAAAAGAAAGGGATAAATCAAAGTCAATGTACTGCTTCCTGAAGGTTCACAATGAAGTTCACTCACCAAGAGAAAAAAAACAATGACAGAAAGAATGAAAAAAGTGTTTTGCAGAGCGTCATAACAGTGGTTATGCAATAAAGCCAACCAGAATGTGTTTTTTGTACGTGCGGGTAAGCCCAAGTGCAGTGATGTTTTTGCTGGCAAATTATTGACCAATCGCATCTCCCCATGAGGAGTCACGCCTGCACCTGGCAGTAGTAGCGTCAATGGAAGGCCCACTCGCTTCAAAAGTGGCTTTATGCCTGTTTTGAACAGCCATTCACATATTGGACTGCGGTACTCTTCTAGCCGCATCAGCGAACGAGCAAATGGCACACCGCAAATTATTCATGCGACTACACCTGTGCCATTCACATGTACAAAATGACCCAATCATGTCACGCGCTGCATCTCTGTGCATACACGTGACTTCCACGTTAACAAACGCTTTGATGACATGTTGTGATTTATTGATGCTGCTACGCCCATGCCGTTTGACGAAATCTGCATGTGCGAAATGAACCAATAGAATGTCGAGCACTTTCAACGTGGCTATGCATCCGCATGCCTGATACAGCAGCCAATCATATCACACACTGCAGCTCCACGCCTACACGTGACTTCTATCTGCATCAACAAAAGGTCCAATCACACATTGCAATGTATTGACGTGGCTATGCCCATGTCATATGAGGACATCTGGCCATGCAAAAGTATCCAATCAGCTCGTGTGGCGGTGTGTAGCTGCAAATAATCACCCCACCCACAAAAAAAGAAGTCTATATTGATCATTGCTTTCAGGAATTGTTAGTGACAGGCTATGCAAGTAAATGCAAGAAATTTTATCACTTTAACCCTTTAATCCTTCTTCCATTTTACCCACTTTTCACCCACACCTATTTTCCCTTGTCTTGAGATTTGTTCAGTTTGTCAATTTTTGGGAAAATATATTTTTTCTTTTTGTTTACTTTTTCAATTTTTGAGACATGTGTTGTCATTTTTATTGTTTTACATATTCCTCCCCCTTTGGACATTCCAACATGTTCAACCAGGATAGTAGCAGCAGTCTTGACGATGTCACTTGGGTCCCAAATCCGTTGCCACCAAGGAAGAAAGCAGCTGGAATGGAGACCGTCACAGACAGTTGGAGATACTTCAAGGTGAGAGAACTCTGTTCGAAAAAGGAGGCGGAGGACATACTATGCACATTTTGCAAGAATACTCTGCGACTGGACCCTTCTAATGTTCCATCACAAATCCTAGAAACATCAATAATGATAAACCATCTGGTGCGAGTGGTGGATAATGCCTATCGGAAATCACACGAGCACCACAAAATAAACTTGCATGGGGCTCATGCATTACATGCACGGGCAGCAGCACCACCTACATCCACCTGTGAAACATCACCGACACTCAATGAATTCTCAACTTCATCAGCAGTGTCAACTACACAAGCTTCCATCTTACTGACTCCTGATCTCTCAGTGATGAGAGTCATGTGTGCACCATGCCTCACATGGGTTGCTGTGGGAGGTGCCACCACTGAGGAATTGGACGAGTTAATCACTGAACACCAGGTTAACTGTCAACCTAAGTTTTTTTGTTAAGTTCCATTTATTGTGTTACCCTTTTAAAAAGAATTATAAAACGAAAGAAAATACCCCATAACAGGTGTTTCTTTTAATTTTATTTCTCTTTCACGTTTCATCCTTATGTGTTTTCCTCCACTGTTCCCGCCACCTCCTTCCTTCCCCCAAAATTTCCCTTTTAAGGGCCAATACATATTTTATAATGTTCTCATGGCCTTATGTCCTTCTGTAGGGGTATACAGCTAATGGCTTATTTATAACACGTGCACCTTAAACATCACTGTTGACAAAATAACTGTTTGAAGGCTGGTCAATTTCACGTATCAAAAATATTTTTATTCTATTGATACATTTTAGTACAATACAATTCAAAGACTACCAGCTGTTTCAATACATAACAATTCTTTCAGTACATTTTGTGGATTTATCAGTATATAGTGTACTATAATGTGTTTTTTAATTTTAATTCCTATTATGTTTCATCCTTATGTGTTTTCCTCCCCTGTTCCTCCCACCTCTTTCCTTTCCCCAAAATGGCGCTTTTAAGGGCCAACCTTTAAGTTACAAAAATAGATAAAATTAAACACAGACTGAAAAAAATATTACAATATCTAATCCCCCAAAATGTTTGTTTGTGACCTCAGCTACCATGTTAACAGAGGGGCCTTTTAGCTGCTGATAAAACCACTCCAGTCGTTGCTCACCTTAGCCATGCAAGCAAAAACATGTGACTGATTTGCTGGGTTCCATGTGATATTAACGAATTAATAAATAATGAAAACATGTTTAACTAAACATTTTTACCGAACTCATACTAAATTCTTTTTCTATTTATTTGGCGCTGTCTCCCCAAAGCCCACCCATTTACCTTTGTCTATAACGCCACCCCAATTGCCTTGCCACCCATTTTAATCCCTTATCTGTGATGCTGGAAATGCATCGGAGGGACAGGGCCTCCAGATCCTTGTCCTTTACTGCGTTTTATCGTGTGTTCTGTTGTGTTTTCCGCGCAGGAGTTCATGTGGGACTCCTGGAGGTGCAGCTCTCTCTTTTGGTTTGGTGTACAGACCCATGGGATACCCTTATGGCAACCCTGTGCCCCTAATGTATGTTTTTGGGGACCTGTGTGTGGCCCAAAGAGCAGGGTATGGGCTGGTGGCAGCTCCATGCTGAATTTAACAGGTGCTCTGAGTATCTTCCAATTTGGGATACCCAGGCCCCGCCATTGGAATCAGTTGATTCCTGATAGGAAACAAGATGGCCCCGTGGCCTCTTGCTTTCATTTGCCTATTACGTTGTTTTCCCAAAGTCCTGGGAAGCCCTGACTCTGTCCCTTCCCCCTGACAGGCTGTTGGGTGGAAGTTCCATATATGGTGCTGTTGTGAAGTCCAGGCCAGACTGGCTGGAGCCTTCCCATTGACTGTATGTTGTGGGTACACCATGTGGGTGGGACCTAGGTGAATGGCGTGTGTGAAGAATACGCATTCTGTGTTGTGGGTGTCTAGTATCTGGTGTTTGACACAATGACTGAGACAACCCTGCCCGAAACTGGTATGAATGCAGTGTGGAATGTTGAATGGTTGGGTAATTGTCCCAATACACATAACTTGTTGTGAGTGTCTGAAGAGGAGTGAATGGGCTGAATGCACTATGCACCTTATTGGTTGCCTGCCTGCATGAATGCCCTTCTGACCGATTGGTTGCCTGAGTGTGACCCAGCAGAATGAATGGGAGACCAACTGGTATATCTGGGGGCCTCTCACTGCTAGAATCTGTGTTCAGAAGCTAAAGAGTAACTGGAGTGAAAGTGAAGCTTAACCTTGAAGTCCTGCTGGAAGAGAAGAATTGATGTTGCTCTCATTCACAATCTGAAAGCTGCTGTGTCTCCAAGAACTGACCCAGAGACGACCTGGTAAGGTGCCCTCTTCCCGAGCTACAAGGGACCATCGTGCACCAGCTGATCTTTGCCAAAGCGCCCTGGTAGACAGACCTACGACAGGCTGCCGACCAGAGACGCGGACTGCCGCGGAATCCCAAAGAGAAGCGCCGGGACTGTTGTCCGCCACTGTTGACGACCTCTGTCGCCGACTGGAGCCGCCGTGCTCGAGTTTGCCTAAGAACTTCATTTGATCCGAGGATGCTCTCATCTGCATCACCGCCCGCTTTATCCAGCTGGAGAAAGCCAGACCGTCAATGTACCAAGGAGCATCTGCCGGTGGGTTTCATGCCACCTGAAGACCACAGAGACGCCGACGACTCGACGCCCTTGCTGGGCCACAGTTCTTCATCATCTCTTTGCGGTCCAGAACTATCGTCACCGAGGTGCCGTGCACGCCTCTTCCTTGCAGGACGCCAACGCTCCGTCGTCGACGAGCACTGCTAGGAAAGAAGCTGCCACTCCACCGCCGTAGTTCACCCTGTTCTCCGTCGGACGTTCGACGACCCGTGACTCCTGCCTGTTAGGGAGAATTCTCTGTTTAGGCTGAATTTCCTAACCTAGTGAGTCCCCCAGCAGCTTTGCTGGATTTCTGGAGTTTGTTTTTTCCATCCTGCCAAGAGTGAGACTCTTTTTCTCCCACTCTTGGACATGAGTGTGTGTAATTCCTTTGAATGTGAATGTGTTCTATGGGCTATGGGGTCTTTTACTCCATAGGGTCTCATATGTTTTGCAATGTGTGTTACACTGCACCCTCCATGCCGTAGCACTGGGTTGTCGTAGCAGACCTCCATCATAGACTCCATACCCGGGGACTGACTACTGTCTCCCCAGGCATGTAAAGTCACCATTGGCTTTACTAGACCTAAATTTACTAACAGAACTAGTACAAACCATCCTATTGTGGACGTACTAGTAGGGGTAATTCGATTACTCCTGGGTCTGTTATTCGAGGGGGCACTGTCCCGTACCCCCTCGTCGAGTTTTGGCTGGTGGCAGTGGAAACTACTTGTTATGTTCGACCCCGAATATAACCCTATGGGATTCTTCCCATTGTTGGAGATTGATACTTTTCCTCGTTAATCTCTAACATACCACCGGTTTACTTATCTTAAATAAGTCTATCGGATGGTATTTTCTGCCAGAACTCTGTTTTTAAAATGGCGTCTGTGTTCGTCTCTGTGACTCCTAAACCAAAGGTTGAGCCCTTTGTTCAACTTTTGGCGGGCTTCTGTACAGAGACCCTCCAAAGTGGTGCCATTCTGTCTGGGTTACCACAGGGGTGTGGGAGGGGGTTTAGGCACTGGACTGAGATGCCTTGCCAACTCCAGTCGCACTCTGGTGTGATTGGCCCAAGTGGTGAGCCACCCCGCTCACCACTTAGCGAGTTTTGATTGACAGCTAGGCTGAATGAATGGGGGTTTTCGGCATAAAAGCAGGGCTTTTGGGACTGGATCTACAGAAGTCGCCACAGGACCTAAGAATCCGACGAGGGTAAAGCTGAGCCGACCTGCAACGACGACACCTCCGGTCGAGCCCTGCGGAACCTACTCACCACTTCCCGACAACAGAGGAGATCTCCCTGCCGGAGAGTCTCTTCCCCTGACTGGTGGGAACAACCAGTCCCCTTTGCTTTTTCTTTGCTCCAGGACGCAGTGGTCGAATTGCCCGTGCAGAGCACCTCAGCAACCGGATAGCCACTACCCCTGTACCGTGACCAAAAGGTGGTGCCTTGTGATGGAGCACTCTGTGGCTGGTCTCTTCCCTGGTGGTGCACCGCACTTCACTTTTCTTCGACGACGAGATCATCTCTACTCTTGGCAAAGACCCGACGTGCATCCACCACCAGGAACAACTGCCCCCGCTGGAGCTGTCTCTCCACAAACAAGGTACCGTGTCAGCCTGTCTTCCATTTCTGCCGGATCGAGTAAGATGTCTTAATGCTCGCCTTTCCATTGGGTTGCCTCCAAGCTTTCTTTAACTTGTTGTTCTGAACTGGTCCAATCTTTCCATAACAATTTTGCGATAAAGACTCGAAGCGCATTTCCACTGAGACACTTTTTGGGACATATCGCCTTGCCTCTCTCCGAGTGGGCCTGGCCTCTGAACTTTGTGATCTGCAGTAGACCCTGCCTTACTTGCCTTGCATTTGTCCGAAAAGTATTGGTACCGAGTTGACTTCATAACCTGCCTTATTTTTCTCTCCCGTCCTAACGAATACTAGAGTTCCATCTAGGTTAAAGCATACACCTCTGTCTGCAAATAAGTGATGCCGGTGAACCTAGACTTGTCAGACTATTGTTAGGGGGATTGATCTTTTTCTTCGTATAGTAATTGTGATTGAAGTTGTTTGCTGTATTAGTGCCAGAGTGTTTTCCATAGATGTGTTGTTATAAATAAATACCTTTATATCTGTACACCGAAGCCTTGTTCCGTGTTTGCTTGTTCTACTTTGTAGATTGCCCTATATTGTATACTTCACATACTGCCTAACTCTTCTTGAGGGAAGTCTGACTGCTCAGCCGCAGCTACCAAGTGAATCTGTGTGGTACAGACTGCTACCAAGTGGGTTTACTGCCAAACACCTGTAGTCCTAAATCTTTTGCAGTGGTCCCCGAGGGAACTGCACAGGTTTCCGCCTAACACTGGTGTACAGCGGTGGGATTTGTATCGAGTATACAGTTTAGAGTGCTTTTCGACACTTTAGGATAACTAACCACAAAGCTTAGCACTAAAAAGCAACTTTCAAAAACATGTCTACTATGGAAGCTTACAGTCAAGAATCCTTGTCAGGCGAAAACACTGAGGGTTTACGAGCTCTCTGTAGGCAAGAGAATCTTTCTGTAAGAGGCAAGAAGTTAGAACTGATAGCGAGATTGCTGCAAAACCAAAGTCTGGGTACTGGTTCAGAGGAACCAACTTCTCCAGCAGATGTAGATAACAGTGATGGTGTTGACCTAATCGTAATTCTGACGATAGTGATGATGAGGCTGACGAGGAAGGAGAGGCTAACGAAACTGTCTCCCCTGCTCCTCTACCTGCCTTACCAGCTGTACCTACGGGGCCCATACCAGGTCCCACATGTAACCCTGCTTATTTTGAACTTGAAAAAATGAAGCTCGAATTAGAATACAAACGGTTCTTGGCTCAATCTGAAAGAAACCAAGAGCTCGAGTTCAGACGGATAAACGCCCAGGCTGAGAAGAAGCAAGCTGAGTTAAGGCTCAGGGAAATAGAACTTAATCACGAATTAGAGATGAAAAAGTTGTCTGTAGAAAATGCTTCTCTCTCCTCTGGTTCCTCTAGGAGCTCCAGTCCCAAAAGACCCCGGATGCCGAAGGAATTAGTGGGTATGTATGAACCGAGATTGGATGTATTGGATTGGTTAAAACTGTTTGAGTACAATCATGGGCTCCAGGACATCACCGGGAATGATTTACTTCCCTGGTTGTTCTCTAGGCTCCCCCCTGTTGCGACTGATGTGGTAATGGAGTTGGGGGAGGCGGATAAGACGGATTACGAAAGTGTGAAACTAGCTGTGATAGCTAGATTTGGGAAGACCCCTTCACAGTATCTTAAGAGGTTTAGAACCCTCAAAAAGCATGATGGTACCCCTTGGGCTACCTGGGTGAGTGAAGGGTTGAAAAACGTAGAGGGATGGATTAAGGGTTACAAAGTGAACACTTATGAGGGTATGAAGAATCTTTTTATGTTGGAGTCTATTTATGATGCCTGTTCTCCTGAGCTTAGACAGCACTTGGCTGATTTGAAGGAATTGGATTCCCGGAAGCCAGCTAAGGCTGCTGACTTATGGGTTGCCAACAGGGCTACTCATAAGGATTCTGCGGCAACTCAGAAGAAGGATTAGGGAAAACAGCCTAAAAAAGACTCAAAAGAGAATTCGAATAACTCAAATTCCAAAGAGGGCCCCAAACAAAACCAGAAGGGTAAGCCACAAGGAAAACCGCAGCAGAATAGTGTGTCTTCTGGTGCCAAACCGGAAGGAGGCCAGAACAAGCCACCATTCCAAAAAGCATTCGGTAAATGCATTGTATGTGGCTCGACTGACCACGTGAAAGGAGATCCCAGATGTAAGGGTAAACCTTCAGGGGTCCAGCTTGTCTCCTTAGCCTTCGCTCCAGAGGAGGAAGTCCAAATGGCAAGTGGAAACTTTCTACTGCTACCTGATGAACCCATTGGAGTCTCAGCCAGCGTTTCTTTAGTATCTCTGGGGTTGTGGGAACAACAGAATTTAGATGTCTATAATTCTATCCCCGATAATACTAAAGAGTATTATAAGGACAGTGTCCAGGTGAATGGTCAGGAGACTCCTGCCATTAGGGACACTGGGGCCAGCATAACTGTGGTGGATAAATAATTTTTTCAGGCTGAGGATGTTGCTAAGGCACCCAAACGCCTCACCGAGTTAGCTGGAGGGCCTGTGCAGATGCTTCCCCAATTACCAGTTCTCATCCAGTGTAACGACATGACTGTGAAGATACCTGTCAGCATACAGAGTGAGGTACCAGGATGCGTACTGTTGGGTAACGATTTGAAAACTCTCGGAGTTGTATCGCATACTCCCAGACCTCCTAGTAAACGGTTACAGGGGCTAACCAGACCCGCAAGAAGGAGGACCATGCGCGGTACTCTCCCGGAGATGATGAAGAAAGAGATCACTCCTGCTCCACTGGAATTGTCGGCCGCTGTCTCGAAGAAATCAGAAGCGAAAGGGAAACCTAAGACTTCTACCCCGAAACCAGCAGCCAGCATTTCAGTGCAGCCAACACGGACTTCCCCGCGGTTGTCCAAAGTTACACCCGTAACTCCAACTCCAGCTGAGGCTGAGAGGGAGTTACAACCCTGTGTGGTAGAATTAGACTCTGAAGAAGAGCTAATGGAAGGCCAGGAACTCATTGGAGATCTGGATCCTGTTGACCATCCTGAGCTGCAGTCTTTACTGGCAGAAGGTGGACCCAGCAGGGCAGACTTCAGTAAGGGACAGAGAGAATGTCCAACTCTGGAAGGTCTTCGCCACCAGGCAGAAGCTCAGGCTGAAGGGCAAGAGCCTGGGAAATACAGGTTGCACTGGGAAGATGGCCTCTTCTACAGTGAACCGACCAAGTCTGCACCTGGAGACTACAAGCGGCTTGTAGTACCCCAAGAGAACAACCACAGTTCTTGCAGTTAGCCCACAAGATTCCTTTGGCTGGTCACTTGTGTTTCAAGAAGACTAAGGAAAGGCTATCTCTCTACTTCTATTGGCCAAAGATGGGGGCCGAAGTAGAAAAACACTGCAGGAGCTGCCACACCTGCCAGACCTCTGGTAAGGTTGGCTCCAAGAATGTGGCACCTTTAGTTCCTCTCCCAGTTGTGGGAGTCCCGTTTGAGAGAGTAGGGATTGACATTGTTGGTCCCCTTGATCCTCCAACCTCCTCAGGCAACAGGTTTATACTTGTTGTAGTAGACCATGCTACTAGGTATCCTGAGGCAAGGCCCTCCTTAGTATCTTTACTAGGGTCTGGTTTCCTAAGGAAGTAATCTCTGACAGGGGGTCAAACTTTATGTCCCACTACATGAAAGCCATGTGGAAAACCTGTGGAGTTACTTACAAGTTCTCAACAGCTTACCACCCACAAACCAATGGGTTGGTAGAACGGTTCAACCGAACCATGAAGAGCATGATAGGTGCTTTAGAGGAACCCCTTAAGCGTAAGTGGGACCTTCTCCTTCTACTGCCATGCCTTCTCTTTGCTTATAGAGAAGTCCCTCAGGAGGGAGTAGGTTATTCTCCCTTCGAACTTCTCTATGGTCATCCCGTCAGAGGTCCATTGGCCCTGATTAAGGAGGGGTTGGAGAGTGCTCCTTCCCCCAAGCCAGTCAGAGTGACTGACTACGTGATAGGTCTCCAGAGGAGAATGTCGCACATGATGACAGAAGCAAGCGATAACTTGAAAGCTGGACAAGCATAGGTCAAGCAATGGCACGATCAAAAGGCTAACATGGTTGAGTTCGCTCAAGACCAGCTCATTCTCGTTATGATCCCAACAAGGCAGAGGGCCTTGCAAGACAAATGGATGGGACCCTTCAGAGTTGTGGATAAACTCGGAGAGGTCAACTATCTGGGCAATCCCAAGGAGGCTCCGACAGTCTTCCACACCAACCGACTCATGTAGGAGCGTTACTTCTAGCATCATCGGAGGAAGAAGAAGAGAGTGAAGCTCTTCCAGATCTCCTCAGAGGCTTGCCTTTGGACGAACAAATTGAAGGAGTAAATCTCTCCTCCAATCTGACACCCGAGCAACAAGAAGAGTGCAAATCCATGTTGAATCAGTTTGCCTCTCTGTTCTCGCTTTCACCAGGCTTGACCCCTTGGGGCCAGCATGACATACTCACTGGTGACTGTCTGCCAGTCAAAAGCAGAGGATACCAAATGTCAGAACACGTACGAACCCACATCAAAGGTGAGGTCAGCAAGATACTTGATCTCGGGGTAATAGAGCCCTCTACTAGTCCATGGTCTAGCCCAGTTGTGTTAGTACCAAAGGCCGGATCTAAAGAGCTTAGATTCTGTGTGGATTATAGAGCTCTTAATGCAGTCACCAAGACTGATGCCCACCCTTTGCCAAGAACAGATGAGTTGTTGGATGAACTTGGTGCCGCCAAGTTCCTCAGCACATTTGACTTGACGTCAGGCTATTGGCAAATAGCCCTGACAGACCATGCCAAGGAGAAAACTGCATTTTCGACCCCCGTTGGCTTATACCAATTTAAGGTAATGCCTTTTGGATTGAAGAATGCACCTGCTACGTTTCAACGGATGGTAAACCAGGTTCTGAATGGGATGGAGGACTTCTGCATGGCATACTTGGATGACATAGCAGTGTTCAGCAATTCCTGGGAAGAACATGTAACCCACCTGAGAGATGTTTTGCAGGCTCTTGGACGAACCAATCTGACCATAAAGGCGAGTAAATGCCAAATTGGACAGAGTAAGGTAGTCTATCTTGGACATGAGGTAGGAGGTGGAGAAATAAGGCCTTTGCTCAGTAAGATTGAAGCTGTGCAAAATTGGACAACACCTACTACTCAAACCCAAGTGAGAGCCTTCCTAGGCCTCACTGGGTATTACAGGAATTTCATCGAGAACTATGGGACCATAGCCTCTCCACTGAATGTCATCTCCTCGCCCAAATTTCCTAAAAAGATTAGATGGAACGAGGAGTGCAATCAGGCTTTTGAAAACCTGAAAAAGGCTCTTTGCCAAGCCCCAGTACTCAGAGCTCCTGATTACCGCCAACACTCCATTGTGCAGACAGATGCTTCAAATGTAGGAATAGGTGCCGTACTCAGTCAACTGGATGGGAAAGGTAGGGAGCACCCCATTTGCTTCATCAGCCGCAAGCTGAAGGATACTTGAACAAGGTGGGCAACAATCGAAAGAGAGTGCTTTGCTATCGTGTGGGCTCTGAAGAAGTTTAGGCCGTACTTGTATGGTTCTACTTTTGTCATTCAGACTGAACACCAACCCTTGAGATGGTTAATTCAAATGAAAGGGGAAAACCCGAAACCATTGAGATGGTCGATCTGCCTGCAAGGGTTTGATTTCACCATTGAGCACAGGTCAGAGTGTCACCACCAAAATGCTGATGGTCTCTCTAGGATGTATGTCATCGACTAGAGGTATGAGATTCATCCAGGAGTGGATCAAATCCTCCTGTCCCTTAGTCTGGGGGGGGCGAGTGTTAGGGAGAATTCTCTGTTTAGGCTGAATTTCCTAACCTAGTGAGTCCCCCAGCAGCTTTGCTGGATTTCTGGAGTTTGTTTTTTTCCATCCTGCCAAGAGTGAGACTCTTTTTCTTCCACTCTGTAACACCCACCTGGTTCCCACGGGGGCGCTGATCTAGTCTGGATTACTGCGGCCTCTTCTAGCGTGATGCGCAGGACCCGGAACACCGATTGGACAGGACCTCCAAATCGTGCTTCCTTGGCCCGTAGGAATATCCTTCTGCAGATGAGAAAGGGGATTAACAGTCTGCAGAATGGTGTGCTAGCTCCTCCCTTCCCCCCTCCGTTCCTCTCTATTCCTCCAAACCCGGTTTAAGCTCACCTTATGGTTTGGAAGGTTGAACTCTCCATCCTGCTTCTGGTGCAGGGGCGCGCGTTCGTCCAGTTACTTCACTGGTTTCCAGAATGGCGCTGGCAAAATCCACTTGACTTCCCTGAGCGATGCGCCGTAAGTATGAAAGTTCAAAGTTCAAGTGAGGCCCCCTTTATGCTGTCTTTCTCACCTGTGATCTGTCCTTTATTTCAGGTGCAGAATGAAGGCGATGCGTCGAGGGGTTAACCTGCCGAGGTGAGTAGTAATGAGGGCGATCCCTCTAGATGTCCTTATCATTCCTCTGAAATGTCTCTAGTCCTTTCCCCATAGGGGCCGGGGTACGGTACCTGCCAACGGGGCAGCGCCAACCCGAAATGTGGAAGAAAAGCCGGTAAGTATTATGGCTGTTAATCAGGCTTTCCTTCTATGTGTCCTTCTGCTCACCTTTTGTTTCTTCCTCTCTCCCCTAGGTGCAGAGATGTGGCGTCCGATGCTGACAGCCGCGATGGAGCCGGGGGATGTCTCGAGGACAGGACAGGTGAGTGAAGCGTGGCGCTGCAGCGAGCAACGCAATGCTTTTAAATTGAAGTCTTCCTTCAGGGATGCTGGCGAGAATATTCCGGATGCAGGTAAGAAGTTTGAAATAGTCCTTGGTTTTCACCTTTCTCTTCTCTTCCTTCCTTGCAGATCTTCCAGGTTCGAGGCGGGCGTGGCTGTAGTCCAGGAGCAGGAGCAGACACAGTGAGCGTTAAGCTGCAGGAAGCAGAACAATGCGAAGCATGAGCTGCTGTCTGGGCGTGGCTTAAATAGCCTCCAAAGAAGTCCCAGGTATGTATCCTTCCCCAACTAGGTATGTATCCTTCCCTGGCCACGCCAGAGTGAAAAAATAGTCCCTATGAAAAAATAGTCCCTTTCAGGTCTCATGGAGGCCTGAAGCGTGCAGCATGGTCTGCATCAGGTAAGTGCACAAAACACCTCCCTTTATGAGCCTGGCGCCTATGGCGCCAGGACTGATGTCCAACATGAGCCTGGCGCCAAAGGCACCAAGACTGAGTCCAAAGAGCCCCTATAAGGGGCCGCTGGGCTTTTACCCGAGGGCATGATGCCTGCTTCCGGGGGTGCTGGGCCTTGCCTGATGCTCCGGCGGTAGGCATCATGACAGCACTCCCCCCCAAGGCCCCTCCCAAGGTCGTTCCTTCTGGAGGTTTCGGTTTGTTTGGGAAATTCCGATGGAACCTTTTTACCAGCCGAGGTGCATGTACGTGATCACTGGGTTCCCAAGAGCTTTCCTGAGGCCCGTACCCTTTCCAATCAATTAGATAGAAAAGCTTTGATTTTAAGATTTTGGAATCCAAAATGTTCTTTACTTCGAATTCTGGCTCTCCATCTATCAGGATTGGGTCTGGTGGCTTTATTAATCTGGTTCCTGGTTGTACTGGTTTCAAAAGTGACACATGAAAAACGGGGTGAATCTGCATGTTGGCTGGTAGATCGAGCTTGACTGCTACTGGGTTAATTATAGCTTTGATTGAGTAAGGGCCTAAATACCTTGGATTAAAAGTTTGAGGTCCCTTGAGCGATAAGTGTTTGGTAGCCAACCATACTTGATCCCCAATTTGGTACGGAGGCGCCTCCTTTCGATGTAGATACGCATTCTTTTTGTATTTCTCTTTCGCTTGTTGCAAATGTGCAGTTGCATCCTTGAAGGCTTGAGTTATCGTAGAATGCAAATGATCCACTGCGGGCATTTCAAGGCTCGAAGGTGAGTCCAAGTCTGAAGTACGAGGGTGATGTCCATATAGGGTAAAAAAGGAGCTTTGACCCGTTCCAGAGTGTATCGAGTTATTATAAGCATATTCAGCCACCCACAGAATATCCTTCCAATTACCCTCCGATTGGTGCAACATACATCGTAGAAATTGTTCAAGGGTCTGGTTTGTTCTCTCCGTCTGACCATCGGTCTGGGGTTGGTGGCTGGTCGAGAGTCTTACGTCGATTTGTGCCAGCTGACAACACTTTTTCCAAAAATGAGAAATAAACTGGCTTCCACGATCGGAGACTAGTATGGACGGGAATCCATGCAAACGGATGATATTCTCGAGGAACTACTTGGCAAGAACAAAGGCTGAAGGTAATCCTTTCAACGGAATAAAGTGGGCCATTTTGGAAAATAAATCCACCACGACCAGAATAGTATTGTAACCATTACAAGAGGGCAGGTCCGTGATAAAATCTAGTGACAGGGTGTGCCAAGGTGCTGGTGGAATGTCTAAGGGCTGAATAAGACCGGCGGGTCTTGTCTTTTGACCTTTGTTTTGGGCACAAACTCCACAGGACATCACGAAAGATTTAATATCCTTTCGCCAGGTAGGCCACCAGAATTGTCGTCTAACCTTTTCCTCAGTTTTGGCAATGCCAGGATGTCCTTCCATCAGGGTGTCATGATGACGGGAAATAACCAGTTCTTGCAATTCCTTTTCTGCCAAAAATAAGCGTCCTTGGAAGTAAGGTAAGCCATCCTTGACTGAAAAGTGAGACCCCTCTTTGATCCAATCCTGCAAGGCTGAAGAGTCCAGGATTTGTTTTACTCGTGCTTGAATGTCTTCAAGGGTTTGTAAAGTGGTTATTCCCAAAATTCTTTGTTCGGGAAATATTGGCACAGGTTCTGAGTTTGTGTCTATTTATTCTATTCCAATTCGGGATAGAGCGTCCGCCTTACCATTCTTAGAACCGGGGCGGTAGGTGATTACAAAATCGAACTCAGCAAAGAACAAAGCCCATCGGAGCTGTCGAGACGATTGGGCCTTGGCAGTTTTTAAATATTGTAAATTTCGGTGATCAGTGATCACGGTGATGGTATGCCGGGCGCCGAGGAGATAATGCTGCCAAGCCTTAAAGGCGGACTTAATGGCTAATGGTTCCTTATCAGTAATCGCATAATTTATCTCCGGCGGTGAGAACTTTCTGGACCAAAATGCTACGGGGTGCAGTTGGTTGGTTTCAGGGTCTCTCTGAGACAGGACAGCTCCCATGGCTAAGCTGGACGCGTCGGTTTCGACTATATATGGGAGATCAGGACGTGGGTGCTTCAAAATAGGTGCAGACGTGAACTTAGCTTTCAACTCCTGAAAGGCCTGTTCGGCTTCCTCGGTCCATTCAAAATGTTTATTTTTTCGCAAGAGTGCAGTGATGGGTGGCACCACACGTGAAAACTCCGGGATAAACCTGCGATAAAAGTTGGCAAAACCAAGCATGCTTTGGACACCTTTCACTGAACTAGGTGATGGCCATTTGAGGATGGCATCCACTTTCCGTGAATCCATTCGGACCCCTTTAGGTGTCAGGATGAATCCGAGAAACTCAACCTCGGTGGTATGGAAAACACATTTTTCCAGCTTGGCAAACAGTTTGTGCTGGCGCAGTTTCTCTAGGACGGCCCTGACATGTTTTCTGTGATCAGGTTCCGAAGAGGAGTACACAAGAATGTCATCGATATACACGATAACACAGACATCGATGAGTTCCCGAAGGACATCATTCATGAATAATTGGAAGGCAGCAGGCGCGTTGCACAACCCGAAAGGCATCACCTGGTATTCGAATAGTCCATATTTTGTACGGAAGGCCATTTTCCATTCGTCGCCTTCTTTTTCTCGTACCAGATGATAAGCCCCCCGGAGATTTAACTTGGTGTATACGCAAGCGTCCTTCACCTGGTCAAGGAGTTCAGGGATCAGAGGCAGAGGGTAACGATTTTTAACAGTTATCTGGTTCAATGCGCGGTAATCGATACAAGTACTAAGGTCGTCCTCTTTTTTAGGCACGAAGAACAAAGCTGAAGATGCCGGGGACTTTGACGGGCGAATGAAACCATTGGCGAGGTATTGATCTAAATATTGTCTCAAATGCAGATTCTCAGGTTCAGTAAGGGCATAAATCCTGCTACAAGGGGGTTGTGCACCGGGCACCAGATCGATTTGGCAATCGTACGATCTGTGGGGAGGTAACGTGTTGGCCTGTTCCTTTTGGAAGACGTCCTGAAAGTCTTGGTACTCTGGAGGTAGTTGCACGGGGACAGAGGTTACTGATGCTAGATTATTCTTTGGATTTTCTGGGTAGCAGGTTTGTGCACAATCCGGGAAGGTTATTCTCTTCGCTCGCCAACCAATTCGAGGATTATGTGTCTCTAACCAAGGGACTCCGAGAATAAGCTGAAACTGTGGAGCCTTGATCACATCAAACACAACTGCCTCCCGATGGCCATCCGGACCTACAAGTGTCACCTCAGCTGTGGAATGTGTTACCGGTCCAGAGGCAATTTTGGTTCCATCTACAGTGGTGATGACATCTTTGCTGGTTTTAGGACGCAGAGGGAGGTTTATCCTAGAGACCAATTCTCGATCCACATAGTTTCCTATAGCCCTGCTATCGATGTATGCCTTTATAGCATGCAACCGTTTTGGCTGTTCCGGATCTATGAGGACCATTGGCACAATGAAATGCGAGGTCTGAGAGTTAGTTTTCAAGCTCGGCAAGCGGACCCCTACGCTTTCCGGGCGTGGTCGTTTCCCGATACAGAGTTTCGATGGATTTTATCAGCGGCTCCTACCACCTTCTTGGGCGGCTTAACCGGGAAATCTCGTAGAAAGTGTCCTGAGGACCCACAATAAAGGCATAATTGCATCTGTCGTCTTCTTTCCCGTTCTTTTTGAGTTAGGGGTCCTTTAACTCCTCCGATTTGCATAGGCTCTGAGGCATCAGCCCCCTTGGGGTTAGCGTGGGTTTTGGCCCACACCCGGGTTTCAAACTTGGACCGATCTGCTTTTCTGTTTTGCAGCCTGTGATCCAACTGGACCACTAAGTCTATATATTCAGTGCATTCTTGGGGCGGATTTACAACTTGTGCCAGGACATCTTTAAGTTCTCCACGTAGACCTCGATGGAATAACGTGATTCTTTTATCCTCTGGCCAACCAGTTTCCACAATTAGTCTATTGAAGGTTGCAATGTAGGATAGAAGGTCTTGATTGCCCTCTCGCAGAGATAGAAGTTCGTCATCCAGGGCCTGTCCCTGGGAATGTCGAGCAAATAACCTTTCCATGCTTCTTTGAAATCCTTGAAAATCACGAAGATTCGGGTCATCTTGAGTTACCAGTGGGACTGACCAATCGGCAGCACAGCCGCTGAGATATGACAAAACAAAGGCTACCTTGGTCTGATCATTAGGGAAGGCCCCGGGTTTGCATAGGAAGTGCAAACGGCACTGATTCATGAATACGGCGAATCGTTTGGGGTCCCCAGCAAAGCGTTCGGGTGGGGCCAGCGGCATGTTTGCAGGTAGATTAATCAGCACAGGGTTACTGGAAACCACAGGAGTGGGGTTCCCCCCGGAACCGGGTAAAGGAGTTTTTCCAGCTTGACCTTGCAAAAGCTGTCTAGCCAGGTCATCAGTCCTTTCCCTTGTTACAATCACTTCTCTTCTGAGGGCATTAGTCTCTTGACGAGCGGCATGTACCTCGGCCCGTAATTCCCCCAGTAGTTGGGCCAGTTGGTCAGTCTCAGAAGTTTCCATAGCGCCTGGGTGGGAATTTGTAGGGAGGCTTTGCGTTCTGTAACACAAACCTGGTTCCCACGGGGGCGCTGATCTAGTCTGGATTACTGCGGCCTCTTTTAGCGTGATGCGCAGGACCCGGAACACCGTTTGGACAGGACCTCCAAATCGTGTTTCCTTGGCCCGTAGGAATATCCTTCTGCAGATGGGAAAGGGGATTAACAGTCTGCAGAATGGTGTGCTAGCTCCCCCCTTGCCTCCTCCGTTCCTCTCTATTCCTCCAAACCCAGTTTAAGCTCACCTTATGGTTTGGAAGGTTGAACTCTCCATCCTGCTTCTGGTGCAGGGGCGCGCGTTCGTCCAGTTACTTCACTGGTTTCCAGAATGGCGCTGGCAAAATTCACTTGACTTTCCTGAGCGATGCACCGTAAGTATGAAAGTTCAAAGTTCAAGTGAGGCCCCCTTTATGCTGTCTTTCTCACCTGTGATCTGTCCTTTATTTCAGGTGCAGAATGAAGGCGATGCATCGAGGGGTTAACCTGCCGAGGTGAGTAGTAATGAGGGCGATCCCTCTAGATGTCATTATCATTCCTCTGAAATGTCTCTAGTCCTTTCCCCATAGGGGCCGGGGTACGGTACCTGCCAACGGGGCGGCGCCGACCCGAAATGTGGAATAAAAGCCGGTAAGTGTTATGGCTGTTAATCAGGCTTTCCTTCTGTGTGTCCTTCTGCTCACCTTTTGTTTCTTCCTCTCTCCCCTAGGTGCAGAGATGTGGCGTCCGATGCTGACAGCTGCAATGGAGCCGGGAGATGTCTCGAGGACAGGACAGGTGAGTGAAGCGTGGCGCTGCAGCGAGCAACGCAATGCTTTTAAATTGAAGTCTTCATTCAGGGATGCTGGCGAGAAGATTCCGGATGCAGGTAAGAAGTTTGAAATAGTCCTTGGTTTTCACCTTTCTCTTCTCTTCCTTCCTTGCACGTCTTCCAGGTTCGAGGCGGGCGTGGCTGTAGTGCAGGAGCAGACACGGTGAGCGTTAAGCTGCAGGAAGCAGAACAACGCGAAGCATGAGCTGCTGTCTGGGCGTGGCTTAAATAGCCTCCAAAGAAGTCCCAGGTATGTATCCTTCCCCAACTAGGTATGTATCCTTCCCTGGCCACGCCCGAGTGAAAAAATAGTCCCTATGAAAAAATAGTCCCTTTCAGGTCTCAGGGAGGCCTGAAGCGTGCAGCATGGTCTGCATCAGGTAAGTGCACAAAACACCTCCCTTTATGAGCCTGGCGCCTATGGCGCCAGGACTGATGTCCAACATGAGCCTGGCGCCAAAGGCGCCAGGACTGAGTCCTAAGAGTCCCTATAAGGGGCCGCTGGGCTTTTACCCGAGGGCATGATGCCTGCTTCCGGGGGTGCTGGGCCTGGCCTGATGCTCCGGGGGTAGACATCATGACACACTCTTGGACATGAGTGTGTGTAATTCCTTTGAATGTCAATGTGTTCTATGGACTATGGGGTCTTTTACTCCATAGGGTCTCATATGTTTTGCTATGTGTGTTACACTGCACCCTCCATGCCGTAGCACTGGGGTGTCCTAGCGGACCTCCATCATTGGCTTTACTAGACCTAAATTTACTAACATAACTAGTACAAACCATCCTATTGTGGACGTACTAGTAGGGGTAATTCGATTACTCCTGGTTCTGTTATTCGAGGGGGCACTGTCCCGTCTCCCCTCGTCGAGTTTTGGCTGGTGGCAGTGGAAACTACTTGTTATGTTCGACCCCGAATATAACCCTGCGGGATTCTTCCTATTGTTGGAGATTGATACTTTTCCTCGTTAATCTCTAACATACCACCGGTTTACTTATCTTAAATAAGTCTATCGGATGGTATTTTCTGCCAGAACTCGGTTTTTAAAATGGCGTCTGTGTTCGTCTCTGTGACTCCTAAACCAAAGGTTGAGCCCTTTGTTCCACTTTTGGTGGGCTTCTGTACAGAGACCCTCCAAAGTGGTGCCATTCTGTCTGGGTTACCACAGGGGTGTGGGAGGGGGTTTAGGCACCCTGGACTGAGTTGCCTTGCCAACTCCAGTCGCACTCTGGTGTGATTGGCCCAAGTGGTGAGCCACCCCGCTCACCACTTAGCGTGTTTTGATTGACAGCTAGGCTGAATGAATGGGGGTTTTCGGCATAAAAGCAGGGCTTTTGGGACTGGATCTTCAGAAGTCGCCACAGGACCTAAGAATCCGACAAGGGTAAAGCTGAGCCGACCTGCAACGACGAATCCTCCGGTGGAGTCCTGCGGAACCGACTCGCCACTTCCCGACGACAGAGGAGATCTCCCTGCCGGAGAGTCTCTTCCCCTGACTGGTGAGAACAACCAGTCCCCTTGGCTTTTTCTTCAATCCAGGACGCAGTGGTCGAATTGCCCGTGCAGAGCACCTCGGCATCCGGATAGCCACTACCCCTGTACCGCGACCAATAGCTGGTGCCTTGTGACGGAGCACTCCGCGGCTGGTCTCTTCCCTGGTGGTGCACCGGACTTCACTTTTCTTCGACGATGAGATCATCTCTACTCTTGGCAAAGACCCGACGTGCATCCACCACCAGGAACAACTGCCCCCGCCTGAGCTGTCTCTCCACAAACAAGGTACCGTGTCAGCCTGGCTTCCCTTTCTGCCGGATCGAGTGAGGTGTCTTAATCCTCGCCTTTCCATTGGGTCGCCTCCAAGCTTTCTTTAACGTGTTGTTCTGAACTGGTCCAATCTTTCCATAACAATTTTGCGATAAAGACTCGAAGCGCATTTCCACTGAGACACTTTTTGGGACATATCGCCTTGCCTCTCTCCGAGTGGGCCTGGCCTCTGAACTTTGTGATCTGCAGTAGACCCTGCCTTACTTGCCTTGCATTTGTCCAAAAAGTATTGGTACCGAGTTGACTTCATAACCTGCCTTATTTTTCTCTCCCGTCCTAACCAATACTAGAGTACCATCTAGGTTAAATCATACACCTCTGTCTGCAAATAAGTGATGCCGGTGAACCTAGACTTGTCAAACTATTGTTAGGGGGATTGATCTTTTTCTTCGTGTAGTAATTGTGATTGAAGTTGTTTGCCGTATTAGTGCCAGAGTGTTTTCCATAGATGTGTTGTTATAAATAAATACCTTTATATCTGTACACCGAAGCCTTGTTCCGTGTTTGCTTGTTCTACTTTGTAGATTGCCCTATATTGTCTACTCCACATACTGCCTAACTCTTCTTGAGGGAAGTCTGACTGCTCAGCCACAGCTACCAAGTGAATCTGTGTGGTACAGACTGCTACCAAGTGGGTTTACTGCCAAACACCTGTAGTCCTAAATCTTTTGCAGTGGTCCCAGAGGGAACTACACAGGTTTCCGCCTAACACTGCCTTAAAGAGAGGACACTCAAGAAGGGTTGTCGATTTCCCATCGACGAACGCTACAATTGCAGGTACATTGGGGCTGTAGAACTATTTTAGAGGGAAATAAGACTCATAGAACAATATATGGACTGGCCTTGTGATACATCTTTGCTTTACAGGTTTCCCAGGTGGGGGGATCTGCGCACAGAACTGTGCCTAGTTGGTAGGGGCCAGTATTCTGCCAATTGTTCAACCATCTTGCTTTCCTTCCTCTCTCTACTGCTGGTTTCCTCTTTATTGATCTGTGTGACATTTTGACAGTATAGTTGATGCACTTTAATGAGATCTGATAATATTTGTGGTACCATTGTAGTATATATTTACCATTGTTTATTTTTTGAGGGTTAAGTGAGTTATTGTGATAGTGTACATAACCTTGAATATTAATTATATAAAGAATGTGTTTTAACCAATACAGTGTGTGGACATACCTTTGTGGGGGCTTGGGGACTACACTGTACTTAAGAACCAGCCTGCATCACCTCTTGAGAAGCTAGGCCTTGATTGCTCGGCCACGATACCAATAATAGAGAATCTTGGCTGGGGTCTTCTGTGCCTCTCCTCTACCATATAGAGAGCAGAAGTACAGACACCCCCCTCCAGTCTTTACACTGGTGGCAACAGTGGGATATGTATGATTTTAAGAATCAGTGTATAACCATGCAACTTACAAAATATCTGCACTTTATTAAATTGAGGTTTAGTTGTGTACAAGATATCTTACAAGCAATGGAATCTATAGAAAATGGTAAATTGACTCAGATAACTTTTGCGGCTCTCCAGAGTGCTTGTGAAGGCAGGGAGTTAGACTTTGTGGAAAAGTGTAGGGCTGAG
Source organism: Ambystoma mexicanum (assembly GCF_040938575.1). Lineage (NCBI taxonomy): Eukaryota > Metazoa > Chordata > Amphibia > Caudata > Ambystomatidae > Ambystoma > Ambystoma mexicanum. The sequence goes on from NC_090928.1 coordinate 557,140,940, forward strand.
CTGATAGCTGCCCTGGTGGACTACCAGACTGATTGTGAAACTCTTGAAGGAGGGGATGCAACCAATGAGGACTCTGCCCCTGGGGTTTTTGCTGAATCTGTTTCTGGGAATGCCACCATTCCTGCTGCCTCTGTTCCAAACCCCAGCAATTCCTTGGGCTTGAGTTATTAAGGATGAAATTGGCAATTGAATATTGCAAGTTGGATATAGATGCTGAGCTTAAGAAAGAGGAGTTGGCACAGCAAGTGCAACTCAAGAATAGGGATCTTGAACTCAAAGACAAGGACAATGAATGTCAGCAAATCCAGTTAGAGAAAGCTCGAGTGGAGACTTCAGCTAAACCAGTTGAGAGTGTCAGGTCCCCAGCAACCAAGTTTATGAAGGATTTGGTTGGTGTTTATGCGGAGGGTTCTGATATCCTACAGTGAATTGAAGCATTTGAGATGGCTTGTGCAATTCATGATGTTGATAAGAGAGATTGGGCTAAATGTTTGTTAAGCAGAGTGCCTCAGACTGGATATGACTGTATTCTGAAACTGAATGTGGAAGAAAGGGGTCAGTATGAGTGCATGAAGTCTGCTTTAATTGCCAAGTTTCGCAAGACACCTACCCAGTACCTTAAGAGGGTCAGGGATTTTAAGAAACAAGAGAATGTGTCTTGGATTGACTGGGTGAGTGCTGCGCACATGAACATGATGGGGTGGATTGATGGTTACAAAGTGAAAACGTTTGTTCAATTGTCCTACCTTTTGAGCATTTTTCAGAAGCCTGTTCACCAGAGCTGCGTCAGTATGTTGCTGACCAGAATATTTTGGACGCCTTTAAGCTGGCTAGGTTGGCTGACAAGTGGGTCTCCCATCGGGTGTCCCCTAAGGACTCCAGTGGGAAGGACAAGGAAAAAGAAAAGGGGACCACTCAGGAAGCTGAGGAGTCACAGAAGAAATCACAGTTGGGTAAACCAAAACCTTCCTCTTCTAAGACCCAAAAACCTAGTGGGGATAAGTCTGTTGTGGGTGGGAGGGAGAGTAGTGGTCCGCCTGCTGTAAAGCAGGGTCCCAGTGGTTCCAGTACCGTACCCCGCACTCCCGGCACTCGTTGCGATTGCAGGGCTCTGGACCATCAAAGGGGTGACCCCAAGTGTAAGGGTAAGGCACTTGAGGTCCAGGCTGTAAGCCCTACCTACCCCTCCTCCGTATCTGAGGTGGAGGCCACTGTCCTCCCCTCCTCTACTGGGATCACCTTTGGTGCTCCTATAGAGATTTCCTTAGTGTCCCTTGGGGCCTGGGACCAGTACGCAGAAGTACTGGCGACTATCATACAGAACACTCGTAGGTTTTTGAGAAGTGTCCTCTTGAATGGCCAGCCTTCTACTGGTTCGAGGGGCACTGGGGCAAGCATGACAGTGGTGCATAGGACCCTGCTCAAGCCAGATGACTATGTAGGTTCTCCTCTGAGAACCACCAGGTTAGCTGGTGGGCCTCCCAAATGATCACCTGTAGCCTTAGTCAACATTACAATGGGAGACAAGACAGCAAAGCTTCCGTCCTGGTTCAGGACAACGTGCCTGGGAACATTTTGTTCGGAAACAATTTGGTCGAGTTGGGGATGATCATGGATGGTCTACCCATGTCTGCTGTGTTGGTCACCCGATCGCAGGTCACACAGGGTCCGACGGCGAGCCTGGTACCCTTACAGATGGGGAATCCCAAGGTGCGAAGGAAACGGAAGAGTAAGAAGTCCACCTCTGTGGAGGGAGCCCCTGCCCTCCCGGCTGTTCCGACAGCACCATTGGGATCCATGCTATTGACGGGCTGGATCCAGTGGTAAACGCCGCCTCAACTCCTGTGGGAGAAGAGCCAGAAGACTGTCCTGTGGGTCAGGTTCTCAACCTAGAGGATCATCCCGACCTTCAATGTTTGTTTGCTGAAGGGGGACCCTCCCGGTGGACTTTTGTAAGGGACAGAGAGAGTGCCACTCTCTCTCTCTCTCTCTCTCTCTCTCTCTCTCTCTCTCTCTCTCTCTCTCTCTCTCTCTCTCTCTCTCTCTCTCTCTCTCTCTCTCTCTCTCTCTCTCTCGGGTCTGAGGAAACAGGTCCTGTCCCAGGCACAAGGAGAAGTGCCTAGGACATTCCAAAGCTATTGGGAGGGTGAGCTCCTTGTTAGTGAGCCCACTAAACCTGAACCTGGTGCCCTCAAGAGGTTGGTGGTACCCCAGGTTTACAGGCCCTTCCAGCTGCAGTTGGCGCATGAGGTGCCCTTAGCTGGTCATCTTGGTACCAAGAAGACTAAGCAGAGGCTCTCTCACCATTTCTACTGGCCCCGGATGGGAGTGGAGTCCCACTGCAGGACCTACCCAACTTGTCAGTTGTCTGGCAAGACTGGAGGCATTGTCATTGCCCCACTGCAGCCATTGCCAGTGGTTGGCACACCGTTTGAGAGGGTGGGCATCGACATTTCGGTCCCCTTGACCCTCCCACTTCAGGTGGACATCGGTTCATCCTGGTCTTGGTTTATCATGCCACCAGGTACCCTGAGGCTGTACCCCTTCGGACTATTACTGCCAAGGTGGTTGCCAGGGTTCTCCTGGGCATTTTCATCCATGTTGGATTCCCTAAGGAGGTTGTCTCTGACAGAGGTTCCAACTTCATGTCTAGTTACATGAAAACCATGTGGAAAGAGTGTGGGGTAACCTATGCGTTCTCCACCTCTTACCATCCCCAGACCAATGGTCTGATTGAGATATTTAATAAAACTCTCAAGGGCATGATAGGTGCTTTGGAAGAGTCCCTAAGGAGGAAATGTGATCTCCTCCTGCCATGCCTGCAGTTTGCTTACAGAGAGGTACCTCAAGAAGGTGTTGGTTTCAGCCCCTTTGAGTTACTCTTTGGACATCTCGTGAGGGGGCCCCTTGCCTTGATCAGAGAAGGTTTGGAGGCCACCCCTCCAGGTCCCGCCAAGCAAGTGGGTTACTACATGTTAGGCCTCAGACGGAGGATGACACAGATGATGGGTCAGGCAACAGAAAATCTCAAAGCCAGCCACGAATTGAACAAGTACTGGCATGACCTTAAAGCATCGTAAGTGGATTGGACTCCGGGACAGGAGGTCCTTGTGATGGAGCCTACCAAGCCTTCAAGCTTTGGCAGATAAATGGATTGGACCCGTCAGGATAATCTCCAAGATGGGCAAGGTCAATTATCTGGTTGACATGGGAGCCCCTGGGGTAGCCCCTCAGGTATTCCATGTTAACAGGCTCAAGCCTTTCCACAGGCGTGCAGAAGTCTCATGTCTCTTGCTAGCTTCAGAGCAAGAAGAGGGTGAGAGTGAGCCCCTTCCTGACTTGCTGCATAGCAATCCTCATGATGGCTCAGTGGAGGGAGTACATCTCTCTCCCAATCTGACGACAGAGCAGCAGAAGGCCTGCAGGGCTTTGTTACCGACAGTATGCCTCTCTGTTTTCACTGACACCAGGCCTTACACCGTGGTGTAGGCCCAAATTTGACACTGGTGACAGAGTGCCTGTCAAAAGCAGGTGCTACCACATGTCAGATACAGTTAAGGACCACATCCAGGCTGAGGTCACCAAGATGTTGGATATGGGTCTTATTGAACCCTCAACCAGTCCCTGGTCCAGTCCGGTGGTCCTTGTCCCCAAGGCAAGTTCCCAGGCAGGTACCAAGGATTGGAGGTTCTGTGTGGACTACCGAGGAGTCAATGCCATCACCAAAACTGATGCGCACCCATTGCCCAGGGCTGATGAGCTCGCGGACACCATAGGTTCTGCCAAGTTTGTGAGCACCTTTGACCTTACCTCAGGCTATTGGCAAATAGCTCTGATGGACCATTCCAAGGAAACGACGGCGTTCTCAACACTGGAGGGACTCTACCAGTTTAGGGTCATGCCTTTTGGGATGAAGAATGCCCCTGCCACATTCCAGAGATTGGTCAATCATGCGCTCAGTGGGCTGGAAGCCTTTTGTGTGGCTTACTTAGACGACATTACCGTCAACAGTTCCACCTGGGAAGAGCATTTGACACATCTGGATAAGATGTTGCAGGCCTTGAAAAGGGCTAAACTCACTATTAAGGCCACCAAGTACCAGATAGCTCAGGGGAAAGTCACGTATCTTGGTCATGAGGTAGGAGGGGGTCAAATCCAACATCTCTTCAGTAAAGTACAGGACGTACATGACTGGGAGACTGTCACTACTCAAACCCAAGTGAGAGCCTTTTTGGGCCTCAATGGGTATTATCACAATTTCATGGCAGACTATGGATCCATACCTGCACCCCTGACAGCTCTGACTTAACCCAAACAGCCTAGGAAGGTTCATGGACTGATGACTGTCAGAGAGCCTTTGATGGCTTGAAAGAAAGTCTGTGTAGGTCACCTGTGTTGTGTGTGCCTGATTACAGCAGGCCCTTTATCATTCAAACTGACGCCTGCGACACTGGAATTGGAGCTGTCTTGTTCCAGTTAGATGACAAAGGGAGGGAACATCCTATCATATTCATCAGTAGACAACTCAAGGGTAGAGAACTTAGGTGGGCTACTGTTGAAAAGGAATATTTTAGCATAGTTTGGAGCCTTAGGAGCTTTAGTCGCTACCTTACGGGGTCTTCCTTCAAGGTCCAAACAGACCATAAGCCCATGAAGTGGCTTATGCAGATGAAGGGTGAGAACCTGAAACTGCTCAGGTGGTCCATTAGCCTGCAAGGGCTAGACTTCACCATAGAGCATAGACCAGGGAAGAGTCACGATAATGCTGATGGCCTTTCCAGAAGGTATGTTGACCGTCTGGATGAGGGTGTCTATCCCGTGGGAGATTAGGCACCCTAACCTCAGTGGGGGGGGGGCAACTGTGATGCTGGAAATGAATCGGAGGGACAGGGCCTCCTGATCCTTGTCATTTACTGCCTTTTATCGTGTGTTCTGTCGTGTTTTCTGTGCAGGAGTTCATGTGGGACTCCTGGAGGTGCAGCTCTCTCTTTTGGTTTGGTGTACAGACCCATGTGATACGCTTATGGCACCCATGGATGGGGGTACAACCCTGTGCCCCTAGTGTATGTTTTTGGGCACCTGTGTGTGGCCCACAGAACAGGGTATGGGCTGGTGGCAGCTCCATGCTGAATTAGACAGGTGCTCTGAGTATCCCCCATTTTGGGATACCCAGGCCCTGCCATTGAAATCAGTTGATTCCTGAAAGGAAACAAGATGGCCCCTGTGGCCTCTTGCTTTCTATTGCCTATTACCTTGTTTTCCCAAAGTCCTGCGAAGCCCTGACTCTGTCCCTTCCCCCTGACCGGCTGTTGGGTGGAAGTTCCATATATGGTGTTGTTGTGAAGTCCAGGCCAGACTGGCTGGAGCCTTCCCAGTGACTGTATGTTGTGGGTACACCGTGTGGGTGGGATCTCAGTGAATGGAGTGTGTTGACGAATACGCATTATGTGTTGTGGGTGTCTACTAGCTGGTGTTTGACACAATGAGTGAGACAGCTCTGCCCGAAACTGGTATGAATGCAGTGTGGAGTGTTGAATGGCTGGGTACTTGTCCCAATACACATAACTTGTTGGGAGTGTCTGGAGAGGAGTGAATGGCCTGAATGCACTATGCACCTGATTGGCTGCCTGCCTGCATGAATGCCCTTCTGATCGATTTGTTGCCTGAGTGTGACCCAGCAGAATGAATGGGAGACCAACTAGTATATCTGGGGGCCTCTCACTTCTAGAATTCATGTTCAGAAGCTAAAGAGTAACTGGAGTGAAACTGAGGCTTAACCTTGAAGCCCTGCTCGAAGAGAAGAATTGCTGTTGCTCTCCTTCACAATCTGAAAGCTGCCGTGTCTCCAAGAACTGACCCAGAGAGGACCTGGTAAGGCGCCCTCTTCCTGAGCTACGAGGGACCATCGTGCACCAGCTGATCTTTGCCAAAGCTCCATGGTAGACAGACCTACGACAGGCTGCCGACCGGAGACGGGGACTGCCGCGGAATCCCAAAGAGAAGCGCCCAGACTGTCGTCCACCACTGTCGACGACCGCTGTTGCAAAATGGAGCCGCCATGCTCCTGTTTGCCTAAGAACTTCATTTGATCCGAGGACGCTCTCGTCTGCACCGCCGCCCGCTTTATCCCGCTGGAGAAAGCCCGACCGTCGATGTGCCGAGGAGCATCTGCCGGTGGGTTTCCCGTCACCTAAAGACCACAGAGACGCTGATGACTCGACGCCCTTGCTGGGCCACAGTTCTTCATCATCTCTTTGCGGTCCAGAACTATCGTCACTGAGGTGCCCCGCACACCTCTTCCTTGCAGGACGCCAACGCTCCGTCATCCACGAGGACCGCTAGGAAAGAAGCTGCCACTTCACTGCCGTAGTTCACCGTGTTCTCCATCGGACGTTCGATGACCCATGACTCCTGCCTTAAAGGGAGGGCACTCAAGAAGGGCCATCAATTTCCCATCGACGAATGCTTCAATTCCAGGTTCATTGGAGCTGTAGAACTATTGTAGAGGGAAATAAGACTCATAGAACAATATATGGACTGGGCTTGTGATACATCTTTGGTTTACAGGTTGCCCAGTGGGGCGATCTCCACACAGAACTGTGCCTAGTTGGTACGGGCCAGTATTCTGCCAATTGTTCAACCATCTTGCTTTCCTTCCTCTCTCTACTGCTGGTTTCCTCTTTATTGCTCTTTGTGACATTTTCACAGTATAGTTGATGCACTTTAATGAGATCTGATAATATTTGTGGTACCACTGTAGAACTGTATATATTTACCATTGTTGATTTTCTGAGCGCAACGTGAGTTATTGTGATAGTGTACATAACCTTGAATATTAATTATATAAAGTCCTTGTTTTAATCAATACAGTGTGTGGACATTCCTTTGTGGGGTCTTGGGGACTACACTGTACTTAGGAACCATCCTGCATCACCTCCTGAGAAGCTAGGCCTTGATTGCTGGACCACAATACCAATAATAGAGAATATTGGCTGGGGTCTTCTGTGCCTCTCCTCTACCATATAGAAAGCAGAAGTACAGACACCCCCCTCAAGTCTTTACATTATCACATTTATATTTTTTTAAAATTAGGTATTTTTAAAGTGAAAATTATGAGTAAAAATGTATTTCGTTATTACCTATTGAGTAATATCACTGAATACCATTTGCTGATCCTGTAGCCATGGCTAGAAAGCGTAATATTAAAAAAAATACAAATCTGTGTCTATTCATATGTGCCTTGTACATATATATATATCATATTTACCAAATGTCTTACCCAATATGTTTATATGTGTTGTCTTCTTTCTTTACTAACTCTGAAACTGAAATAAATGTAATTCATAATAAAATAAAAAGAAGACTATTCATGTTTTTTTCTTCATAATGGTACTAGGGGAATACTGAATGTATTTCTAGTACACAACCAGTAAAAGGTTGTATTCATTAATCATGCAATAGATGAAAAAACATTGTGTTGGAGAAAAAAAACGTGATTCAGTTCTTTAACATTTGCAACAATAGATATATATACATATGCCAAGTATATGCAAGTATATCTATGTAACATGTGAAATAACATTTTTAACACTTTTATAAAATAAACATTGTATAAAAACACCCTTAAAAAATAACACTTTCAAAAAGAAAGTTGTGCTACAGTATAGTATAGGAAAAAAATGCAATATGATTACCTCAACTATACTAACCATTTAATTCCACAACAAGGTCTGGGGGCCCATCTACCAAGAACAAACATGGCCAATTAACCTGCTCTATGGGAAGGTGCCCACTCAGGAGGGTCTACAACCACGTTTTAGCTAACTGTACCTTTCCCCGTAAAGAATTAGCCATTTGCATATCAGTCTTTGTGCCACCCACAAGGGCAGACCAGCACCGAAATGCTAGGAAATTCTCCTCTGAACAAGAGTACCAACAGCAACCACATATATGTGTTTCGGCCTAGTTAGGCCCCATCATTGAGGTGAAGCTGTGCCTTTCTAAGCACAGCGACTAAGGGGTTCACATCTGGATTACCCTGGGTAACTTAAGATGAAACCCCAAGTTCCTTAACATTTCACAAAAAGGTCTGAGAGTCCCTCTACCAAGAACAAACATGGACAAACTAACCTGTTCTATGGGAAGGTTCCCACTCAGGAGGTTCTACAACCACATTTTAGCTCACTGTACCTTTCACAGAGAAGAATGATCAATTTGCATATCAGTCTTTGTCCTACCGGCAAGGGCGGTTCATAACCAAAATGCTAGGCAATTCTCTGCTGAAAAAGAGTGGCAACAGCAACCTATACACGTGTTTCTGCCTAGTCGGGCCTCACCAGTGAGGTGAAACTGTGCCTCTCCAAGCACAGAGAGCCCATGTCTAGATTACCCTGGGTAACTTAAGATGAAACTCACAAAAAAATCACAAAATGGTCTGGGAGCCCCTCTGCCGAGAACAAACACGGCCAAATAAACTGTTCTATGGGAACGTCCTTTCCCAGACACTGATTGCTGCACCTTTCATTGCTTTCATTTGATTTAATTCTAAACTGTTACCCATGACTTCACGTGAGCCTAGAGGATGAATAGTGTACCGTTCATACACACTATTCCCTTCTGCAACAGATAGACGTTGGAAGTGACCATCACTGCTTTTGGTTGTTGACTCAACATCAAGCATGGACAGGTCTGGTACAGTCAGACTGCCTTTGTATAAATAATTGTGCTCCAATAGAAGCGTCAATCAATTTTTCACCTTTCCAATATACACAATTTACAAAAACCAACAAAGAATCTGCAATATCACGCTTCACTCCTAGAGTGTTCACATTTTCTTCCAAATTGAGAGGTAAATACACAATTTTGCCTCTCACATCTTGCACTTATGATTTTTTAGACAAATTTGTCATAATTGCATGCAATCTAACAATAACATGGAAAAGATTAACAGTTTGCATGCAATCACTTCAAACATGTTTACTTTTTGAAACACAACAGGGATATCAGGCACTGCCATGTTGTGCAAAACACCTCTAAGAGGTATAACTCTTTGATTATAACACCCATCAGAGTGTCTACAAACATAAAGTGCCTCAATTGTGTCAAATCATTCTTCTACAAGCAAATATAGATAAAGTTATTTCCAAACATCTGCCACACTGTGTTTAATTTTCTCCTCAATGTACACTAGTCGCACATGAGACTTATATAAAGTCTGTTGACAAGATATGCAAACAGTTTCAGGTCTTTCAGTAGAAGACAACTCTTGCAATACTTTTTTGTACTGTTGAAAAATCAGATAATTTGAAAGCATGGGATCATCATTTCCACTTCCTACAAGTGTTTCATCTACGTACACATACTATTTTAAATGCATGATATTTATCATTTGCAGCGTAAGTTCCAGTTAGAAGTGTTCGATTTAAAAGTGCAAGAGACATACTTGGAGTTTTGCACACATGCAGTTTAACTTGAAGGTATCCCATTTTAGTATGATGTGCAGCCAGCATTTGTATATGATGGAACTGACTCCTACATCTACTTTAATCAAGGCAAGCTAGAAAGTGACCCAAAAGTTCTGTTTTTTCACAAACTTCACAATCATCTATTCTCTGTAACATCTTGATTGACATTATTATTTTTGTGTAAAACCTGCAAAAATCTCTTTAAGACTTTACAAGAAAGCTTGTCAACATTGCTTTTTAGGTTTTATTCTAGGCTGACCTAAACTTTCAATTTCTGTATTATGAGACCTTATAATTTCTTCACACCATTTCAACTTCCTATCTAGTCCACTCTCATTAATAGCTAGAGGAACATTCTTTGTTTGAATCTAACTCTCTTCATAAAAAAACGCTGTTGTTGCTTTCTTGAGGGCATCTCACAAAAAAGCCGCAAAAAAATATTGGGATGTTGAAGGTCAGTCATTGAGTTTCTTTGTATTTTCAAAATATAATATGAATCATTCTTTATATAAAATGTATTCAGTATATTTAAGTTTGTAATTTAATACACTTTATAGGTATTACTTGGAAAGTAGGGGTATCCATATTTAATTTCAGTGTTTTCTGTTACGCTATGGTTATCTATAAAAAAAAATAATCCCATTTCAAATGTCCTTCCTTCTTTTTCTATACATATGAATTGGCATTTCCCTTAGTTGGTTCATTTCTTTCATTTCATATGCAAATCCCTTATCATGATTTCTAAGGTTCAAAAACAAATGGTCACTATCATCTATACAATTACCTCAGGTTTCATGCTGTTTTACCATCTTGAAAATTTACTTTTCCAACCACAAATGCATCACAAATTGAGAATCTCAGTTACCATCCATTCAAACTCTACTTTCTCCAATCATGTAAAGCTAATCCATTATAGCCATATCTACCTATAGGGCAAAAGGCATTTCTTCACCAGAAATGTGAAGGAATGGCACATGGTATTCTCCCTTTACATTCTTTTAACATATAAAACTGAACATTGAAACTGCACAACTTAGTCCTGAACACAATAAAAATGGTATAAATGAGCATAACTTGTTAATTTACATACATAAAAGTGTGACACGATAATCATCTTTGCTTTCATGTACCAATCTACCATTCATGCATCTCTGGTGTGTCCTCAATTTACGAGGCAGGTGATAAGAGAAGAGAGCTGCAATATAATGCACTGACAGTTACTCCACCAAGCTCCAGTTTTCACACCTTACAAGGCCAACTCCAGGCACAAAGCATTCAGTATACTGCTGGTCACATAACTAGACCCTGCCAAACCCTTGATTTTCACAACACTCATTTTATCAGTCCTCCTTAGGCATCCTCATCAAAGAACATGCAAAGTCAAGCACCTCACTTGTTTCCACCTATTCAAGCATCATAGGGCCAATGGACTGACCTGCTAGCCTGCAGTTCACTACAAACCAATCACTACTACTGCTAATCAAAAAAAACATCAGCATGTATGTCCTCCCTCACTACCCATCCAGACTCTCACTAGGGTTTGAATGGCCAAATGCCCTGGGCAGCCGCAAAAAACTACCCTAGAGAACCTTATCAATAATACCCTCCCTATGCCAGTGCATTATATTACAACAGATGAGGTTACGCAGCATGAAACCCAAATAGGTTCTGGCCCTTCCAAAGCACACAATTTCTGAACAAATTGTGAAACTGCCAAATATGGTTGCTGATTATTATTGCTAAATTACTACCAACGATTAGATGAGAGTAGAAATACTGCAGTATAAAATAATGTATCATGTAGACCTCTCCTCTGAGTGCTTGAGTAATGTAGTATGCTATTCAGCAGCTCATATAGCATAAACAAGATGAGAAAAGTAGATTTTCACTCGGTGGGCATTAAGTTTGTCGGGTTGTGATATATCTGTGTTTGGCACAGTACATTTTTTGAATGATAATCCTAAATAAAAAGTGATCTAATCATATACGTCACAGTACTCATTTCTTTCATAACCTAACAATTTATGAGAAAGAATGCACATATTAAGAGAAATACATGCATAAACCATGTCATTTGCAAGCTCATACCTATATACAAAGAGTCAACAACTTTTCTGGTATGTCCTCAATTCATGAGGAAGGTGATAAGAGAAGAGAAGAGAGCCACAAGATAATGCACTTAGTTGTTCCACCCAGCTACAGTTATTATGCCTTACAAGCCTCTACTTAAGAACTGTAGGTAAACTCCAGGCACATAGCATTGAGGATACTGCTGTCCACAAAACGGGGTCCTGCCGCACCCTTTCTTATCCCACCACCCATTTAATCAGTCCTCCTTAGGCATCCTCATCAAACAACATGCAACGTCAAGCACCTGTTTCCACCTATTCAAGCATCATATGGCCAATGGCCTGACCCTCTATAGTGCATTGCACCTACAAACATATCACTACTACTGCTACTCAACAAAAGATATCTGCTTGATTTTTCAGTTGCCCATTTATATGTGTCAGATAATGTCATTATGTCTCAAACTTTTAGGAAACCGACAGAGATAAACTCGGTACTGCTAGCAATTAGTTGCCAGAAACAGAGCGTGATTCTCTCATGACCACTGTGAGTGCACCAGGCGCATATGTAGGACGGAAGGGCTGTTCAAACTAGGTCCCATTTATGTACATGGGCCTTTAAATTCAACATGGAAGCACCCACACAGTCTAGTTCTAAGAACCATGCCAGGCGGTCGAGTGTTTTGGGTGTGGCAGGCCTGGAACTACTTTCCCTGGTACTACTTTACCTGGGCTATACAAACCACACCCTGACTGCAGAACACGCTTCGTGTTATTCTGCAATCAGCAGCGTGACGCTCAACGTGTCCAGCTCCTGGTCTTCAGCATCTTCCTGTAATCCTGCAAGAACAAGAACAAAATGATTCTTTCTTACCTGAGAAAACACCATCCAGCACTCAGCATCTCAACTGAGCTGGAATCTGTGGAAACCGAGAGAAGAAGAAACATCACTCACCTGTGAGTACTAGCTTAAGGACTTCAGGCGAACAGCTACCACAGCTGCTGTTCGAACATTGCGACCTGCAATAACGAGAAAGAGAAAAACAATATTAGAACGCACGCTTCCAAAATATTGAATTCCATCAGTCTTACCTGAATTCCATCGCGCTATGCCACGCTTCCATCCGAAGCACCACAGCAACATCTGCAAAGGAAAAGAGACATATTCAGGTTTGCTTTCAATATTAAACAACCATACAGCACTGTACTTACCTTAACGGATTCTGGGGGCCTGTTTTTCATCGCGCTCTCATCCACTCGAAGCACCACAGCGGCCTGTGAGGAGAAGAAGAAGAAAACACAGGTTAGCTTTAAAAGACAATAAAGGCACTGCACTTCGCGCTTTCTCTTACCTAGAAATGTGCCTCTCCATCCAGCACGGCAGCATCAAGACCTTTGCACCTGAAAAGAAGGAGATAAAGACATTAACAAATTCCCACCATAAACAGAACAGAGACTTACAATTAACAAACCTACCTGCCTACCAGCAGATTCGGGGTCACAACAGGCCTGGGCCCAAGGAAGGCGTACTGCACCAGTGAAGCAACTCGGGCAGCTCACCAACAAATGTCAAGCGCCCCTGCACAAGAAACGCAGGACGGATAGCTCACCCTACAAATGACTAAGGTGAGAAAAGAACCCAGTGGGAAGGGAATCAGAGGGAGGTAAGAGATTCACCCATTGGAGACAGTTATCACAAATCCCACCTTCTGCAATTGCAGATTCATTATTCAGCACTGGGCAACTACGCATCCAGGGTTCCAGATCTCAGAGCCTTCCAGACGCCCCCGGGGATATCAGATGAGTGTAACAGAACATGAAGCCTTTAAATCTTATCCACATGGGCGTCATGGAGACTTCTGAAACTGATCAGTTAGCCCAGCTTTTGGGACAGTTACGCGCCGAGATACATGCAGCCAGGCAGGAAACCAATGCCTTAAAACGAATATTATTAGTCAAAAAAGGCCGTACTGATGAACTAAGCAAACAGCTACTACAAACACAAGCAGGGCAGGCTCCATTGCCTGGATTTGCCCCATCTGTAGCTACACCATCATCAGTTAATCCAGTACAGATAACGTTGCCGGGAGCAGTACCCCTGGCACCAACAGAATGGTTTAATGAAGACCCCAGAAGGTACGCAACATTCATGAACCAGTGCCACCACCATTTTCTTTGTAGGCCTGCTGCTTTCCAAACGACCAGGCGAGGGTGGCTTTCGTGTTATCATATTTGAGTGGAAGTGCTGCAGACTGTTCGGTACCTTTAGTGAGCCAGGATGACCCATTACTGCTGAACTTCAGGGGTTTTCAACAGGAGATGGAAAAGTTATTTGCTCGACACTTCCATGGACAAGCTCTTGATAACGAACTCCTGTCCCTCTGCCAAGGGAATCAAAATTTGCTGACTTATATTGCCACCTTTAATAAACTGGTTGTAGAAGCGGGGTGGCCAGAAGATAAAAGAACCACATTGTTTCATCGGGGCCTACGAGGAGACCTGAAGGATGTCCTTGGTCAAGTGGTAGACCCACCTAAAGACTGTGCAGAGTTACTCAACCTGGTAGTTCAGTTGGACCACAGATTACAGGAACGAAGAACAGACCAAGTAGGCTCGAAAATCGTGCCATGTACGTACATTCTAAAGATAATGTTCAACGTCCATCAGAAAATACCACAGAACCCATGCAGATTGAAGGAGTACGACCCCCTTTAACCAAGGTTGAAAGAGACAAGAGGAGACAGCTACAGTTATGCCTATGCTGCGGTAAATTGGATCACTACCTCAAAGAATGCTCAGTGAAACCTCCAAGGAAGGTGGTAGGCACTACAGAGAAAGAAGATGATGGAAAGGAATCGGAAAACTACCAGGCCCGGCAAGCATAGAGGTCCTCTTGTCGAGCGAGAAGGATGAGTCACAGACCTCACATTTCGCCCTACCAGTAACCTTGATCAATCACCAATGACTGTCACAGATGCATGCCATAGAGGCATATATAGACAGCGGAGCAGTTGGTAAGTACATAGATCGAGATCTGGCAACAGAAATGGGACTTCCCTTATGAACAAAACCAACAACTGAAAAGGTAACTACTGTTGACGGTACAGAAATTGCTTCGGGACCAGTAACCCAATGCACAACAGAATTAACCCTTCTGTGTCAGGATGGACATCAAGAAGCAATCACGTTTGACCTCATCAAAGCTCCTCAGTTCCGGTTGGTCATAGGGATGCCATGGTTAGTAACTCACAATCCCCACATAGACTGGCGTGCAAAGAGACTGACCTTTTCCGACGAATGCGCCCACGCTTGCTACCCGAAATCTATACCTCAGCCGAACCTGAAATCTGTTCAAGGAATAGCATCGGGGATCGTGGAACTAATGGACATCTTACCAAAAGAATATCAGGATTATCAAGATGTTTTTCAGAAGGAACAGGCTAACACATTACCGCCACATAGGCACTATGAGTGTCAGATCAACCTGATACCTGGCGCACAGGTTCCTTGTGGTCAAATGTATGCACTTACGGAAACCGAAAATCTCCACTTGAAGTCCTATCTGGATCAATACCTGGCTAATGGGTTTATCCGCCCATCAAAGTCACGGCATCCTCTCCCTCATTATTTGAACCTAAGAAGGATGGAGATTTGAGGACTTGCATCGATTACTGTGGACTTAATGAAATCACAGTAAAAAAGCGCTATCCTTTGCCACTTATCCCAGAACTGTTGGACCAAGTCAAGGATGCCCGAATCTACACCAAACTAGACCTCAGAGGAGCATACCACCTAGTACATGTTAAGAAAGGGGATACATGGAAAACTGTGTTTTGCACCAAGTATGGTCTGTACGAATATCAGGTAATGCCTTTCGGCTGTGCAACGCTCCTGCAGCATTCCAATACTTCATGACTGATGTATTACGGGAATTAATCAATGTCTGTGCCCTGGTCTATATTGACGACATCCTGGTGTATTCCCCCTCTGAAAGAGATCATGTGGAACATGTTCGCTCAGTCCTTGCAAAACTTTGCCAGCACAAACTGTATGCTAAACTTGAGAAATGCTCCTTCCATGACACCGAAGTTGAGTTCCTTAGTTTTGTTCTCTTGCCAAAGGGAGTCAAGATGGATTTACACAAAGTAGATGCCATCCTTAATTGGCCGTCACCTTCTTCACTTAAAGGTACCCAAAGCATGCTCGCCTTTGCACATTTTTATCAATGGGCCTCATTACACGGATGGCGGTAAGGATTTACCGGTACCGGTAAAATACCGGTACCTTTAAATCCTTACCACCTTACTACGAGGTCCCTTTGCGGGTTGGGGGATTTAACGCCTGCTTTTTGCAGGCGTTAAAATCCAACCCGCTAAGGGACCTCAGAGCTAATTACGGCACCGCAAAATTGCGGTGCCGTAATTAGCGCCTTCCCCATTCCCATAGAGCCCTATGGGGCAGAAATTGGAATGGGGAAGGGCAATGGTGGAAGGGGGATCTACCGCCCCTCCAACCTTGGAATGGGGCGGTAAATCCCCTTTCCGCCAAGGCGGTGCCGGTATTTTACCGGCATGAGCCATGGCGCTAATAGCGCCATGGCTCACCGCCTACCGTGTAATGAGGCCCAATGATTTATTCCAGATTTCTCACGGATAGTCCACCCAGTCAAATTGTTACTGAGAAAAAACAACAACAAATTCCAATGGAATGAAGAGGCGGAACAGGCCTTTCAAGAACTCAGGAAAAGATTCACCTATGCGCCAATTTAAGACATCCTCGCCCTGATATCCCCTATTTAGAGGACACTGATGCTTCCAGCATAGCTATGGGAGCAGTTCTCTCTCAAAGAGATCCAGAGTCAGGCCAATTACACCCAGTGGCCTTTTGACCACGTAAATTCTCACCACCAGAACTTAACTATGCAATTACAGACAAATAATTGCTGGCAATAAAATCAGCCTTCAAAGCCTGGCGGCAGTATCTATTAGGTGCCAGACAAACCATCACAGTAATCACAGATCACCAAAACTTTCAATACCTAAAGTCAGCAAAAGCTCAATCGTCACAACAGTTGCGGTGGGCTCTATTCTTCGCAGAATATGATTACGTAATAACATACTGACTGGAGTTCGAAATGGGAAAGCCGATGCCTTGTCTCGTATGGGTGTTGAAGAGAAAACAAACAGTACCTTGGAGCCTGTTGCCATCATCCCAAGTGATAACCTACTGGGACTCACCACCACATTGACTCTGAATGAACTTCAAGATAAGATTCAAACCTTAATGAACCCCGAGATCTTGCAGAAATAGAATTCCCAAAATGAACATCACACGGTTCTGGATGGATTACCCTACTTCAGGGAACAACTATATCTACCAAGTAAAGATCTGCAAGAAATGGTCATGTCTGGTTATCATGATTCCCTGATCAAAGGCCATTCCGGAATTGCTAAGACTCTAGCCAAGGTTAAACGGAATTATTGGTGGCCAACCTGGCTTTAGGACATTGCTCGACTCGTTCTATCCTGTGGGATATGTGCACAGAATAAATCACAAAAACTGAAACCAGCTGGCCTCCTACAACCACTAGATATTCCACCCGCTCCCTGGCATACTCTTTCTCTTGATTTTATTACGGACTTACCTCCGTTTCAAGGTTTTAATACCATTCTGGTGGTTGTAGACCTGTTCTATAAAATGGCACATTTCATTCCATTCGAAGGACTTCCTAACGCTACCGGTCTGGCAAAAGCATTTCTTAAACAGATTATAAAACTGCATGGTTTCCCCTCAGTCCTAATCTCAGATCACAGAAGCCAATTTGTATCCAATTTCTGGAGGAAATGTTGTACCATGGCACAAATCGATGTTCAATTATCCACTAGCCATCACCCCCAAACGGATGGACAAACAGAAAGAACAAACCAGACATTAGAACAGTATCTATGTTGCATGCTGCATCAAGTGGAAGAGAATTGGAAAGACTTGTTATGGATAGCAGAATACGCATACAATAACTCCATACACACCAACACGGGACAAAGCCCATTCTATACAATATATGGAAGACATCCACATACCTCTGAACTAGACTCCCCATGACCTTGAAAATGCCAGCAGTAAAGACTCTACACAGAAGCATAGCCCAAGCCTTCAAAAGGGCAAATTAACATTTACTGCAAGCCAAAGACAAACAAAAACAATTTGCGGACCGACATCGAAAGAAAGCTCGCGATTACCAAGTTGGAGATGAAGTCTGGTTGGCATGAAAACATGTGCCCATGAAAGGTACCCAGACCTTTTGTCCAAGAAATCTAGGACCCTATACCACCAAATCGGTGATAATTCTGGTGGCCGTAAAGTTAGCCTTACCACCAAGCATGCAAATTCAATGCAATGCAATGCAGGACCGAGACGTTTCGCAAGAGGAACAGCATTCCCAACCCACCAGCGAACATGGCCATCTTTCTCATCTGATCCAGGCCCTACTCTCACGGCATTACCTGCCAGTGTAAAAATTCCAGCATCATCGCTGGACCACATACCTGCTATTGAAGACATCCTGCTACAGACATCCACACTGCCTGAGGTGCCTTTTGACAAGAAGTCTGTGCTCAACCAAGAATCCAAATAGGCGTTCTCCAGCCCCAAACAATGTCCTGATGACAGTTTGGACCCTTCATCTGTGAACATTCTCCACCCAGTGAAGGCTGACCTTTCCCCGAACTAGAAACACCTGCATTATATATGTGTTGACTGTAATACCATACTACTAAAATCAACAGTAGTATTTGGAGCAAATACAAATACACGTATGCTACTAACCCTCACTTAAGTCAACTGTGATGCTAACAACCGTTTTTTACTTGTTTTACATCCCATTGTAAGCCAAATAAGGCTCATATGTGGCAGTTTTAAGTTTTTTGTCCTCTATTGTGTTCTTTCCTTTGTAAACTTGCATTTTACACATATGTGTCCAATTCCATGAATAAATTGAAATTGTTTTCTAAAAACCCAAAATATTTTGTGACCCTTACTAGCTAGTCATTGAACACTAGCTTCCTGCCTATCTAGACCTACCTTTTGTGCACGGTTGTCCTGGGGTAGCTGTTGACTCTATTTCCTCCTCTCTATGGGTCTTAATACAGATTATGAGATGAGCTAATTTCTTTAAATGGGAATATGTGTATGTGATAGGGTCTGATGATTTACTTATCGTGAGGACATTGTGTTTGTATGGTTAAATCGTTTTTGCCCATAATTGTTAAATGACGAATGTGAGGTGCAGGATCCATTTTTTGGATGCTCATGTTTCCACTACCAAGACGTTCTTTTGTCAACAGAATTAATGGGCGTTTAATATATAGGTACGCTACCTTGATAGTAGCTTGTGGGTGAATATCGATATAATGTTATATTTCCTTTCCCGGGCAATGCATTTAAATGAATTACGCATTTTCATGATTCCCCTAAGTTAACATCTTTCGGGGTGTGGATGAGGAAGATCTTTTGAGTACATGGAGTCAGTAAATGCAACCAGAATTAGACTATGGCTATTGGCTTTGTGAACAATGAGCTTGCTTATGGGCTCACTTCCTTTCTTGCTAACTATGGCACAATTACTATTGATGAGTCGAGTTATTGCCATGGGATTAAAGGTTTAGTGTGAGCGGGAGAAGGCCAGTCTGTTTGGCATTTCATAGAGTTGTCCCCACAAGCTTATGCTCTGGGTAAAATCCATTCAAAATAGATATGCCATGGAGGATGCACTCTCCATTATTGGTATGGGATTTTGAGCTGAGTGTGAATAGGTCATTTTGGTATGTGTTTACAACATTTTAAGTAAGTTCTGGTTCAAAGTTGTATACAAGGATTTATTTTGATTATTCTTTTTTATTCTGTAAGTTTTACCACCTCTACAGGCATTTCTTTGCTTAATCGCTTTGCTTTCAACACGGGGAAGTGATGGCCCGCAAGTCGTGATGTCAGCACGCATATGTTTGTAAATAAATTCAGTGGGTTGGAAAAAGGCAGCGGTTTTTGCCACAAATTTTCACGAGGAGCTCCACTGGGAGAAGAGAGCACTCACATACTCTCTTGATTAGTAAGTAACTCTAAGTTGAATATTAGGATGTGTATGAAGATTTGAGGGTTTAAGGTACAGGTGCATGTCTGGTGTCTCTTTTCATATTGTAATTCGTTGGTTAAAAGTTTTTTTCTTAAATTTTTGGATCAATAATATCTCGTTAAACAGAAGGTAAGAGGACTCTGTTGTGATTATTGGTCTGGTGGTGGGGTAAGCTTGAATCCTGGATTGCAGTAGTGTAAAGCTATATTTTGTCTTCTTGCAAATTTCTATTTAGGTCACTACATTGTTGTGTGTTATACTAGGGTGAGACAAGGAAAACATTAGAACTAGAGGCAAGAGGAAGCTTTTTGTTGGAATTCAATTGCAATTTGGAAACTATATTAATCTCTGTATGTAAAATGATTTGTCCCACATGTACACTTCATGTGGTGGGGTATGTAGGTTTTCTATGGAGTGGAGGATATTAGTATATGGGTGGCTTCGACAACATGGGAATAGGTATATGAATATCCCTTTATACTTTCAGGCACAGAGAAGACTTGATACTTTGAAGAATAAACACACTTTTGCCAATATATGCCAGACAATTCCAGATATGAGTAAAGGAACTAGTTGTTTGAGCCTGTGCTTGTTAGTCAACTCCCACTTTGGGTCATTTTTGGTGGGGGACATTTGGACCTGGTGGTGGAAATGTGGAGTTATGCCCTTTGGGTTGACAAATAGTAAAAAGGCCATTTTGCCTTATGAAAAATACATTATGATTAACTTACAATGGGCACTAATTTAAGCTTGTAATTATGTTCTTCTCTCTACCTCTTGAAAACCATGCTATGAATCATGTTGGATCCTTGAGATTATCTATAGTGGATGTAACAGGATACCTTGATCTCTGTTTCTGTTATGGTGGTAATGCATTATGTGCAATACTTCTTTGATCTAACAACTTGTTTGAAAAATGGTATCACTTGAATTTAATGTACATGATTGTAGCTCTGAAGAAGATTTGAGACTTAAGGTTGAAAAACGTGTTGACAGCAATCAATTAAAGAAAATGTTGTTCATAAACTTTGGAACACTGTTTCTGTTTTACAGTTAACTTAATGATAGTTTGTAGGACTTAGCGCACCTTTTCATCCCTTTCATTTTTATATATACATAATGGATCAGTCTCAGAAAGGACTCTTTTGGGTACAAATAGCGTGCTTTTTTGCAGATTGAGGCCTATAGCCACGGGTATGGTCCAACCAACCTGAGGCCATGACCCTGCCCAGTTGTTGCTGTGATTAACCACACCTCCAATATTCAACCACTCATTGGGCTCCACCGAAGCATCAGTTGTATGTATGTATGTAACAGAATGTATAGAGCTCAGCAAAGACCTGGCGGTATCAAGGCGCTAAAGGCAAAAAGAAGTCACCAGAGATGGGGGGAGCAAAACAAGTTTAAAACAGATGTGGATTGCTCCTGATATGAAAAGGGAGCATTCCACAAAGACGGGGCCAATACAGAAAAAGATCTGTCCCCCCGCACCAACACGTCGAAAGCAGGGGACAGCCAACAGAAACTGGTTGGATGAGCGGAGGAGTCTCTTTGGCTGGCAAAGAGAGAGCTTCAGCTGCAAAAACTCAGCCCCAGCAGAATGAATAGCACGATGAACCGTGCATAAGATTTTGAATTTTACCCACGTTCTTACGAGCAACCATTGGAGACGCTGGAGAAGGTTGTAAGAGTGAGACAGTCTAGGGGCGCTCAAGGCAAGCCTGGCTGTCGCAATAGGTTATTCATCTATGTTTTAAAAAAGATAATGATATCTTTCTATCTGAAAAAAAAGTTCAAGAAGACACATATATTAAGAAACAATGCAATACACAAGCTTTTATGACCCTCATAATATACATTTATGCATACAACAATTTTGTTCTCTTTGCACATACTAATCATTGGGTCATTGGAAAAAAAGATCCAACTTGGAGTAAAAAAAACCATGCAATAATTTGAAAGAAAGTTTAGGACAATACTGCTACAATAAATAAACAGGGATACATAAACTGAAAGAGAATAAACAAACACTGTTATACTGGTTGCTTGCATGCTGGAGGATGAAGAAAGTTGCGAAAACTTAGAGAACAAGACAGAATAGGGTGTGATAAGGCTACTTGGAGAACAAGGAATAGAACAGCAATATATAAGCTGAGTAAGAATAAACAGGG
The DNA here is from genome assembly GCF_040938575.1 of Ambystoma mexicanum. Taxonomy (NCBI): domain Eukaryota; kingdom Metazoa; phylum Chordata; class Amphibia; order Caudata; family Ambystomatidae; genus Ambystoma; species Ambystoma mexicanum. Next base: position 557,162,772 of record NC_090928.1, read on the forward strand.
GAAATTATACTAGGTAGTTGCAATAGAACAGATGAGGTATAGTAAGTGAACTTGGACAGCAAGCGAATATAGGGTGACTAAATTCAACTTAGAGACTTAGCTGCTGTGAGTGGCTTCAGCTTCACCTGCACAAAAAAGACAGGGTACACAACAAACAATTGCTGACAGTTGACAATATTACTGGGTGGAGGACCAATACTGCAAAAAACGATATTGAAAAAGTGATGTGCACATTCTGTGGAAATGTTTTACAGAGCGCTCCTTCAAAGAAACCATCACACAGTTTGACAACTTCAATGTTCATTCAACATCTTATCTGCATACATTTCAATGAAGTAAACAATTATATGATAGGTTATTTATTTATAACACGCTTAATATCCAGAGGTTTCTAAGCGTGGACCCGGGGATCAAACATTTGTTGCTCCGTGCCGTCTTGTTTCCAAGGTGAGCATGTTGCCCCTGAGCTATCCTCCCGATAGGAAGGTTCATATGAATCATGTATGGAAGGTGACAAAGTCACTCCTCCAACAAGACCACTGCACATAGTTAAAATATTTCAAGATTAAAAAAACACTGTTTAAAAAAAAATGGAGACAATCATATGCACCTTGTGCAAAGAGACACTAAAACATGGACCTTCAAAGGTTTAATTTCAAAGATGGAAACAACCTGTTTCAGTGAAAGGTCACCAACATTGAATTAACCCTCAACTTCTGCAGCATTGTCGATTCCACATGTTCCAATTGCACTGCTCCCAAAGTTTCAGTGATCAGAGTAATATGTTGCCTATTTCACAATTGCTTCTCCGTGGGCACACCACACTAGCCCATTGAGAAATGACTCTCTCCAAACATAATGTACATTGCCAACACTAATTCACTAAAACAATAGAGATACAATAAAAGTATAAACACTGTTACTGCAATCAATGAACATACATATATAAAGTGGCTAAGAACAAGCAAGGGACATCATGCTTAAGAATTACAATAGAGTGAAGGGGGTAGGTTAAGTTAACTAAAAACACAAAAGAGAATGGCGTACTTTAAGTAAACATGCACAAAAAGAAAAAATGGCATACGTTAAGTAAACTTGGAGAACAAAGAAAGAATAGAGTGGGGTAATTGAACTTGGAGAATATGCAAAAGAAAACAATGAAACAGGTAGAAACACTAATACTTAAAACAATCATTTAACATATTTACAGGGTAATTCATAGAATTTCGCAGAAAAGTGTCGCAAGCGGCTGGCGCAGAGTGTCCGCGTGCGATTGACTGCGCCAGGCACGTGCGCTAAAACCGATTTCCGCGCACAGCGTATTCATGGATTTTAGGCTTCCAAACCAGCCGTGGCGCAGAGAATCGCAGCGACCCTGCAGCAGCGCCAGTAACGCCCCCAAGAATGCCTTCGCGCAAGGAAAAGCCATCAAAATCGCTAAATCATCGCAAAGGGCTGTGCTAACCCTGGACCAGTTCACCGGGCTGGCAAACAGCAAACGCCAAGCGGGGAACGTGTATTGCAGGGGTGCGCGGGAAGTTCCACACGCGACTGGCCCCGTGCAAGCAGGGTACGTGTATTTCAGGGGTGCGCGGGAAGTTCCACACGCGATTTCAGCAGGGTACGTGTATTTCCGGGGTGCGCGGGAAGTTCCACACGCGATTTCTGCAGGGTACGTGCATTTCAGGGGTGCGCGGGAAGTTCCACACACGAATGGGCCAGTGCGAGCAGGGTACGTGTATTACATGGGTGCGCGGGAAGTTCCACACGCGATTCCATCAGGGTACGTGTATTTCAGGGGTGCGCTGGAAGTTACACACGCGAATGGGCCAGTGCGAGCAGGGTACGTGTATTCCATGGGTGCGCGGGAAGTTCCACACGCAATTTCATCAGGGTACGTGTATTTCAGGGGTGCGCGGGAAGTTCCACACGCGATTGGCCCAGTGCGAGCAGGGTACGTGTATTTCAGGGGTGCGCGGGAAGTTCCACACGCGATAGTCCCAGTGCGAGCAGGGTACGTGTATTTCAGGGGTGCGTGGGAAGTTCCACACGCGATTGTCCCAGTGCGAGCAGGGTACGTGTATTTCAGGGGTGCGCGGGAAGTTGCACACGCGATTTCAGCAGGGAATGTGTATTTCAGGGGTTCTGGGGAGTACTACACGTGAATTGGCCGTGTGGGTCCTCCCAGGTGTACGCTCCACAACCTCCACGGCCCCTGCAGGCAGCCCACACCACGGGGGACTAACCTGCACCCCTGCTCATGTCTCGCAGGCAGCCCATCCACCATGGGCATGCCCCCCAGCCAACCCACATGTCACCTTGCACTACTGATCAACAATGCATGTCTCCCACCACCCCCACCCCCCAGCACTGTGGGGCACCTGCCAGCAGGCCCCCACCCATGTCTCCCACCACCCCCACCCCCCAGCCACCAGGGGCAGCCTCCACCATGCCCCCACTCATGTCTCCCACCACCCCCACCCCCCAGCAGTGCAGGGGCATCCTCCACCAGGCCCCCACCCATGTCTCCCACCACCCCCACCCCCCAGCCACCAGGGGCAGCCTCCACCAGGCCCCCACTCATGTCTCCCACCACCCCCACCCCCTGCCACCATGGGCATCCTCCACCAGGCCCCCACTCATGTCTCCCACCACCCCCACCCCCCAGCCACCAGGGGCAGCCTCCAGCAGGCCCCCACTCATGTCTCCCACCACCCCCACCCCCCAGCAGTGCAGGGGCAGCCTCCACCAGGCCCCCACTCATGTCTCCCACCACCCCCACCCCCCAGCCACCAGGGGCAGCCTCCACCAGGCCCCCACTCATGTCTCCCACCACCCCCACCCCCCAGCCACCAGGGGCAGCCTCCAGCAGGCCCCCACTCATGTCTCCCACCACCCCCACCCCCTGCCACCAAGGGCAGCCTCCACCAGGCCCCCACTCATGTCTCCCACCACCCCCACCCCCCTGCCACCATAGGCAGCCCCCACCAGGCCCCCACTCATGTCTCCCACCACCCCCACCCCCCAGCAGTGCAGGGGCAGCCTCCACCAGGCCCCCACTCATGTCTCCCACCACCCCCACCCCCCAGCAGTGCAGGGGCAGCCTCCACCAGGCCCCCACTCATGTCTCCCACCACCCCCACCCCCCAGCAGTGCAGGGGCACCCTCCACCAGGCCCCCACTCATGTCTCCCACCACCCCCACCCCCCAGCCGTGCAGGGGCAGCCTCCACCAGGCCCCCACTCATGTCTCCCACCACCCCCACCCCCCTGCCACCATGGGCAGCCTCCACCAGGCCCCCACTCATGTCTCCCACCACCCCCACCCCCCAGCAGTGCAGGGGCAGCCTCCACCAGGCCCCCACTCATGTCTCCCACCACCCCCACCCCCCAGCCACCAGGGGCAGCCTCCACCAGGCCCCCACTCATGTCTCCCACCACCCCACCCCCCTGCCACCATGGGCAGCCTCCACCAGGCCCCCTCTCATGTCTCCCACCACCCCCACCCCCCTGCCACCAGAGGCACCCTCCAGCAGTTCCCCACTCATGTCTCCTACCACCCCCACCCCCCTGCCACCAGAGGCACCCTCCAGCAGGCCCCCAATCATGTCTCCCACCACCCCCAACCCCCAGCAGTGCAGGGGCAGCCTCCACCAGGCCCATACTCATGTCTCCCTGCACCCCCACCCCCGAGGAGTGCAGGGGCAGCCTCCACCAGGCCCCCACCCATGTCTTCCACCACCCCCACCCCCCAGCCACCATGGCCACCCTCCACCAGGCCCCCACTCATGTCTCCCACCACCCCCAACCCCCAGCCACCAGGGGCAGCCTCCACCAGGCCCCCACTCATGTCTACCACCACCCCCACCCCCCTGCCACCATGGCCACCCTCCACCAGGCCCCCACTCATGTCCCCCTGCACCCCCACCCCCCTGCCACCATGGCCACCCTCCACCAGGCCCCCACTCATGTCCCCCTGCACCCCCACCCCCCTGCCACCATGGGCAGCCTCCACCAGGCCCCCACTCATGTCCCCCTGCACCCCCACCCCCCTGCCACCATGGCCACCCTCCACCAGGCCCCCACTCATGTCCCCCTGCACCCCCACCCCCCTGCCACCATGGCCACCCTCCACCAGGCCCCCACTCATGTCCCCCTGCACCCCCACCCCCCTGCCACCATGGGCAGCCTCCACCAGGCCCCCACTCATGTCTCCCACCACCCCCACCCCCCTGCCACCATGGGCAGCCTCCACCAGGCCCCCACTCATGTCTCCCACCACCCCCACCCCCCAGCCACCAGGGGCAGCCTCCACCAGGCCCCCACTCATGTCTCCCACCACCCCCACCCCCCAGCAGTGCAGGGGCAGCCTCCACCAGGCCCCCACTCATGTCTCCCACCACCCCCACCCCCCAGCCACCAGGGGCAGCCTCCACCAGGCCCCCACTCATGTCTCCCACCACCCCCACCCCCCAGCAGTGCAGGGGCAGCCTCCACCAGGCCCCCACTCATGTCTCCCACCACCCCCACCCCCCAGCAGTGCAGGGGCACCCTCCACCAGGCCCCCACTCATGTCTCCCACCACCCCCACCCCCCAGCCGTGCAGGGGCAGCCTCCACCAGGCCCCCACTCATGTCTCCCACCACCCCCACCCCCCTGCCACCATGGGCAGCCTCCACCAGGCCCCCACTCATGTCTCCCACCACCCCCACCCCCCAGCAGTGCAGGGGCAGCCTCCACCATGCCCCCACTCATGTCTCCCACCACCCCCACCCCCCAGCCACCAGGGGCAGCCTCCACCAGGCCCCCACTCATGTCTCCCACCACCCCACCCCCCTGCCACCATGGGCAGCCTCCACCAGGCCCCCTCTCATGTCTCCCACCACCCCCACCCCCCTGCCACCAGAGGCACCCTCCAGCAGTTCCCCACTCATGTCTCCTACCACCCCCACCCCCCTGCCACCAGAGGCACCCTCCAGCAGGCCCCCAATCATGTCTCCCACCACCCCCAACCCCCAGCAGTGCAGGGGCAGCCTCCACCAGGCCCATACTCATGTCTCCCTGCACCCCCACCCCCGAGGAGTGCAGGGGCAGCCTCCACCAGGCCCCCACCCATGTCTTCCACCACCCCCACCCCCCAGCCACCATGGCCACCCTCCACCAGGCCCCCACTCATGTCTCCCACCACCCCCAACCCCCAGCCACCAGGGGCAGCCTCCACCAGGCCCCCACTCATGTCTACCACCACCCCCACCCCCCTGCCACCATGGCCACCCTCCACCAGGCCCCCACTCATGTCCCCCTGCACCCCCACCCCCCTGCCACCATGGCCACCCTCCACCAGGCCCCCACTCATGTCCCCCTGCACCCCCACCCCCCTGCCACCATGGGCAGCCTCCACCAGGCCCCCACTCATGTCCCCCTGCACCCCCACCCCCCTGCCACCATGGCCACCCTCCACCAGGCCCCCACTCATGTCCCCCTGCACCCCCACCCCCCTGCCACCATGGCCACCCTCCACCAGGCCCCCACTCATGTCCCCCTGCACCCCCACCCCCCTGCCACCATGGGCAGCCTCCACCAGGCCCCCACTCATGTCTCCCACCACCCCCACCCCCCTGCCACCATGGGCAGCCTCCACCAGGCCCCCACTCATGTCTCCCACCACCCCCACCCCCCAGCCACCAGGGGCAGCCTCCACCAGGCCCCCACTCATGTCTCCCACCACCCCCACCCCCCTGCCACCATGGCCACCCTCCACCAGGCCCCCACTCATGTCCCCCTGCACCCCCACCCCCCTGCCACCATGGGCAGCCTCCACCAGGCCCCCACTCATGTCTCCCACCACCCCCACCCCCCTGCCACCATGGGCAGCCTCCACCAGGCCCCCACTCATGTCTCCCACCACCCCCACCCCCCAGCCACCAGGGGCAGCCTCCACCAGGCCCCCACTCATGTCTACCACCACCCCACCCCCCTGCCACCATGGCCACCCTCCACCAGGCCCCCACTCATGTCTCCTACCACCCCCACCCCCCAGCAGTGCAGGGGCAGCCTCCACCAGGCCCCCACTCATGTCTCCCACCACCCCCACCCCCCAGCAGTGCAGGGGCAGCCTCCACCAGGCCCCAACTCATGTCTACCACCACCCCCACCCCCCTGCCACCATGGGCAGCCTCCACCAGGCCCCCACTCATGTCTCCCACCACCCCCACCCCCCAGCCACCAGGGGCAGCCTCCACCAGGACCCCACCCATGTCTCCCACCACCCCCACCCCCCAGCAGTGCAGGGGCAGCCTCCACCAGGCCCCCACTCATGTCTACCACCACCCCTACCCCCCTGCCACCATGGCCACCCTCCACCAGGCCCCCACTCATGTCCCCCTGCACCCCCACCCCCCCAGCATCCAGGGGCACCCTCCACCAGGCCCCCACTCATGTCTCCCACCACCCCCACCCCCCAGCCACCAGGGGCAGCCTCCACCAGGCCCCCACCCATGTCTCCCACCACCCCCACCCCCCAGCAGTGCAGGGGCAGCCTCCACCAGGCCCCCACTCATGTCTCCCACCACCCCCACCCCCCAGCAGTGCAGGGGCAGCCTCCACCAGGCCCCCACTCATGTCTACCACCACCCCCACCCCCCTGCCACCATGGCCACCCTCCACCAGGCCCCCACTCATGTCCCCCTGCACCCCCACCCCCCAGCATCCAGGGTCACCCTCCACCAGGCCCCCACTGATGTCTCCCACCACCCCCACCCCCCAGCCACCAGGGGCAGCCTCCACCAGGCCCCCACCCATGTCTCCCACCACCCCCACCCCCCAGCAGTGCAGGGGCAGCCTCCACCAGGCCCACACTCATGTCTCCCACCACCCCCACCCCCCAGCAGTGCAGGGGCAGCCTCCACCAGGCCCCCACTCATGTCTCCCACCACCCCCACCCCCCTGCCACCATGGGCAGCCTCCACCAGGCCCCCACCCATGTCTCCCACCACCCCCACCCCCCAGCAGTGCAGGGGCAGCCTCCACCAGGCCCCCACTCATGTCTACCACCACCCCCACCCCCCTGCCACCATGGGCAGCCCCCACCAGGTCCTCACAATCCCCAATCATGTGCGTAATGGTCAGCCTCCACAGCCAAAAAGCCCTACCAATTAACCCATTCACCCACATGGAAATGGAAATCACATGTTACACCCCCAATGTTCATGAAGCTAATGAACCCATGTCCGTCACACACAATGGTTGCAATTGAATGGGAAAACACCCAACATGACATGCAAGAAACCAATGAGATGATACCACACAGTGAAGTATGGAAATAAAATTGTATTGAAAAAAATAAAGAATGCTAAAGAAAGAAAACAAACTACAATGTGAATGAGAAAAAAAAAGCTGCACGTCCGTATAAAAACACAAAACTGCAAATCAGAATCCAAAAAAATGTTGTCCAAAGTCAAATGTAAAAAATCTCCATGCAATAAAGAACTATGTAAAAAACTACCAAGGGTCCATGAGCCCAACTGAACAAAGGAAACCTACTAAAAAACCTACCTAAAAATCAACTATATACAAAAAGTGGAGCAGTGTCCGTCGACTCCAAATCATAATAAGAAAGAAAGGAAACCTAAAACTAAAGAACTATATACAAAGGCGGCGGGCAAGTCCAGCGGCTCACTCCGTGGTGTCCCGGGCCAGGGCATCATCGAACTCCTGTTCGATGTCCCGGAGGTGGTCCAGTTCGATGGCCCCGAGGGTCCGCAGGGACGACGCTGTGTCCTCCTCCAACCCCCTGCGGATTGCCTCGAGGCACTCGGCCTGCCTCAGGGCCCTCCGCATGGAGTTCTCCGCCCTGACCATTGTGAGCCGTGACTCTTCCGCCCGCCACCGCTCCGCACCTATGGCGTGGCCCAACCGCTGCCACACGGAAGACACTCTCTGTCCTGGGTCCCCCTGCCCTCCGGCCGATGCCTGCCCCTCCGATGTCGAAATCCCCGAGCCTTCATGTATCCCACCATGTTGCTGCTGCTGCTGCTCTGCCTCTGCCCGTGCACTGCCTCCTGCTGCCTGCACATCCTCCGCCGGCTGGGGTGCAGTTGTTGATGTGGCCACCCCTGCTGGACCTCCGACTCCCGACTGTGGCAGGGATGCCTCCTCCACCAGCCTGGCCGCACCGTCAGAGGCAGCTCCACAGGGCACCCAGGTGACTGATGGGTGGGAAGATGGCACAGAGCACGACTGGCGCGTAGGGGGTCCAGTTGAGGAGGGGGTCGGAGCAAGCCCCATCAGACAGCGGAATCCGGCCTGGGTGACCTGTCCCAGCAGGCTGACGTGGTCAACGAGCCATTCGAGATGACGTGCAGTCTCTCCATGAAAAGACTGCAGGTCACCTCGCATGGCCCGTTGACGCAACGCCACACCAGCCAGGACAGGCTCAACCCGGACCTGGATGGCCACGTCCGCAGGCAGAGGAAGGCCAGTTGACGTCAGCTCATCCCCTGCCTGAAAACGGGTCTGGACGTAGGCATCCCTGCTGGTGCAAGATGATGCAGGGACAGGATCGGGGACAGGATTGCACACAGGCACCTCCGCGGCGGCCTGTGCTGCCTCCTGTCCCTGGTCCTGCACTGCACCACTAGCACCAGTGGGATCCCCCCCTCCAGACCCCGTCTCTGGTGCTTGCACGGCCTCCTCCTCCACCAAACCCCCCACCAACCTGGATGACTCCGTGCCATCTTCCCCTGTTGGGCCCTGTGGGGTCCCAGCTGCCCCTTCTGCTGCCGAGGAGTCCAACTGCAACCTCTGCCTCTTGGACCTCGCCCCGGCAGCTGCGGCCTGGGACGCGGCACCGGACTCCTCACTCCCCGACGAGATGACAACACGGGAGGGGAGCCGGGCCTTGCGTCTCCGGCTGGCGGTCGGATCCCCGCCGCTGTGCTCCACAGCACCTTCTCCGCCCTCTTCATCAGTTGACGCTGCAGACAGGGAGAAACAAAACACAGGCATCAGGGCACTGTAAAATGGACACATACACACATGACAGTTGCACATGAGTGGCATTGGCAAACCTCAGACATGTCATCACAATCCCCAACACACATGGCATTGCAACTCGCACACATGAGCCATACCACAGCCATATCGCAACTGCCACCACCATCCCTACACATACAACAGCATCAGCAGCCAAAGGGGAGCCAGACATCACATGCAACACAGGAAGTGCACCACACATGTACACACACCACCACACTTGCATGCATGTCTACACCTCTGCCAAGTGTCGCACTGTTCAGACGGGCATCCATGTCACATCTGCCAATCAGGCTTCCACATACCGCTGTCACATGCATCCATGTTGCATCACTGTTGCACCCTTGTCAAATACACACACATGCACATGTACACAGTGCTCATACATGCAGCCAAAAACAACATACATGCCTGACATCACGGACATGTCTACTTACATACACATTCATCCAAACATGTGTGCACGCACAACTGCATTTGACATGCAAGCCCACACACACAAGCACCATCCATGTCTCACACATTACAGCCCTCGCATGTGTCAGCCCCACGGCCCTGTACACCCCCACCCATACTCGACCCCATACAAACAAATGTGCAACCTGCACAATACCGAATAATCACCACACGCACTGCTCACAATCAGGATGCATGTACACTCACTGCTCGACTCCAGACGGGTCTGCTTCTCTAGGACCTGGACGTGGAGCGCTGGGGATATTCGTTCCAGGACCCCCATCTGTTCTTCCGACAAGTGGCCCCGGCGCCCCTTGGCATCCGCTGCCTTCAAGAGGCGCCGGGCCTTGTTCAGGGTCCTGGACCTGAAGTCCTCCCAGCGCTTCCTGACATGTTGTAAGTCCCGGACTGCCACCCCCTCCGCGTTGATGGCAGTCACGATGTCAGTCCAGATCCGAGTCCGTCCTTCCTTGTCGGCGCGGGAACTTCCGAAGAGGGCATCATACTGCCCCAGGACTTGCTCCACCAGGACACCAACTTCGGTGGCACTGAAGCTGGTGCCCCTCTGCCTCTCTGGCCGGGGGTTGTCAGTGGTCACAGATGGTGTTTGCCCCGACATGACAACCCCAGAGGCAGGAGTGGGTGGGCAACTGGGTCCTGGGGCTGGGCTGTGGAGTGATGGAATTCCAGTCAGGAGTCTTCGGTTCCAGCAGGGGTGGTCACAGCAACAGCACCCCTGGCTGATGTGCAGGCAGCAAATGGCAGTACACGTGGGCAGCAGGCAGTCAGGCAGCAGCAGATGGCAGGTGGGAGCGTGCTCGGGGCTCTGGGGGGCAGTAGTTCGGCCTTCTGGGCAGGAGCGTGGTCTTCCGTGTGCTTACGCGTGGCCAGCTTGGTACGGAGTGATTTGGCACGTGAAAATCCTGCACGTCAGCGTGAAAATCGAGGAAAGGCCCTTAGCGCGTAAGCGCGTCAGCACGCATACGCGATTCTATTGGACCAAAGGCCCTCAGCGCGTAAGCGCGTCTGTGACGTGACCCACACGGGTGTTTCTCACACAGCACGTGATGACAGAGCACACGTGGAAAGACTGCACGTCAGAGTGTCATCGCGTGTGATTGGTGGAAATGGCCCTACACGCAGAAGTGACAAAGCGTGTAATTGGTGGAAATGGCGCTAGTGCGTATACGCCGCGTAAGTGACGCTGGACGTGTGGGCCTGTATAAAAGGTACGCGTAGAACACCATTTCCTTGTACGTGCTTTTCGTGGAGAGCGAGTGGGTGAATTCTGTACTTCTTGTCGTTTCACACGCGATTTACTTCACGGCGTTTCAAGTTCCTATTCCCTGTTACCTCTGACAGCTTTTTCTCTTTTTTCTCTTTTACTGGTTTACCTGGGCCTGTTCCCTCAAACAGTGTTCCCTTCTACTGTTGTCCTGTCTCCTCAGACAGCGTACAAATCTTCTTTTGGCGGGGGTGTTGCCAACCAAATGCGCTCCTTTTTCACGCTCTTTGACCTGGCAGACGGTGAGTCACGCACGTATCGAACATCTGTGCTTGCCCCGTGTGTAGCCTACCCCTTCAGAGGTCATTCTAGGCTGCGTGTGACACGCATACGTTCATTCTTGTGTTACTGGGTGCCGCAGCGTAGTGCAGGTTTTTCTTTCTGCACACATGGTCTAGGAGGGGTTGCGTGCACGTCATCTCCCTTTTTTGGGGCTCCTGTGCGTAGCGTGACCCGTCATCTTTCCCCAGGGGTTACAATCAGCCTTGCAAGAGCACTAGGGTACAATTACCATCTGGTACCCAACCCCTTTGACCCCCAATTGCCCAGGACAATATTTTACAGCCACTCCCATATGCACATTAAAATCAGTGCCATGGCTGGGAGGCGAGGATTCCGTAAGGGTGGCAAAGGTGGAAGAGCCACAAGTGGTGGCCGTGGTGGATCCGGTAGGGGACGTGGTCGTTACTTGCAGGGTGAGCCTGTCCCCCCATGTGTGGAGGACCAGTCAAGGGCACCCATAATCCCCCCTTCCCTCCCGTTGAGGCTGATGTGGCTGACACCATCCATGCTCAGCCCTTGTTGGACCAGCCCATTGTGGCACCAGACCTGGCTGACTCCATGGCTGACTTCCAGGTCAGCAGGCCTATGACACGTGCGCTGGTGCACGTTGATGTCACCATGCCACGTGCATCTGGGGCAGCAAGGTCATCTGCTGCACCAAGTAGGCAGGGCGGAGAGGCTGCAGGGGCAGCTGCGGCTCCATCCACCCCAGCCCTCACACACCCAGCCCGGACAGTGTCGGTCCTAGTCCATGCTGCTGACATTCCCCCTGACACCATCACACTAGAGCCAATGCCTGCACCAACTCCCATGCTGAGTGTGCAATCCCACACTCCTGATACAGAGTCCACCAGGGCTCCTGCCCCTAGTGTCCAGAGCGGCGCAGGACACTCAGGATCACCACCACCTTCCAAGCGGAAGAGGAAGAGTGCTCGTCCGGCACAGGCTGATGCCCCAGACACGGCTACACAGTCCGGCCCGTCCAGGAAGCCCAGCTTCACGGATGACGAACTGAATGCACTTGTCGAGTATGTGTCCGCACATGACAACGAGATGGTCATTGTTGCAGGATCCAAGACCACACCTGCACAACGCCAGGCACACTGGCAGACCGTTGCGGACATCGTAAGTGCCCTTGGAATCGTGAGGCGCACAGCCAATGATTGCTATAAGCGCTGGAATGACCTAAAGCGCAGGGCAAAGAGTAAGCTGGCCTCAAGTCATGCCGCAACTCTAGTGACTGGGGGTGGGTCTCCAGTAGTAGACATGGAACTCACTCCACATGAGTCAGTCGCTGGGACCTACGTCACGGAGGAACAGATCCAAGGCGTGGGAGATTTGGCTGATTACGAGGCATTGTCCGGTGAGTGCACATGCATGTGTGTGTCATCCATGTGCATGGTGTGTCTGAGGGCTTCTGTTTGTGTGCCAGGTGAGAGTGTGTGCACCTTAGTCGTGTGGGTCAGCCATGTGCTTCATGCAATACATCCTGCGCAGCTGCATTTGGCCATAGCAGTATCCCTTCTGCCAACAGTAGACATCTAGCCCAACTGCACGCCAGTTGCCCTTGAAGTGTCACCTTGCCACAACATTGTTGCTTAATTTTTCACTGTTCATTTAGTCAGATTGTTTGCATTCCACCACTTTTACTAGGCATGTCGCAGTCCTCTAGTCACATGTTTGACATGGCTATGGTAAAGTGGAGTGACTTTGTTACCTGGATATCATTTGTTCAAACATGTCCCTGTGCAATTGGACCATTTCGGACTGGCAGCTCCAGGTGAAGAATCTGACCTGTTTGAATTAGAAAAGCTATTACATGCGGGAACTGGACTGAATGAATAGGTGCTGCCCTCCTCTCCATCTTCACTCAATTGCAATGGTACATGCCATCTGTGTGATGGCATGTGTGTTTCACCTGGCAATCACAGGCCAATGTGTGATGCCACTGCCAGGCAGCATGCAGAAAATGTGTTCATCTTCCATCTTGGTGTCATCAGTGTGTGCCATTTGCCTGCCCTTCATACGCAGTGAGGGTGCTTGCATGGGAGGGTTTTAGTGATGTGGGACATGTGTCAAACAAGTACTGGTTCTCTTGCTTCTCAGCCCTCATTGTGTGCCATGGTGCTAATGCCTGTTTCCATTTCTTTGTTTTTATGTCTTTGCAGGGGAAGACGCACCTGATACTGCTGGGTTTGTGGAGATGGTGCAGACCCAGGAGGGGTCCGAGGGCCGACCAACCACCAGTGAGGGACGTGGTGTGGTGGTGGGTGAGAACCCACAAGTGCTGCAGGTCGTGCTCTCAAGGGGTGTCTCTGGCTGCACCTCCCCCGAGCTGTACTCAGGTGTTGATTCGGATGAGACCTACGTGCCGTCGCAGGTGAGTGTTCCAGGGAGGGATTCTGTTCTGTCCCACCCAGCTGCACCAGGGTCAGAATCCTCAATGGGGATGTCAGTGTTGGCAGCTACGCCTTTGGTGGTTACGGATGCAGGGTCACACTCCGCGACATCTGATCCTGTTCCTGGGCCAGCAGATCAGAGGGGGAATGCAGTCCTGCAGCCTCAGGCAGTGCCGGCACAGCAAGGCACAGTTCGCCTTGCCCCAGACAGGTGTGGTGCCCGCCGACGTGGTGGCCGTACGCCACCTGGCAATACCACATGGGAGCAATCCATTTACGGTATGGCAACCCAACAGGCAGCATCATCCGAGATGATGGCTCAGGCCATGGATAGGGTGGCCACTTCCATTGTCCCCCCTGAAAGGCTGATGGAGCGACTAGAGCAGGCAACCGACTCCATCTGCCAGTCACACAGGGAGGACATGTTGGGGTCCAACAGGGACAGGCGGGCGGCACTGGCGACTCTGCAGGAGGCCATCTCCATTGAGTCCCAGGGCCACAGGGAAGCCCTGAGGCAGGAGCTCCTTCACCTCAGGACGACTCTTGTTGAGCTTGAGGCTTCAACACACCAAAGGACAGAACAGCAGCTGGAGCGTCTCACCCGTACGCTCTCAGCTGAGATGCAGGCAACGAGGGCGGAGGTCCGGGCATCCCGTGAGTTGTTGCATGGGGACCTCCGCACACTCATCCTCCAGAACCAGACCTACCACACCCGCATGCTTGCAGCCATGGAGGAGCAGACTAGGGCCTTGCGTGGGCTGCCTCCCATAGTGCAACCACCTCCGGATGCAGCTGCACAGGGTGATAATAGCGACAGCAGTGATACCCCCACAATAGGGTAGCCGTGTGGGCCATGAGCCCATGGAGGTGTTTTTTTTTCCCAGGATCGACGCTGGTGGGTTCTGGTGTGCATCCTGTCCTCGGACCTCCTGGGTGGCCTCCCCAACCCCCCCGGGCCCATCAATGGCCATTTTTTATTTTTTTTTATTTTTATTTTTATTTTTATTTTTATTTTTATTTTTATTTTTATTTATTTTATTCCCAATTTTTTTGGGACGATTTGTTGGCTTCCGTGGTTCCTGTGGGCATACGCTGCATTGTGGCTAGGCACATGCAGGCTTGTAATGTATTTGGTTCAGATGCTTGGGTTTGAGTCACACACACCCCTCCTGCTTCCCGTTTCCATGGGCTTGCAAAGGGTGTGCCCAAGTGACAGTGAATTACACAGTGACGTTGGAGTCCCATGAGCTGTGTGGGCAGTCTGTAGTCAATACTGTGTATACATTCCTAGTGCATATTGCTGTTGTGTTGTACACTGCATGTTGCATTGATGTGTAACTCATCTTCTGTGTCTACCTCCCAATTTGCAGGTCCCTTCCTCATGTCTACACAAGGACCTCTAGTCTGGAGATGGGGTCCATGTTGGCAGCAGTGCACCTACAACTCTACATGGCGCCAACACTGCACAGTTGGTAGTGGTGGGAGTGCAGGCATTTCCAGGTGGTGAGACTACTAATATTTAACATTTGTGATGTCATGTTAATGGTAGTACGTGCTCAAGTTTGTTGTTGGTCCGGCATTACTGTGAGCATTTCAGGTGTTGCAAGTTTCTAATAGGGACACTGTACATTGTGACACTAGTGTCATGTTGTGGGGATTACTTTGTTTACCTGCAAATAGCATGACATGGCACGGTGTGTCGTGTGGCGGTGCTGGGGTTGGGTTGGCTGACATGGCACTGTCCTATTGTTGCATTTTGCAAGTGGGTATTCATTTTAGCTGCTTGAATGTGTAACTTCACAAAACTGCATTGGTGGTGTCTGTGTTGGTAGGGATGCACACATTGTGACACTTCCAGGTGAACAATCTCAGGCTGATATGGTTTTCACGGTTCATTCTCCAGACATTCAGGATCAGTGTCAGGTTGAGTCATCATTGATTGTCAGATGGAATGTGCCAGGGCAGTGTGCACTCCACAGGGGTGTGATTTCTATGTGAAGTAATTAGCCACTAGCTGTGTACGGGCTGCCTCCCCCCGTGCCCTTTCCCCTCCCATGCGCAGCGGCTGTGCATGTGGTTGGGGATGTGGTGCCACCACCATGTCCACGGCCAGGCCCCGGCGTGTTGCAACGTTGTGCAGGACACATGCTGCCACTATGATCCTGCACACTACTGGGGGAGCGTACAACAGCTGCCCGCCAGAACGGTCAAGGGAGCGAAAGCGTGACTTCAGCACTCCGAATGTGCGCTCCACTATGCCCCGGGTTGTAATGTGGGCTGCGTTATATCTTACCTGGGGTGGAGTGGTGGGGTTCCGAATTGGCGTCATCATGTGGGGGCTGAGAGGGTAGGCACTGTCCCCTGTGGAGGTGGTGATTGGTATCATTGGTGTGGTTGTGACCTTGCTCAGTATCTGACATGCATGCATGTGCAGTGGCATTCATACTCACCAAGCAGCCATGTATCGCCATGCCGCCCAGCTTCTAGGTCCAGGCTTAGGGTGGACATTCGGTAAATGAAGCTGTCGTGGGTTGACCCGGGATAGTTGGCATATACTGAGGTGATGATTCCCTTGGCATTACATACTACCTGCATGTTGATGGAATGCCAGTGCTTGCGGTTCCTATAGATGTGCTCAGATGCCCTGGGGGGACGTAGAGCCACATGGGTGCAGTCGATGGCACCTAGCACTTTGGGGAATCATGCCACAGCGTAAAAATCCAGGGCGGCAGCATGCCTTTCTGCAGGGGTTCTGGGCAGGTATATGTGCCTGCGGACTGATGGGCGTGCAGTGATGATGTTCAAGACCTGGTGTAGGCAGCATGACTGGGTGGCCTGTGATACACCACCCACAATGGCACTTGTCCGCTGAAATGATCCAGTGGCTAAGAAGTGCAGTACATTGAGGACCTTCTCCAGGGGGCTGAGTGCTTGGGAGCACAGGGTGGGTGATGTGAGGTCATCCTCCCACTCACTCACCAGGTCCAGTATGATGTGTGGTGGAAACCTGTACCTCCCATGCACCTGGTCATCAGGCATCCCGAAAAGGCTGGTTCTGGGTGTGAATATTCTGGCCCTGACTATCCTCCTCCTCCTCCTTTGGTAGGCCACGCCCACTGCTGCTAGGAACGGTATGTTCATCCTGGGTCTGAGCTTGTTATTTTGTTAGCGCGCAAATTAATGCGTTGCGCGTGTTGTAGGCGAGCGTGTGACCCGCGCACCCCTGAAATCCAGTACCCAGTCCAATAGCGTGTGGAAATTCCCGCGCACCCCGGGATACAGGTGCGCTGACGTACTTGCGTGTGTAAGTGTCCGCGCACCCCTGATATACACGTACATAGGCCAATCGCGTGTACGCGCACTTTTGTCCAATTACACGCGATGACACCCTGACGTGCTGTCCAATTACACGCGATGAGACTCTGACGTGCTGTCCAATTACACGCGATGAGACTCTGACGTGCTGTCCAATTACACGCGATGACACTCTGACGTGCAGTCTTTCCACGTGTACTCTGTCATCACGTGCTGTGTGGGAAACACCCGTGCGGGTCACGTCACAGATGCGCTTACGCGCTGAGGGCCTTTGGTCCAATAGAATCGCGTATGCGTGCTGACGCGCTTACGCGCTAAGGGCCTTTCCTCGATTTTCACGCTGACGTGCAGGATTTTCACGTGCCAAATCACTCCGTACCAAGCTGGCCACGCGTAAGCACACGGAAGACCACGCTCCTGCCCAGAAGGCCGAACTACTGCCCCCCAGAGCCCCGAGCACGCTCCCACCTGCCATCTGCTGCTGCCTGACTGCCTGCTGCCCACGTGCACTGCCATTTGCTGCCTGCACATCAGCCAGGGGTGCTGTTGCTGTGACCACCCCTGCTGGAACCGAAGACTCCCGACTGGAATTCCATCGCTCCACAGCCCAGCCCCAGGACCCAGTTGCCCACCCACTCCTGCCTCTGGGGTTGTCATGTCGGGGCAAACACCATCTGTGACCACTGACAACCCCCGGCCAGAGAGGCAGAGGGGCACCAGCTTCAGTGCCACCGAAGTTTGTGTCCTGGTGGAGCAAGTCCTGGGGCAGTATGATGCCCTCTTCGGAAGTTCCCGCGCCGACAAGGAAGGACGGACTCGGATCTGGACTGACATCATGACTGCCATCAACGCGGAGGGGGTGGCAGTCCGGGACTTACAACATGTCAGGAAGCGCTGGGAGGACTTCAGGTCCAGGACCCTGAACAAGGCCCAGCGCCTCTTGAAGGCAGCGGATGCCAAGGGGCGCCGGGGCCACTTGTCGGAAGAACAGATGGGGGTCCTGGAACACATATCCCCAGCGCTCCACGTCCAGGTCCTAGAGAAGCAGACCCGTCTGGAGTCGAGCGGTGAGTGTACATGCATCCTGATTGTGAGCAGTGCGTGTGGTGATTATTCGGTATTGTGCAGGTTGCACATCTGTTTGTATGGGGTCGAGTATGGGTGGGGGTGTACAGGGCCGTGGGGCTGACACATGCGAGGGCTGTAATGTGTGAGACATGGATGGTGCTTGTGTGTGTGGGCTTGCATGGCAAATGCAGTTGTGCGTGCACACATGTTTGGATGAATGTGTATGTAAGTAGACATGTCCGTGATGTCAGGCATGTATGTTGTTTTCGGCTGCATGTATGAGCACTGTGTACATGTGCATGTGTGTGTATTTGACAAGGGTGCAACAGTGATGCAACATGGATGCATGTGACAGCGGTATGTGGAAGCCTGATTGGCAGATGTGACATGGATGCCCGTCTGAACAGTGCGACACTTGGCAGAGGTGTAGACATGCATGCAAGTGTGGTGGTGTGTGTACATGTGTGGTGCACTTCCTGTGTTGCATGTGATGTCTGGCTCCCCTTTGGCTGCTGATGCTGTTGTATGTGTAGGGATGGTGGTGGCAGTTGCGATATGGCTGTGGTATGGCTCATGTGTGCGAGTTGCAATGACATGTGTGTTGGGGATTGTGATGACATGTCTGGGGTTTGCCAATGCCACTCATGTGCAACTGTCATGTGTGTATGTGTCCATTGTACAGTGCCCTGATGCCTGTGTTTTGTTTCTCCCTGTCTGCAGCGTCAACTGATGAAGAGGGCGGAGAAGGTGCTGTGGAGCACAGCGGCGGGGATCCGACCGCCAGCCGGAGACGCAAGGCCCGGCTCCCCTCCCGTGTTGTCATCTCGTCAGGGAGTGAGGAGTCCGGTGCCGCGTCCCAGGCCGCAGCTGCCGGGGGGAGGTCCAAGAGGCGGAGGTTGCAGTTGGACTCCTCGGCAGCAGAAGGGGCAGCTGGGACCCCACAGGGCCCAACAGGGGAAGATGGCACGGAGTCATCCAGGTTGGTGGGGGGTTTGGTGGAGGAGGAGGCCGTGCAAGCACCAGAGACGGGGTCTGGAGGTGGGGATCCCACTGGTGCTAGTGGTGCAGTGCAGGACCAGGGACAGGAGGCAGCACAGACCGCCGCGGAGGTGCCTGTGTGCAATCCTGTCCCCGATCCTGTCCCTGCATCATCTTGCACCAGCAGGGATGCCTACGTCCAGACCCGTTTTCAGGCAGGGGATGAGCTGACGTCAACTGGCCTTCCTCTGCCTGCGGACGTGGCCATCCAGGTCCGGGTTGAGCCTGTCCTGGCTGGTGTGGCGTTGCGTCAACGGGCCATGCGAGGTGACCTGCAGTCTTTTCATGGAGAGACTGCACGTCATCTTGAATGGCTCGCTGACCACGTCAGCCTGCTGGGACAGGTCACCCAGGCCGGATTCCTCCGTCTGATGGGGCTTGCTCCGACCCCCTCCTCAACTGGACCCCCTACGCGCCAGTTGTCCTCTGTGCCATCTTCCCACCCATCAGTCACCTGGGTGCCCTGTGGAGCTGCCTCTGACGGTGCGGCCAGGCTGGTGGAGGAGGCATCCCTGCCACAGTCGGGAGTCGGAGGTCCAGCAGGGGTGGCCACATCAACAACTGCACCCCAGCCGGCGGAGGATGTGCAGGCAGCAGGAAGCAGTGCACGGGCAGAGGCAGAGCAGCAGCAGCAGCAACATGGTGGGAGACATGAAGGCTCGGGGCTTTCGACATCGGAGGGGCAGGCATCGGCCGGAGGGCAGGGGGACCCAGGACAGAGAGTGTCTTCCGTGTGGCAGCGGTTGGGCCACGCCATAGGTGCGGAGCGGCGGTGGGCGGAAGAGGCGCGGCTCACAATGGTCAGGGCGGAGAACTCCATGCAGAGGGCCCTGAGGCGGGCCGAGTGCCTCGAGGCAATCCGCAGGGGGATGGAGGAGGACACGGCGTCGTCCCTGTGGACCCTCGGGGCCATGGAACTGGACCGCCTCCGGGACATCGAACAGGAGTTCGATGATGCCCTGGCCCAGGACACCACGGAGTGAGCCGCTGGACTTGCCCGCCGCCTTTGTATATAGTTCTTTAGTTTTAGGTTTCCTTTCTTTCTTATTATGATTTGGAGTCGACGGACACTGCTCCACTTTTTGTATATAGTTGATTTTTCGGTAGGTTTTTTAGTAGGTTTCCTTTGTTCAGTTGGGCTCATGGACCCTTGGTAGTTTTTTACATAGTTCTTTGTTGCATAGAGATTTTTTTACATTTGACTTTGGACGACATTTTTTTGGATTCTGATTTGCATTTTGTTTTTTTTTATACGGACATGCAGCTTTTTTTTTCTCATCCCCATTGTAGTTTGTTTCCTTTCTTTAGCATTCTTTATTTGTTTAAATACAATTTTGGTTTCCATACTTCACTGTGTGGTATCATCTCATTGGTTTCATGCATGTCATGTTGGGTGTTTTCCCATTCAATTGCAACCATTGTGTGTGACGGACATGGGTTCATTAGCTTCATAAACATTGGGGGTGTAACATGTGATTTCCATTTCCATGTGAGTGAATGGGTTACTTGGTAGGGCTTTTTGGCTGTGGAGGCTGACCATTACGCACATGATTGGGGATTGTGAGGACCTGGTGGGGGCTGCCCATGGTGGCAGGGGGGTGGGGGTGGTGGGAGACATGAGTGGGGGCCTGGTGGAGGCTGCCCCTGGTGGCTGGGGGGTGGGGGTGGTGGGAGACATGAGTGGGGGCCTGGTGGAGGCTGCCCATGGTGGCAGGGGGGTGGGGGTGGTGGGAGACATGGGTGGGGGCCTGGTGGGGGCTGCCCATGGTGGCAGGGGGGTTGGGGTGGTGGGAGACATGAGTGGGGGCCTGGTGGAGGCTGCCCCTGGTGGCTGGGGGGTGGGGGTGGTGGGAGACATGAGTGGGGGCCTGGTGGAGGCTGCCCATGGTGGCTGGGGGGTGGGGGTGGTGGGAGACATGAGTGGGGGCCTGGTGGAGGGTGACCCTGGTGGCTGGGGGTGGTGGGAGACATGAGTGGGGGCCTGGTGGAGGCTGCCCATGGTGGCAGGGGGGTGGGGGTGGTGCGAGACATGGGTGGGGGCCTGGTGGGGGCTGCCCATGGTGGCAGGGGGGTGGGGGTGGTGGGAGATATGAGTGGGGGCCTGGTGGAGGGTGACCCTGGATGCTGGGGGGTGGGGGTGCAGGGGGACATGAGTGGGGGCCTGGTGGAGGGTGACCCTGGATGCTGGGGGGTGGGGGTGCAGGGGGACATGAGTGGGGGCCTGGTGGAGGGTGGCCATGGTGGCAGGGGGGTGGGGGTGGTGGTAGACATGAGTGGGGGCCTGGTGGAGGCTGCCCCTGCACTGCTGGGGGGTGGGGGTGGTGGGAGACATGAGTGGGGGCCTGGTGGAGGCTGCCCCTGCACTGCTGGGGGTGGGGGTGGTGGGAGACATGGGTGGGGGCCTGGTGGGGGCTGCCCATGGTGGCAGGGGAGTGGGGGTGGTGGGAGACATGAGTGGGGGCCTGGTGGAGGCTGCCCATGGTGGCAGGGGGGTGGGGGTGGTGGGAGACATGGGTGGGGGCCTGGTGGGGGCTGCCCATGGTGGCAGGGGGTTGGGGGTGGTGGGAGACATGAGTGGGGGCCTGGTGGGGGCTGCGCATGGTGGCAGGGGTGTGGGGGTGGTGGGAGACATGGGTGGGGGCCTGGTGGGGGCTGCCCATGGTGGCAGGGGGGTGGGGGTGGTGGGAGACATGAGTGGGGGCCTGGTGGGGGCTGCCCATGGTGGCAGGGGGCTGGGGGTGGTGGGAGACATGGGTGGGGGCCTGGTGGGGGCTGCCCATGGTTGCAGGGTGGTGGGGGTGGTGGGAGACATGAGTGGGGGCCTGGTGGGGGCTGCCCATGGTGGCAGGGGGGTGGGGGTGGTGGGAGACATGGGTGAGGGCCTGGTGGGGGCTGCCCATGGTGGCAGGGTGGTGGGGGTGGTGGGAGACATGAGTGGGGGCCTGGTGGTGGGTGCCCCTGGTGGCTGGGGGGTGGGGGTGGTGGGAGACATGCATTGTTGATCAGTAGTGCAAGGTGACATGTGGGTTGGCTGGGGGGCATGCCCATGGTGGATGGGCTGCCTGTGGGACATGAGCATGGGTGCAGGGTAGTCCCCCGTGGTGTGGGCGTACACCTGGGAGGGCCCACACGGCCAATTCACGTGTGGTACTCCCCAGAACCCCTGAAATACACATACCCTGCTGAAATCGTGTGTGGAACTTCCCGCGCACCCCTGAAATACACGTACCCTGCTCGCACTGGGCCAATCGTGTGTGGAACTTCCCGCTCACCCCTGAAATACACGTACACTGATGAAATCGCGTGTGCAACTTCCCGCGCACCCCTGAAATACACGTGCCCTGCTCGCACTGGGCCAATCGCGTGTGGAACTTCCCGCGCACCCCTGAAATACACGTTCCCTGATGAAATCGCGTGTGGAACTTCCCGCGCACCCCTGAAATACACATACCTTGCTGAAATCGCGTGTGGAACTTCCCACGCACCCCTGAAATACACGTACCCTGCTCGCACTAGGCCAATCGCGTGTGGAACTTCCCGCGCACCCCTGCAATACACGTACCCTGATGAAATCACGTGTGGAACTTCCCGTGCACCCCTAAAATACACATACCTTGCTGAAATCGCGTGTGGAAATTCCCGCGCACCCCTGAAATACACGTACCCTGCTCGCACTGGGCAAATCGCGTGTGGAACTTCCCGCGCACCCCTGAAATACACGTACCCTGATGAAATCGTGTGTGGAACTTCCCGCACACCCCTGAAATACACATACCCTGCTGAAATCGCGTGTGGAAATTCCTGCGCACCCCTGAAATACACGTACCCTGATGAAATCGCGTGTGGAACTTCCCGCGCACCCCTGAAATACACGTACCCTGCTGAAATCGCGTGTGGAACTTCCCGCGCATCCCTGAAATACAACTACCCTGCTCGCACTGGGCCAATTGCGTGTGGAACTTCCCGCGCACCCCTGAAATACACGTACACTGATGAAATCGCGTGTGCAACTTCCCGGGCACCCCTGAAATACACGTACCCTGCTCGCACTGGGCCAATCGCGTGTGGAACTTCCCGCGCACCCCTGAAATACACGTACCCTGATGAAATCGCGTGTGGTACTTCCCGCGCACCCCTGAAATACACGTACCCTGCTGAAATCGCGTGTGGAACTTCCCGCGCACCCCTGAAATACACGTACCCTGATGTAATCGCGTGTGGAACTTCCCGCGCACCCCTGAAATCCACGTACCCGGCCAAATCGCGTGTGAGACTTCCCGCGCACCCTGGTATACACGCACACGTATATTTTGTCAGCTGGTGTTTGTGGGTACCCCTTTGCACGTCATTTGTCCTGGAGGGCCACAGTATAGGACATTCATCATGGCAGTATATGGGTGCTATTTGTTGGCGCAGCTTTTGGTGCACATTTCTTACAGCCGCAGAGACACTACCGCCTGCTTTCTTGTGGCGGTCGTGTTTGTGCCTGTGCACTGGTTTGACCGTGCGCTTTTTTGCCCTATTCTATTCCATGAATACGTGTTGTAGGCGAGCGTGTGGGCGTTCCGCGCACTTGTGCCCTGTACTTCCCCCGTGACGCCCACGTTTTGGCAAGTTGTTCCCCATTCCGAATGTTACGCCCGTGTTCCACCTACTTTAGTTGCGTGCGCCGCGCTATGTGCGATTTTCGCTGTGGCCTGTGCGATTTTCGCTGTGACCTGGCGCACGCTGTTAGATGGCCTGTGCGCCAACGTGCGCCGCGCACTTTTTTATCGCACATCCGCTGGTTTTCTCGCGCACGGCCTTCCATGAATCGATGTGCGCTGCTTTTCGTGCGATTTTCACACTTGCACTGCGATTTTCGCTATTCCACTGCGATTCGCAAGTTTTTGCCCACTTGCGCCGCGCTAATTATTCCATGAATCGGCCTGTTAGTGTTAACAAAAATTGAGAAAGCCCAAAGCACCATGTCCAAAAAGACCCTAAGACGTGGCCCTTCAAATGTTTCCAGATGGTCTGCCCCATACTGGACTGCAGCCTTTCTTTGACTTACATGTAATCTTCCCTCTTTACTGCAGCTGTAAACGATGGTTGTACAAAATCAACCACCACACATCGGAGGTGCAACCAGCAACAGCCAGAGTCTTAAAACACCTGCAGCACTGCAGCACTCCATTTAAAGAAACATCAGAAAAGCTAGAAAGGTCACAAAGGAGGCTTTTTATGAACAGTCTACAAATGTGCTGCTCACATCTCCAGCAGTGCCACTATGTTTTGAAGATAGGATGATGTTTCACGGACGTTAACTGTAAAACATCTAGTGAAACTCCACTTGGATGATGAGAATGATACAGCTACGATAATATACACACAAAAAAAATAATAAACTTGAAAACCACTGTCAATTCAACTACCTCCCAAAACACTCAAAAGTCATAAGAGTACTCCGTACCAAAAAGACCATTCAATTACAATCAAATAAAACTTCAGTCTCACTAACATAATACAAAAAATAAATGTCTGCATATAAATTGCATTGATTGACAAATCACATTTTATAGGTCCATATTTGTAAAAATTAAAAATACATTACATGCTTGCCACACAGTCAGAGCAGATGAACAAAACCATAATGACCACCACATAGCAGTAGTTAATATAAACAGCACACACAACAATACAAATAAACCTTTAAATCTATACATATCTATTTACACTTACTTTCACATCAACCACACTCCTCTCATGTGCACAGTGAAACCTCTGCAATTGAAAGGACACAACTAAAAAAAAAGAGAACTATATACCAATAAAACAACTAAAATGCATAACACATTTCATCCATCTGTTGATGACTAGATATAGGGACTGGAACCTGTGAGGTTCACGAGGGACCACGCCACCATTGGCAGTGGTATGAGTTAGCAAGTAAGGGATTAAGTAAAACAGGAACACAAAAGCACAGTTTTGAGGCGTTTTTGTAACTTAAGGAAGTCCAGCTCAAGTATAAAAGGAGCAGGCAGGCTGTTCTAAAGAGATGCAATGACTGATGACAGAGACATGCCTCCCACTCTCTGTTTCAAAAAGCATTAGAGTATTAGAGTAGCAGCGTGGAGCGCTTAAGCAGTGCAGTATTTAGGGAAACAAAGATGGACATATTTTAGTCCTTGGAATTAGTAGGATACAATGTAATCATTTCTGGGCTGCAGCAATACCATTCCTGGGCTTTAGGCCAAGGATAAGATTTGCAGCCTTATTCTAGATTAGCTGAAGGCGGTATAGAGAACAAATGGGGAGGTTAAGGAAGAGGTTGTTGCAGTAGTCCAGCCTACAGAGTACCAGTGCTTTACAGACGTTGACCTTCTGGGGGAAGGTAAGAAATGCTATAATGCATGGAAGGAGGTCAAGCTCAAATGATGGGATTTCTTTGCAAGTTCCAAAGGATTTTGGCCTCACAGAATGGTAAGAGTAGACAGCCCAATGAGAGCAGCCACATGGTAGGAGAAAAGCAGGATACAGGTGTCATAATAATACAGATCTCTATATTACTGGCATTGAGACAGATATTGTTAGCCGCACACAATGACTCAATGGCGGTCAGACAATCAGGGATAAAAAATGAGGACAACAGATGAGCAGTCCAGTGCCCGGTCCATGACCCTAAAGGTATTATGTAACCATTTAATAAGGATACAATGGTTCACTGCGTGAAAGGTGGACAAGACATCAATGAGCACTATCCGCAATTGTACTACAATCATAGATATCATATATACTATTGATACAGACACTGTTAGCTGCACACAATGGTTCAATGGCGATCAGACAATCAGGGATAGAAAATGAAGAGAACAAATTAGTTCAGGGAATTTTAAGGAAAACTGTGTGTCATTAACATAACACTGCAAATGAGAAAAGAAGAAACACATTAGGTAAGCTAGAGGGACGAAATAGATTTGTAATTGCCACTATGATAGGATAAAACCCTGGGGTACTCTGCAAAAAAATAGTGAGGTAGTGGAGTACAAGCAGCCCAGTTTCTGCTGGGAATGGCGGTTAGTGGGGAAAAAAGATTGGCCAATCCATTGCCCGGTCCATGATGCTGGTTCACAGCATGAAAGGGGGACGAGACATCAAGGAGCACTATCCTTAATTGCAGTACAATCATAAATACTATATACACTTTAATTATATCATTCCACCATATTACAAATACTGTATACTCCCTCTGCATTACCTATAATTAATATACACATAGTACTATACTATGTGTTGTCACTGGCCACAACCACCACAATAGATTTCAACAAAATAATATATTTTCAAATAACAAAACTCACCCAGAAAACCTCTGCCATCTATATAATGTCCACGGACAGTAAGGGTGCAGACTCGGTGTCACTTTCACACCACTTTTTCACCTAGAAAAACAGCACTGTATTATTTTCATTCCACTCCTGTACCCTTTACATGCCCTCTTTCAGCCATCAAATAAACTCAAATGTGTTTTCCAAAGTGTTCGTTCTCAGCGATGTCCACAGACCACCGCGGTGTCCGCGGGCTGGATGGCACCCACACTGACCTTTTTCACCTACAAAAACAGCTCCATGTCATGATTATTCCACCTACTAGCCCTGCAAGCCTCTCTTTCGACCACTGAATAACCCCAGATGTGTTTTACAGACTTTTTCCCCACTGTGCTATTGGCAGACAGTTGCGGTTGTCCACAGATTAAGCATGGGCACCGTTTAGAAAACCGTAGGCCCTGTAATATATTTCCCACATTATGAAATGTATATTTTTGATTCAAGTTTGTTTTGTCTTTCGATAGATGAGAAGACTTCCATTTCCAACATGATTTTATGCACCTAAATATTTAAATCCTAGAAAGTGTTTTTATTTTTCAATCCACCGGGGATTCTTTTCTCAATGACCCAAAAATTACTACATGTGAAAACAACAACAGTGCACCACACACAGATTTTGTAACAAACATAGTGCATACAATGTGCTATTTTGAGGGTGAAACAAATTAAACATGTGTACAACTGTAAATAATTGTATTTATTAAAGGATGTTCTCTAGGTAATTTAAAAGTTTAAAGGCCAAAAGAAGCAAATTATACCCTTCAAATCATATCCAAATAATTGTCTACCATCTCTTACCCCATCCATACACCCTATCTGCACCCACTCTACCCCTACCTACCTACCCCCGCCCCCTACACTCCAACCCACCCACTCTTCCCCTACAAACTCTATCAATGCTTCCACACCCTACACCCATCTATATCTCCACACACTCTTCCCCCGCTCCATGTTCCCGTGCTCACCCACCTTATCCCTATATTCTCTCCCCGACAAAGGAAATGCTGTGTTCCTTGATAACATCTATGGGCACCCTTCAAACAGTCTTTGTGTTTTTACTTAAAATGTGTTCCCAAAAATAGTTATTTTATTCTAGCAATGCGTCAAACTCTGCATATTTATTTATTAAAAATTGTTCACAATAATATAAGTGGCTGAGGCAACCTATCATACACATGTTTACATGTGTAAATACTTTTTGTAAACATGATTTCATAACTGCAGCTATGGTAGCATACGGTAGCATCCAACGAGATGGTGAACTTAGGATGTGTGAGTATAACCGCATTAAATATGGGATTGGTCCAAATGCACGCCCAATATTCGCAGGAACGGCTGGAGGTCATAGCCATGCCTAAAATATACGTGGCTGTGTTGTAGCCGCGGATACCCAAACTATTTTCACAAACTTCAAATATGCAAAGGTATAAATGCTCAAATGAACTTAGACTAGAGGTGAGAAGGGGGTATAAAGACTATGGATCTCATTACGTGTCCAGCGGTAACACTGCCGGTGCTACTGGTGGTTTGTCGCCGGACCCATAATATTTTACTGGCGCCAGACATCCCAGTCCCACCCTCTCATTACGAGTCCGGTGGCCTTGGAAGTCAGGCACCAGCAAATTTTACAGAAAAGCTTTGTGTTGCAAAATGTCACTTGGTGTTCTCTTGCCACGCCCTAGCCTACTGGCATTTGCATGTTTTTTTATCTGAAAAAGCTTTTTGTTCTGTGTTTCATTTTCTCCGCTATAGTCACAGCTATCTCTCTCTTTGAGAAATTAAAAACAAGGGCCCCGATTTCATTTATAAACACCCAGTTTCTTGGTAACCAATGTGTAATTTATCAGAGATATAGCAATCTATTTTGGAGAAGGGGGCACCCAATTTTCCATCAAATTTTATATATAATACTAGACAGAATAAACCCAAACACACAAAAGGAGCGGGAGTGCACGCACTCTGCCCAAGTTGTTTTGGACCTGGTGCATATTCGTCCAGAGGTTTGGGCTGAGTGGTCTGGCAAATATTTACCTTTTTTTGTGTGTACGGAAATGAGTAGGGAGTAGGAAAAAACTGTGTTATTTTTTGCTTTCTTAATAACTTTTTTATTTGTTAACACATCTTTCCCAAAATGTTTCGGCTGTACCTAGTTATCTTCATAATCTCGACCAAATCCGTTGCACAAGTCAAACTTTATTAGCAATTCATTTATTCTGGTTTTCTAAGGGAGTTCGACTCACCTTAACTATAGTGTGGTGACCACCGTCCTATAATATATGTATATTCATTGAAAATACTTTAGTTAAGGTGAGCAGATTTAACACAACAAAATGCAGGAAATTAAGCATATGTGATGATAAGTGCCAAGGACGAGTATACTGGTCCTTTTTACATAGACTTCAATAATAGCCTGGCACTTAAGGGGTTAATTCAGCGCATCCCCATTGTTAACTCCTAAAATGATGTGTTATTTATACAGCACTTATGCCTAAGTGCTTTACATAAAACAGATATACCTACAATTGCACCCAGCCGGAGTTGTTACTTATTTATCAACCTTAGAAAGATGAAAGATGAAAGGATGAGTTTGCTTTGCCACGATTCAAACCTGCAACCTGCAGATCACAGCTTTGACCGCTCAACCCACTGAACTATCTTGCCATTGTATATCATTCTGAATCTCATCTGTTATGCATGTGCTCATGGGCTTTGCAACAGGGTGGACACCAATGTAAAATGTTCATCACTTCCTGCATCCACTGAATTTCAAGGCATTTGTTATATTAAACCCTATTTTTTTTATTTTAATGATGCTCGTTGTGCTGCCATCCGTCTCCATCTGACCACAGCAGTATTCCCAGAGTGCTAGTTTTGAATAGCGATTAGCAGACTATCCAGCATATGTAACCCTTTGAGGACTTCCCACAGTCAACACCTTGGTACTATATCAAATGCTGTCTGCAAATCAACATATACCAAATAAACACACATCTTCCTTAAAACAGCATATTTGTCACATACCAAGTGAAGACGAAAACGCTGGTCCACTGTGCTCAGCCCCCCACAGAAGCCTGCTTGACAGTGGTTTATAATGTGATCCTCACTGATCCATGCTTCCAGGTGTGATAGCTAAGCCCTTGCATACATTTTCCCCAATGCATACAAGAGGGAGATTGGGCAGTAGCTTCGATCTTTTAGATTGAAACTATCTGCAAACACCCAGGAAGATGGAACTATGTTGTTTTCTAGGAGTCCATTAAATAGCGTGGTCAGATATGGAATCTTTTCATATTATCACGTGAATACTGTGGGATTACTGCTGCCATGAGTAGTTCATTGCCGCTGTATCTGTAGTTTATTATCGAGGGAATACCATGGGAATCGGAAGAGAGTGAAAAAAGAAAATAAATCTTATACTTAGTGGGCCCAAAGGAAACAAAGTCCATGGCTATTGGCCCTTGAATACACTATGATGTAAGAAAACTCTAGAAATTAACTGAAAAAACTTTAGTTATGTACAGTTAGGGTGATCATATTAAAAGCAATAAAACCCTTGAAATTCAGCAGATGTGGGAAGTGATGATCATCTTAACCCAGCGTTCCCCTTGTTGCAAAGCCCATGGGCACATACATGACACATGGGATTTAAAATGATAAACAAAATGAGAGGCTTGAAAGATAGGTCAGTGGGTTGAGCACTCTTTGCTCTGATCTGCAGGTTGCAAGTTTGAATCCCAGCAAAGCAAACTCATGCTTCTGAGGTCAAACGAATTAGTGCAAAGTCTGGTTACATGATAGTGTATGTATAAGTGTTCAATGTAAAGTGCTTAGTTGTATATGGTGTATAAATAATACATCCTTAGATTCTAGTATTTAAGAACGCTGAGTTAAGATGATCATCACTTCCAATATCTACTGAATTTCAAGGGATTCTTTCTGTTTGTTAAATCTGATCACCTTAACTAAAGTTTTTTCAATGAATATACATATTATAGTGCAGCATTCGTCACACTTTAGTCAAGTTGAGTATCAAGTACCATAGGAAACCTGAACATTTTTGACATGTGTGGCAGATTTGGCAGAATACATTTTGCAAACTAAATTGTACCTAGGTGTCCCCAGCCCCCCAGACTGAACATTTTGTGAAAGATCAATTAAAAAATAGAAAACAATAAAAGTCAGTTTCCGCCTAGTTCCATTTATTTTTCTATAGCAGAATTCCTGGGAGATGAGGGGGTCCTGGAGTTATTGTGTCCAGTAGTTTTTTAAATATTTGACAGAGAAGGGAGAACCCCCTTCTTCTAACATTTTAGAACTTATAGTGATATCTCTCATGGTGTGTTGCAGCAAAGAGACTTTTCAGAAATGAAAAAGCAGATTTTTTTTTGTTTAATGCGAGAGATAACTGCAGCTACACCCACAGCTACTCGGATACAAAAATGCAGAAAAATGCCAGAAGGAGAAGGAAAAAGTATGCAATGGAATCAGGGTAGAGGGGAGGGACACCACATGGGTTGGGGATTTGGAGGAGGGGCTAGGGACTGAGTTAAGAGCATGAACATTTTCTCATAACTGCAGTTATTTGACGGGATAACCACAGCTACAACAGAAAACGAGATTGGGAATGAATGTGAGTCACATTGAACAACAAGGGTTGGGGGCATGGGTGGGTGCTAGTGAAGGACATATGAGTTTGGGGTAGTGGGAGGAGCATGCCAGGAGGAGAGAGGCACCTGGTGAGTGACTGAGAGGGCAGGAAAACATATTGTGTTCATAGTTTTTCCCTATAACTGCAGCTATCTTCAGTACATTGTTATTTTAGCTGCGGTCATGGGGGAAAAAGTTAAAGAAAAAGGTTATTTGGACAGATACAGTGAGATGTGGGATGCAAAGTGCACACGGCCGAAAGCCATGTCGAGTGGGCTGGAAGTGTTTAAAAATATACAGTGGCCTGGGGGAAGGCTGTGCTCACTAGCCAGGGCCGCAGGACCTGGCAATTGGGCCTAAAAGATAGGGGAGCATGTGCAGTGGCCCAGTAGTGTTTTCAAATATAGATGGACATGACCAAGGGCCGTACTCACTAGCAAGGGCCAAAGGCTCCCACAAGGGGGGGCCCCTTGTATTTTACCTCCCTGGCCCTCTATCATTACCATCCTTTTTTTTGTGGGCTCAAGAGACATGGTAATGTTTATCAATATTCAGTGGGCACGGTCGAAGGCCATGGCTAGTTACCCGGTAGTGTGTTAAGGCCTGCTCACTAGCCAGCAAACGAAACATATTTGGTGAACATATTCAGTGGAAACATCTGAATGTCATGGCCAGTGGCACATACACAAACTATGGTAAAAGAAATTCCTGGAAATTCACTGAAAAAGCGTTAGTTAAAGTTTAGCTAAATTGAGCAGATTTATCACAAGAAAATCCTTGAAATTCAACAGACGAGCAAAGTCATGACTGGCTTAATTCGTTGCGTTCCCGTTGCAAAGCCTATAAGCACATACATATTATAAACGAAGGAATGAGCAATCGCATACAAAATGGCATTATGGGGAATAGCATTATGGGAGAAATCAACAGGAATGTGCTGAGTTATGCCTTTCATGACTTCCCACATCTGCTGAATTTGAAGGGTTTTGTTGCAATAAATCAGCTAAACTTTAAGTAACATTTTTTCAGTGAATTAGAAGGGCTGCTGTAGCGGCCCTGTAGTCATTGTTAAGTTGCTCAACCCATAACCCATAGGAATGGCATTTTTTGGCAGCTTATGACTTTGCCCCCCCTGGACGAATCCTCATTAAACACTGCAAAAAGAAGCATATGGCCTTGTCAGATCGATCCTTGAAGTTTGGTGAGGTTTCATCAAGGGGGGTCAAAATTATAGGGGGGTCCCAAAATGTGAGGTTTTTCCCATAGATGCAATGGAAAAAAGAAATTGCTCATGTAACCGCCCAAACCGCTGGACCGATTTTCACCAAATTTGTGGTAGGAGCGGTGGCTTGGTCCCGAAAGCATGCTTTTGTAAATTTGGTGTAAATCCGACCAGTATTGTTTTTTAAATGACCAAAAAGTAGGCAAAAAAAATTAGTGATATCTGGGTTCGGTCCGCAAACTGACTTCCCTCTTTGGCCCACATGTGTGCGCCCTATTGGCCGAGGGGTGGACGTTATGTTCACGGACATCAGACAAAGTCGCTGATTGGATGGTGAAGAGCATGAGGCGCGTAAGATTTTTGGAGATGACAAATTAAAAAACACAACATTGCACTTGTGAACCTAATGAAACAATATTTGAGGAGGTGAGGGGATTGGATGGGATATGGACTTAAAAAGCCCAGAAAAATGGGGTGTTTCTTCTCTGATGTTCGCGAACAGCCCGGGGCTGTCCTGTGGTGTCTGCGAACATCTTGAACATCATTTCGATTGTAGGGGGTGAGGGTGAGTTTCATTAGTTCACTATGTATGATAAGTACTTGTTATGCAGTTAATTGTGTTGTGGTCAGTTGCTAGATTCGGGGGGTCATGGCCTATGGCTGTGCCCCCAGAATTTGTGCACTGGGCACAATGACTACAGTAGTAGTATGTGCATTGTAATTATAGGTAATGTAGTAGGGCTAAGGCCAGAATGATCATAGTAGCAATATGTGTAAAGTAATTGTCCGTAATGTCGTGGGAGTATACATTGTTTGTAATATGCAGTATTATGAAATTGAGTCATTGGGAAGAAAAAAAACAGAATACAAATATTACAAATAGTTGCAGGTAAACAGTTGTGAGACACTTCTGTCAGTGCACTACACGTTCAAACATATAAGCATATTGCTACATATTGGTGTGCAATAACACATGCATTGGTGTATGGCACTCGCCTACCCTTACATATCCTCTCGTCTAGTATCAATGGCAGTTGGCACGTGTGATGGTGTGCTCTCAAGGCGGCAGGGTGGATGTAGATGCGGAAGGTGTGTCCATGTGCACCAGAAAGGTATCTTATGCACTGTGACTATTGCGGAAATGGAAACTGCAATGCTGGTGTCTGCAGACTCTACTTTGAAGACCTTGTTCCTGCATTGAACATATGTATGAGTCCATTGAATGTTGTCCCAGGCCTATTGGTTCATCCGGTGGTCCCCTTTTGAAGTGTGGCTAAAGGAAGGCGGGGGGGCAAGAACATGGGAACTTACATTGGAAAAGGGGGGATACCAACCACTGTTAGTGTTCTGTGATTATTGTGCTGTACGAATATTGTACGGCTTCAACGCTGCTGTTCTCGCCCTTTGGGTTTACTTGACATATTTGGTTGTTTTTATACTACACTGTTTGCAAGTAATAGTGTTAATTGATGTGGCATGTGTTTCCAGAAACGAAACGGGCACACTGTGAACACTACATTGCATTTAGAAGGCCTGTCCATAGCATATCTGTGGTATAATTGCATTTAGAAAGTCCGCCCAATAGCATATCTGTGGTGTAGTCTACATTTAGAAAGTCTGCCCAATAGCATATCTGTGGTGTAGTCTACATTTAGAAAGTCCGCCTAATAGCATACCTGTGGTGTAGCCTACACTTAGAAAGTGTCCCTAATAAGCATTCTGTGGTATAATTGCATTTAGAAAGTCTGCCTAATAGCATATCTGTGGTATAATTGCATTTAGAAAGTCTGCCTAATAGCACATCTGTGGTGTGGTTGCATTGGGAAAGTCCACCTAGTAGCATATCTGTGGCATAATTGCATTTAGAAAGTTTGCCTAAAAGCAAACCTGTGGTATAATTTCATTTAGAAAGTCCCTAATAACTTATCTGTGGTGTAGTCTACATTTAGAAATTGTCCCTGATAGCATATCTATGGTCTAGTCGCATTTAGAAAATCTACCTAAAAGCACATCAAAGGTTTAGTTGCATGCAGTAAGTCTGCCCAATAGCATATCTGTGGTCTAGTTGCATTCAGAAAGTTTACTAATAGCATAGCGGTGGTTTAGTTACACTCAGAAAATCTGCTTAATACCATATCCGTGTTTTAGTTCAACTTAGAAGGTCTGCCTAACAACATATCTGCAGTGTAATTGCATTTAGTAAGTCGGCCTATTAGCATATCTGTGGTCAGGTTGCATTCTGAAAATCTAAATAGAAACTGTGATATAGTTGTACGTAGAAGCAGTGAATGATCCCACCCGGTGGTATAGTTGTACCTAGAAACTGTGAATAATATAACCCTGTGATATAGTTGAACTTAGGAACTGTGAATAATCTCACCCTGTGGCTTAGTTGAATTAACCCTGTGATATAGCTGAAGTTAGAAACAGTGAATAGTCTCACCCTGTAGTATAGGTGAATTGAGAAACTGTGAATAATCCGACCCTGTGGTATAGTCAAATTTAGAAACGGTGAATAATCTCACCCTATAGTATAGTTGAATCTAAAACTGTGACTAATCTCACCATATGGTACAGCTGAACTTAGAAATGTGAATGATATCACCCTATGGTATAGTTGAACTTTGAATATGTGAATAATATCACTCTGTGGTTTAGTCAAACTTAGAAACTGTGAATATTCTCACGTGGTGGTATAGTTGAATTTAGAAGTATAGCTGTGGTACAGCGGTAGTACAGCTAAGCATAGAAAGTGTGTACAACTAACATCCGGTGGTATAGTTGTAGTGGGAAGGTTATGAACGAAACCATCCAACGCCAACTATAACACAGCTCAAACTAACCAAAAGCATGAGTCCTTCCGGCCCACCAAAGTCTGCCAAAAATGACGCCCTCACACTCGCCTCCCTTCCCGCCCACCCTACCTCCATGCTCCCCTTTTCCAAGCCTCCTGCCCTCCACCTTATCCCCTACCCATCCCCTATCCAAACACCAAGCCAAAGGAGCATGATGGCGAGCCAACCATCCTAAGACCACTCCGCCTCCCATCCCCTCCACCCACCCACCTACTAGCATTATACCCACTCCCCCATCCGCCCGTCTAATGGCCAGCCTAACCTCCCAAGCACTCCCATCCCTGCTACCATCCACCTCCCACTCCCCTCATCATCTCCCACCGTCATCCGCCCCCGAGCCCACTCCTTCCCCTTCCTAAAAATTGCACACCTCGCCCTGGCAAGAACAGTAGCCGCTTCCCTTTCCCCCTCCGGCCCCCCTACCCTCTCTCAAACTCCAAACACAACAAAAACACTGAAGAGAAAACGTACTTGGTCTTCCTCAGTCTCTCGGTATTCATCGCCACTCCTGTCTAGACCCACCTCCTCATCCTCCCAATCTCGATCATCACCACCCTCCCCCTGCCTCACCCTACCTGAAACCCTCTCCCTCGAATTATCACCGACCACAACCGAAACAACTAACCCCTCACACCCCACCCCTAAATCCTCCGATCCAAATCCAGTCAACCCTACACACCAGTCCTACCCCTCCCCCCAAACCCACCAACTCAACTGCCCACCTACTCTTCCCATCAACCACCATGCACCCCCCCTAGCTCCCCTTTTTCCACCCCCTCCCCCTACCCCCTTCTCTGCAACTCCCTCATCACCCTC